>NC_090802.1:42606874-42917499 GCF_036512215.1 Solanum lycopersicum
TCCCACATTGGAAACGGACTCCCCTCATCTTCAAGTTCACTCGGTGCTGACCTAAGTTCCCTTTATTGAAAAGCCTTTATTATTGATTACTTTATAAAATTAGGCATTAGAATAGTTACTCCTTATATGGTTAGCTCATAGATATTAGATTATAATATCCTTTCATCAACCTAAATCATGTGAGAAAACCTTTAAGATCGACATAGCATATTGAAGCACCATCTAGTTTATGCTACCCTTGAAAACACATTTCAAGACACCCTCTATTGACTAGATCACTATTCATGCATAATGGACATGTTTTCATGTGTGTGTGTACATACATGTGACCAAACCTTTCACATAAACACCCTTAGACCACACATGTTCATAATAAACTTCAATCATGCATAAGTGTGTAGGTGTAATTATATGAGCAATCCTTTCATATAAAAACATTAAGACACTATGCATATTCATACTTCATCATATCATATCCTTGACATCATATCATTTAAAACATATTCATAATATACTCATGCATACATATTCATATACATAGATAACAACCTAGGACCTCTCCTATCAAGGAACACATGCATTGCCTATACAAGGTCCCATACCCTTTTCCATACTAGTATATATATCATGTCCTCCTTTTTAAGGGATACATAACATAGTTCATGAACAAATGCTCTACATTCATAATAGTAGACACAAGTGCGTATGAGAATACCCTTTCATTAGACATCATGAACCTGTACTACTTGTAAGCATGCATGCGGTATGAGTTTGTGTACATTGGTCAACATGATAACCTAATGGATATCAACAACACAGTGAGGCATCCATCCTCTTAATACCATAGTGCATATTCAAGCATATACCACACATCACAATTTATCATAGGAGACAAGATAACTTTACCTTATATTCAATACTCCAAACAGTAGCTAATCACACATTCATATAGGGGTACATAGGTAAGGGTTCATTAACCATTATTTCTTCATCAATGACAACACCTATCCAAAACTAACCCTAACAACTTCATTCAATTAGAGTAGACATCTACAACACCTAGATCATGATACTAGAATAGAAGATTAGGCGTGCTACTCCACATAATGATAATCATAACATCACATTTATGTTACACAAATTTGCCTTCAACGCCATGATCAACACATATCTAGATTGACAAGAAGTAAACACCTTTCACATCAGGGATCACCCCCTAGACATAAGTGGTGTCGTCGTCCTTGGAGAGGACTAAGACTAACATCTTAGCAATCAATATTACCTTCATAGGTTAAAAATGCAGAAAATTTAAAATTTTTCTTTATATCTATCATGAGGTTTACATAGACCTGTCTTATTGACATAATATTTTCATATCGAGTTTACTTAGACCCTATATATAAAAGGATTACATAGTCTTCTACTTTTATGGAACACATATATATAAGATACAATATAGTCTTAAAACGAATGTCTCGCAAGAGTATAACAGTTGGTCATAGCTCATACATCAACACAATAAAGCCACATATAGGATTATACAATCTTAGTACTCAATGAAAGGAAATAAACAAAGTATCTTTAACACTAATCAACATCCAATGCTAGAAAGTGGAATTTTCCTCGAAGAAGTGACGACCTACCAAACCCTTGGTAAAGTCCAAGTAGTCTTGAAATGGCCTTCTTAAGAACTTATTGTCCCAAACCTAAAAAATGTGGAAACATAAAGCATGGGTTAGTACACACTTGTACAAACTATGAGTATATTCACATAAAACAATTGAAATTATGCTAACAGATTTCTCAAGTAATAAATGCTCTACTACCACCTATTTGTTTTCAAAGAAGGAAAAACATAACAATCTGATTTTATTTTGTTATTAAACAAGTAGTAACATTAAATTAATAATCCAACAAAGAAAAAATTTATTAAAGCAAAACTACTAACTTCATTATAAAACTTATATTTATATAGTTTACAAGTAAACCAGATCTTAAGGATAATATTGAAAAACTAAAAAATGGTAAGGATAAGATACAAACTAATTAGTTGCGAAATAGTAAATAAATAACCTAATAACCATACAAAACAGAGAACTTGAACTAATTAAATTCTTATGCATATTTCTAACTGATTCTTATGTTCTTTCACCCACCATCCATCATTAGCGTGCCCAAATATTATTGATTCCTTACAAAATTTAAGCTTCCAATCGTACTTAAAAAGGTTGTTGAATAATGTCATACGGGGTGTAAATTTTAATATCATCCAATAGGGCTGGGATATAGGTCCACTTCCACGAGCACACTAGTATAAGAGATCCTATTCCTATCAACTATGAATCTATCAGTGTACAATAATGTACTATTTTCACTAGTAGGTTTACTTAGAGCCTCCATTGACCAATACCCCAGTAGAAGTCCTGGAAGATATACCTGGAGTAGAATTGTAATCATATATTCATTATGAAATACAAAGTCTATCTCCCAATTCTTTAGAATAAAAGGCATGTAATGGTATGTATATGGTCTTGCATTCAGTATATCCTCTTCATTCGCAAGATTTGCAAATAGAAACACATAATAACCATCAGAATAGTAGAGGCTCTGAGGCATTTTCACAAATTTCTACACAACAACACATATACCTTGACATAAATTTCATGAAATTCAAACTTCACATCCTTTTCCTTAAAAATATATATGGGTATAGCAGTCTTGGAGACGTCCTTGATAAACCTCTAATAGAAATAAGCATGACTAAATAAAGTTAAAACCACTTTAACCAAAATCAAAGGTGGGAATTTGTCTATACCACAACTTTTGATCTATAAGACTATAACCCATTCTTTGAAACCTTGTGACCCATAACATTCCATTTCAAACCAGGATGTCACAATTTTTATGTTTAGAACTCAATCACATCGGGCAAGAACCCTCTCAATATAATTTAGACATACGCCAAAAAACTTACTAAAGATTAAGAAATCATCCATGAATACTTGCACAAATTAAATTCCTCCACCAGGTTTTGAAATATGGACATCATTCATATCTAAATAGTGGTCAGTCCATTGCAAAGCCCAAAATCAAGGTTTTAAAGTATATGTGCCACAAGGACAAGTGAGTGTGGTATTTTCCTGATCTTTTGGATAACTCATAATGTCATAGTACCCATAATATCCATCTTAGAAGCAATGTTACTCCTACCCAGCTAACCTTTCCAACATCTAATGAATGAATGAGGTGGGCCAGTGGTCATGTCTAGTGGTCTCATTCAACTTATTACAATCCATGAAAATCTGCCACACAATGACAACTCTTGTTAGGATTAATTCATTTTGTCATTTGTCACCACAGTCATTCCTTATTTTTTTTTTAATTCACTAAACTAGACTAACAAACTTATTGTCTCATATAGGATACACAAATGCAGCATCAAGCCACTTGATCACCTCTTTTCTCACCATATTTGTCACCATGTAGTTTTGTCGATGTTGATATTGTCCACCCAATGGAGTTTTTCCTTCTTTATCCCTATTTTGGATTGATAAAACACCGTCGACGATCTATCATTGAATCGAAGGTCTGTGGATGGGCTCCGTTATTCTCTCTGTCACTAGTTTAATTTTGAAAAACATACATGGGTCTACGGATATAATTGATGGTCCATCGTTTGATGGGAACCTAGACCCGTGAACCTATGAGTGTTTTTCAAGATTTTTTTCTACACACTTACCAAACATGAGGTGTTCCATTTAAAATTTTCTAGACTTATTTTTGACTCGAACCCTATTGTATCCTAGTCTAGCCATTCGCTAAGATCTAATAAAAGAAACACTACATATTTTACTAAGAAACAACAACTAAAGATAAGTCAAATAAACAAAAACTCCTAAGATTGGCTAAACTTTACATATTGGGTCGCCTCCCAGGTAGCGCTAGATTCAACGTCGTAGCATGATGCAGACCCCATGATTAATCAGACTTCATCAAGACCCTTTTTCTTTATCACCTCATTGACACTCCTCAGTTTTCCTTAAGTAGATCTTTATCCGATTATATTTCACCTTGAACCTCGTTGCTTCCTAGTTTTCAAGATCAACCGCTCCATATGAGAATACTTGAGTTACTTAAAATCTCCTGATCCACTTGAACTTGAGTTTTCCAAGAAAAAAGTGCAACCTTGGGTTGAATAATAGCGTCTAATCATCAGGAGAAAATTAGCACTTGTATATCTTTTGGTCATGATACATATTTATCTTCTCCATGTACAATTCTTAACTTTATTATGCTTTTAGAAGAAACTCATCATGTTCAGTCATCTCTTTCACTCTTTGACTCTATGTGGCACCCCAATCCAAATAAAGCTTCTTGAGTGCCCACATCGCTTTGTGCTCTAGCTCTACAAGCAAATAATAATACTACCCATATACAAGTTGGTAAGGCGACATACCTATAGGAGTTTGGAATGAAGCGTGATAATCCCTTAGAGCATCATCAAGCCTTGTTGAACAATCACTTTTGTTAGCATTTCTAGTCTTCACAAGGATTCGCTTTATCGCTTATTTGATACTTAAACTTTCCCACTTGACTGTGGATGAAAAGGAGTTGGTATGTTGTGGAGAACATTATAATTCTCAAGCAATGACGTGAACAACTTATTACAAAGTTGAGAACCTACATCGCTAATAATTTCCTTTGGTGTACAAAATATGGAGGAGATGTTCTTTTATAGGAATGTGGTGACACTATTTCTTTCGTTGTTTGAGAGTGCAATTTCTTCTAAACATCTCGATATATAGTCAACCATTAAAAGGATGTACTTTATCCCTTTCAAACTCACAAAAAGACACATGTAGTCAAGACCCCAAACATCAAAATATCAATCACCATTATTGGCTTCATTGGTAGTTTTTGTTTCCTTGAGATTCTCCAGGCTAGAAAAGATCACAATACTTGGAAAAATCACGAGCATCTTGGTGGATGGTAGGCCAGTAATACCCACACTGCAACATCTTATGGGTAGTTTTGATACATCTATGGTGCCCCTCAACAGGAGGAATGTCATACCTCTACTATATTCATCATCTCAACATCGATCAAAGAACGATGAATAATCCCATCAGAAAAAACACAAAACAAGTAAGGATTTTCCAAAAAAAAAATTCTTCACATCATACACAACATTTGTCCTTTGGTGGGATACAAAATTTAACAACACCAAATCACTTGCATAATAGTTAGCAAAGTCTGCTAACCAAGGGATAAGGTTATAAGAAGAAGCGAATGCCTGATCATCAACTAATGCATTATTAATCTCAACTCCATCATCAAGCTTCATGATAGATTCCTTCTCTAATCTTTATAATTGATCGGCAACCTTCATTTTTGTTCCTTTCATATATTTCACCTCAAAAGTTGAACTGTTGCTACACTAACACATATCGAATCAATCTTGGTTTTGAATCTTTATTATCTTTAAGATACCTCAATGCAGAATGATCAGTATAAACAATAACCTTAGTATATAACAAAGAGGATCTAAACTTCTCAAATGTGAAAACAACAACAAGTACTTCATATTTACTCATATTGTAGTTCTTTTGAGCATTATTTTAAGCTTTGCTTGCATAGTAAATAGTATCAAGAATTTTCTCTCACCTCTACCTTAATACTACACCAAGATCTACTCCACTTGCATCATACATCATTTCAAATGGTTGTCCCCAATCCGGTCAAATAATGACAGTTTCAAACACTAGCTTCTCTTTCAACTACCCAAATGCTTTCAGATAAGCATCATCAAACTAAAACTTATACTCCTTCTCGAGTAACTTGTATAATGTATGGTTAGTGTTTAAGGAAGAAAACCTTATTGTAGGTTATTTTTTATTTAAATAGTGCCTAATTCCAAAATAAAAGGAAAGGGATGCTTGTACGCACACTAGATTTGCTAACTCAATTGATCCTACTGTATCTAGATCACGATTCATGTTTAAAAAAGCTTGTTAGCTTTGTATTGGCTCTATGCAATTTTAGAGAAATTCTTTATGAACCTCCGATAGATACCTGCATACCCTAGAAAACTTTTAACAACCTTTATAAATATGGGTAGTGGATGTTTTTCTATTACTAGCTCTATGCACTTCATTACCTTGCTGGAAAATTTGATAACCCAGAACCATAACCTCTTTCACCATAAAGTGGAAATTTTTTCCAATTGAGCACAATATTTAAATCTTTCCACCATTTAAGCACCTTAGCCAAATGAATCACCAACTACAAAGAATTCATCCATAAATAACATTATCGTGTCCTCCAACATATTAGAAAATATAGACATCATACATCATTGAAAGGTCATGGGAGCATTACATAACCCAAATGGCATTCTCTTGAACACGAAGATCCCATAAGGACAAGTGAAAGTGGTCTTCTCATTGTCTTCCTGAGTTGTGGAGATCCGATTGAAGCTCGAATACCCATCTAGAAAACAATACCAACCCTTTCTAGCGAGATGATCTAGCATTTGGTCCTTGAACGACATTGGGTAGTGGTAATTTTTAGTCCATATATTTATCATACGATATTCCATACACTCTCTCCAATTAGTTATCAGCCTTATTAGGACAATCTCGTTCTTAGCATTGGGAATCATAGTGATTCCTTATTTCTTTCGTATGGATAGGATATATAACTCCATCATCTAAGCACTTAATGATCTTCTTTTTTCACAACCTCTTGCATTGGGGGATTCTGTCTCCTTTGATTCTCAATACATCTCTTTTTGGCCGGCATGCCATTAATTTCTGAGAACAAATTCCCAATGGGATACCAATAATGCCTACAATATTCTATCAATTTCCCTTTTAAACCGCTTCAATTCCGATATTAAAGCCTTTATTTTCCCTTCACTCAACTCTGCAGCAATAGTAACATACAAAGTGCTATTTTCTCCTAAAATACATACCGCAAGTGCGATTGAAGAACCTTAACTTCTAGTTTCAGAGGCTTATGAACGGATGGTTTTGCTAGTGAGGTGTCTCAATTTTTCATGGTTCATTCCAATAGATTTGGTTTGAAATGAAATTAAGATCCATCAAGCAAAGTAACTATCTAATCATAGTCATCATTCCATCACTATCAAAATTTATCATCACAACTTCTAGTGCCTCAACACCTAATATCTATTCAATGGACACTTCTAATTCTTGATCCACAGTATGATTCACCATTGATATAGACTTAAGATCACTTTTATGCTTCATAAGCTGACATATGTTAAATTTACCTCTTTATTTTTTAATTGAAATTTCATTTTCCCTCTGCCCGTATCAACAAACGCACGCCCAGTAGCACTAAATAGGCCTCTTCACATTTATATTCCACCATAAGTAAATGCATCATAGTCGGCTTTGGAGCTCCAAAATCAAACTTTTTATAGATCGACAATAGCATTAAGCTAATGTTTGCACCAAAGTCATAGAAAGGTTTTTCACAATGCAATATCCCATTTGTATAAGGAATAGTGAAATCTCCCGGATGCTCTTTCTTGTGCACAAGTGACCTAGTAGCAATGGCACAACAATGTTGTAACTTTTCTTCATTCTCAAAAAATTGATAGCCCACTTTTTGGTCAACAAGTCTTTCATGAACTTTGCATACCCATACATATTTTTTTAAAAAATATTTAACGAGAAATTTATGGACCGCCGCTTCAATATAGTGGTGAACCTATGATATTTTCCCTCTTTATTCCTTTTCACCAACTTTTGTGGGAAGGGAGTTGAGGTCTTGGCATGGGAACAATTTTTTGGGTCATCTCAGCTTTCTTTTCTGCATCAACTTTCATATCCTCAGTAACCTAACCTTTTTCTTTCACTCATTCCACCTCAGTTTGTATGGGGTGATTTATAGTTTCTTTTCCTTCGCATGTAGTGACTGCAATGGAATGACCATTATTTTTTGAATTCTGGATGGTCTTGCTAGGAAGTGATCCTTGTTGACATTGGTTCACTGGTGCAAACAACTTACTAATTGTTGCTCAAGTTACTCAAATGATACGGCGTGGGTGTCAATTTTCTAACCAATTCTAGATAAATCAGTACGCATCTCCTTCACGTTGTCACATGTCACTTCAATTGTCTTCATTGTCTTTTGCATCATATCTTCAATGAGAGTCATACTTGTGCAAGCCTCTTTATAACACAATGGAACATAAACACCTTTCTTCTCATTTCTATTGTCATACTTATTCTGGTTGTAGTTTTATCATTGTAGAAGTTCCCACCGTAAACATAGTAACCATCACAGCTGTAGTTACCATTATTTCAACCTTGTTGCCAATTATTTGAATTGGGACCATAGGGTTTTGTTCAAAACCCCCTCCCCCCCCCACCATCGACTAATTTACCAAATTTGTATCCTGCTCATACAAGTACTCGTCAATCGGCCGTGGTGGAACTCTAGATTGAAAATTTAGATCACTAAACTTCCATGCTCTTTCACTCACATTCTTAAATACCAAGCAAATTTATGTCCTCATTTGGGCTATCTCCTCACAAATATCACCATTTGATTTAATTGGTGCAATTTGCATATCAAATGTTCTTTTACCAGTAGTTTTCTTTCTAGTTCACCATGCTTTATTATTCTTGGATATCCATCATGTTTTTTCAACAATCTCCTCAAATTTGCATTCCCCATAAGATCATACAGCAATAGTATCTGACACAATATTTCCATTATAATCATGTCCTCTATAAAAGTGCTATTTCAATGACTCATTATCTATGAATTCGTTTGGCGCACTCCGCATAAATTAAGTGAATCTATCCCACAAAATACTTACTGACTCATGAGGTAGTGCCACAATGTTTTTAAGTTGATCCTTGAGATCAACTTCATGGAAACCTGAAAATATCTCGACATAAAAAATTTGTACATGTGGTGCATATATAGATTCAATTGTATGGTAGCTTAGAATGCCACACTGCAGTAGCACCTGTTAATGATAAAGAGAATACTCTCATACCTATTACATTCATGCCCAAATCTGGTCGTCCCACACTACTCAGACATTTTTCAATTTAGTCATGTGAGCATATCAATCTACCGGAGGTAACCCAGTAAATAACCCTCTTGATGTAAGCATTTGCATGATACTATTGGTCATCACCAATGAATGTCCCAGAGGTAGTGGAGCAAGAAAAACAGCCTCGGTTGACTCTGGAAAATTCAAGCCAATTATGTATTTTTCTAGAACTCTCGGTGCTAGTTGGTTTGAACCATTTTTGCATTTTTTATTAGATTATCATCCTGTACCTGAGCAGACAAATTTACAACTCCAAGAGATCAAAAATTAGTTCATTACCCTTGACCTCCTCTGATGGCATCACTGTGTACGTCAAGATTTATTCTTCTTCTAAACATTCTTATCAAGATTCTTCTAAATACTTAATTGTAAGGATTTAAGGTATTGCCTTGACTCCGTGTACTTGGCATACAATAGACGTATGACTGTAAAAATTAAAAAACAAAACAAAAATGTTGAATCAGGAAATAATTGACTAAAGTTCACTAATGAAGTTAGTTTAATCTAAAAGATGTATTCTCCAGTGGTGGCACCAAAATATGATACACCCATATATACCTCCTACAAGTAGTATAAGTTTTCATTGCCAAATAAAGAACCTAATTTTAAGGTTAGATTTTATCCCATGAGGAAATACGGTTCGGACTTAAGATAACTTATAATTATTTGTTCTTAGTCAAACTATGTTCGAGAAAAAAACAAAAAAGGGTGAGTAAGAAAATAGTTTGTTGATTTGAATCATTCAGTAAGAAGTAAATAGGATTTGCAATTTGAGATAAAAATATGAGATGAAAACTTGAGAAATATGTGTTCCCCACAAGCTTTTAACGCAATATTTCTAATAATTGTAATTCTATCCTATAGTTTGATTTGCAAGGTTTATAAGTTCGGTGTCCCTAATGATTGATCCTCCAAGTAAGGGATTTCACCATGCAACTTAGTCCGCTGCAGCTGTGTGCTTTATTAACCCTTAACTTTATTCCCATATTATCCTTCGCATCAATTGAATAAGGTATTAGCCCTTGCACCAATTGATTTAGGTCGGGCCATTAGAAAAATACTAAATTTAATTAAATCTAGGTTTTTTTAATCCTTTTATCATCCTTACGTCCTTGGCTTGTCAAGTAGGAACAAGGCGGGTTCTGATGTTGGCTTCGTTAGAAAACATTCTAATCAAAAGAATATAGAAGAAATGGGGAGGATCTTTTGAATATAGACGATGTTAGGAAGGCACGTATCTATTTTTGTCAACGTCCCTATTCTCAAATTTCAACCCCACAAACCTTTCCAACCAATATCCCTATCATTGTTCAAACGTTGGTTCCTACATTCACATTGATAATTGTTTTGAGAACCCCACCCCCCCACCCACTTTATTTCCCAGTATTGAATGTTTTCATTGTATAATAGGTATCATTCGGGCACTACCAACTATTGGTCCAACAACATTCACTAAATTAGTTCAACCTCCTATAACATTTTGGATAAAAAAATCAGTTTGGGTAGTCTCTTTAGCCATTTTTTCAACTGTTTCATAGTGCATCTTGACTTTTTGTATGCACAATCCCACCTCTAGCTGCTTGGTCCTCCCTAGTGTGATGAATCCTAGACCCTTTTCCACATATTCAACACGAGAGTGTGAATGGACTAAAGCTAAGGTTGTTCTTAGTTGTTGCTTATGCGTGTTCAAGAAAAAAATATGATTTAGGGTAAATTATTAGAGAGAAAGTTTATTCCCACTGCATTATATCTTAATCACTGTTTTATAGCTATTCATTGTTGATTGGAATTACACATTCGTCTACCTTAGATCATAACCAAATCATATCTCAATAACTCTTCTCTACACTTGTTATTTTTGTGTTATTTGTTGTTGTAGTTGTTAATTACAACCAAAACACCTTGATATTTGGCTCTTGTGTCAACACAAAATTGAATAATGCTTTTATTCATAAATGTTTTTACCTATGATTGATTTGAACATATTCATGCTTCTCTATTGATTTTCAAATATGTAGCACTCCTGCTAATATTTGCCCCCAACTCACTTAGTTGGGTTATATTACTTACTAATGATCGTTGACACTTAGTATTTGATGAAGTATTCTGATACGTGAACTCAAAGTGGCGCCGCTGCCGGTGAGTAATGTTACTTCAAAATTTTTAGTCAAGTTGAATTTTGTTCTTGTTAGTCATAGTTATACTAAGTTAATTTTTAGTTTTGTTTTTTATGTTTATGTTTTGAAATACGAAGTACGAGTTCGAACAGATGCAATGGCAGCCAAGTAGGTCATCAAGATGACATGTGGAATCTCAATAATGTCAATGAGCCTAATGCTAATGACCCCAATCTTATGGGAGGTATTTGTAACACCCCAGATTTTATATGACTTGGACTAGTCACCTATTAAATAATTATTAAAATTATGTTTATATTCGTACACTAATGTAATAACCTTGATTATGAAGTATTAGAGTCTACATGTCAAAGGATGACCTTGACGCTCGAAAACTAGTGAAATCAAACTAGTAGACGTCCTTAAATTTTATGATGGTTTGGGAGAATCGTATGAAGTATAAAACTTGTAAAATTACTTTAAATAGGTAAAATAATTCTTATAGGGTAAAAATGTCTAGTTACAACTCCCCAAGTACCACCCAAAGGGTCCTTGACGAGGACCCAAACATTGACAAGGAGGCTGCCAAAGTAGCTTGCAACTAGGCTAGATGTGAGGGTCATCATGCGTCACACAGAAAACACTTGGAAGGCAAAAAGTGCCTCTCGATGAGGGGCATTAATGATACACTCAACTTACTTCTCAAATAAAAGGTAAAGAGGTCGTATCAAGTAAATAACCCAACTAATGAGGTTGGGATAGTTTTCACGAGTAAAATAGTTTAGACTTGACTTCAATCTATTATTACTATTGTTCAGTCAAGTATTTCCTTGGAAAGAAAAAATGAAAAAAGGGGGTTTTTCTATTTCTAAATAAATGAAAATAACTAGCGAAATTTAAGGAGACAACTAACATCTTCAAATGATGGAGTTTAATAAATAAGTAAAAGTAATTAGGGTTTACGTGTTCCCCACAGGTTCATAACTTGATAATTCTAACTATAACAATTCTTTCATAGTATCTTGCATGCAAAATGATAAGTTATGTAGTTCTAAATCCTTGGTCCGGTATCTAGAAAATTTCACTCCGCACCTTGGTCTGGCTACATGTGTTGTTGTACTAACCTTTATCTTTACCTCATAATAAGCATCGTATTCGATATTTGACTAAGTTATTACCTTGTATCAATGAATACTAGACTATTAGATAATATACACTAAATCTATGTTGATAATTCTTTTCCTATTATATACCTCCTTGGTCCGGCAAGTAGCATTAAGGCAAGTTCTAACGTTAGCCATCAATTAAAAAGACTTCTAAGCGAAAGAATTATCATTTCAAGCAAGACACTAAACTAGAATTGTTATTTTAGTTAGGTTTTACATTATAATTCGCCTATGGTTCCCACAACCCTAGTTACGGAGTTTAGCTACCCATAGTCATAATCAAAATATTCAAATATATGATATAAAAATTCATGCACTTACATCAATGAGAAAGAGTAAAATCCAAAAGTTCGCTTGATTAAACAACAAAAATCGCCAACAACCAATTACTAAAATTAATTGAAGAACAAAGATTCTCCAAAAGTTTAACAATAAATCCTCATGTATAATCCACAAAAGAAGCTCAAAAATCAAGAGTCTAACAAAGAGTCTAAAAATAATCAAGGGTCTAACAAAGAGTGTAAAAAATAATCAAGAGTCTAACAAAGAGTCTACAAAAAACCAGGGTCTAATCTCAAAAATGAGGTTTTTCGAACTATTTATAAAAAATAAAACCTAATTAAATAAGGACTCTATTTGCTGGAAATCTATCAAAACGCGGCTGGGTCAACGGGCCTCGCGACGGATCGTCGTGGTCACGACGGACCGTCATGGATTCCGTCATCCTATACTCATGCAATTTATTCTGTTGCTCTCTTCATTACCCTCGATGGAAAGTATGACGGATCGTCACAAGCACAACAGTTCGTCGAGGGTCTCCGTTCTAAAACACTTGAACTCTTGGAATTTTGGTACTGGGACTACTTCTCTGATCTTCATGACGAACCAGCAAGACAGACCGTCATGGCTACGACGATCCATCACGCACTTTAAACCCTACACTTATTCAGAATTCCACATCTTCCTTCAGCAGCTGCACTACGACGCCACCTACGGACTGTCACAAACACGATAAACCATCACAAGCTCCGTAGGTAGTTTTTTTCTGTATTTCTTGCTCAAAAACCTCCGCATTCATCTTTTAGACAGATTTCCTACAAATAAAGAGAAACTTACAAATAAATTACTATAAAAAGGTTTTTGGAAACACTAAACTTAAGGAAAAGTATTAAAAATAATGTGAAACCACGGTATATCAACACGCTCAACTTAAATTCGTTGTTTGTCCTCAAGCGACACACATGACTCAATACAAAATATTTGTACAATAGTATCCATGTTTTATATTTCGCAATCATTTGGCGAACAATCCCGATCAGTCTCATCATGTTTATGTATGCTATCACTATTAGGCTTGAATTATGTGGAATCAAACCATAACATAGACTCACCATGCACTAACACCTATCCTCTTTAATTTGTCACTGAGGTGCTAATATTTCCGTTATTGCAACTAATGTCCTCACTTCAAAAAAAATCTTCATTTTCACACAATGATTTCTGTTTGAGTATAAGGATTACATTTCAACACTCACTCTCAAAACAAATTCACACTCATGCATACATGTTGCCATAAGATTGCCCTTATTTTCACTACTTTAAGTTCGCTATACAACTTTTAGGATCACAATAGGATATTCTTAGCTCGTAACATAGGCTCAAGGTCAGGTAGGGTATATTTAGGTATAATTTAGGGAAATTTTTGCCCTCCTTGACATATAGGCTAAACATACCATTTTCTATCATTTGATTTTGCCCAGTTTGTCATATTCTTTCACCTTACTATTTCCCCTTCTTTCTTCATTTGTGTAAGTGACTCTCTTCTTTTCTTGCTTGTATTACTTGTATATTTTTTCTCTTTACTTTTCTTTCAACTAATTCTTGAGTCACTTTACTTTTGTTCTTTCTCTCTCTTTGTTCTTTCAGCCCCACTTTCAAGAGCATTCCTAATAATAGCCACCCTCAACTCATGGCTTTGCCATTAATCAAAGTACACAATACCCAAAGTTGGGTCAGGGCCATAAAAAGGGTTGCATTAGCCACCCTCAACTTATTCTTTTGGCATAAGTTGCGGTGCACATGTACAAGGAAGGACCAGGGCCAACACATTATTTCCTAAAAAGATCAGTAAGGGTTAAAAAGAAAGGTCTAGTTTAAGCTCCAATCATTTGGATCACGGAAGAATAAACTTAATTTGGTTTTCTTTTATTCAGGGTAATGGTCTATATTGAATAAGGATCTATGATCATTTCCTAATTGCCTATTACAACTTACTATTAGCAAGACTTACCAAGCAAGTTCTACCTCAATACAAATAGTGGACTATTCAAATGTTCCTCACACTCACTTGACATCTCATTACTATACCAAATTATAAGACACCTAGTTCGAATTTTAGACTTAGGGTCATGAAGTGGTGTACGTCTATGTCATGCTTAGAGCCACACATTTATAAATTACTATGCCTAGTCATGCATCATTTTCCATTTTATCAGGATATAATTTTAGCCATCATGATTCAGAATTAAATATGTACACAAGATATAGATATGCCAGTTCAACTGAAAAAATAATCAGTCTCTTTGGAACAAAAAACACAGGCAAGAAAACCCCAAAAGAGGATAGTGAACTAGGCTACTCTGACTTCACCCTAGCACTCACTTTCCATTTACCCCACCCCCAAAAAAAAGACATGCAATTGACCCCAATACATAAAAAATTGAAATAATAGAGTGGTAGGTGAAGCAAACCTGGGGCGCAAAGTGTCGATGATCAGCAAGTTGTTGGGTCAGGTTCCCCGAAACCCACTATCTTTGTAATCTGGACACCCTCAGTAGTTTCCTCAACATCAACAGTACTATTAGCAGTGCCTCCCTCTATCTCCATATTTTTTGAGCTAGACGCCACAGCAGCTAACTCTACTGCTCGCATATGACGCGCCTCCTCATCATCAAGCAAGGCTCTCCTCGCAGCCTCCATCTCAGGGCGCTCCTTCTTCCATACTCGAGCTTCATCCTCCTCTCGAACCCTATGCCTCTTGGAATGCTCTCGAGGGGGAGGTGGTGAAATCTCTGAAGTGGCGAATAGGTCCGCCATCACTGTGTCTTCAGCAGGCTCTGCAGAAGGGGCCTCAGACTTAGGCACCCTAGCCTCTAAGATCATGTTGATGTATATGCGAACACTATCGACCGTAGCTTGAAGGATCGACACATCCACCTGATGGGCTGGTAGAACTAACACCCACAACTCAGAATCATCTAAGCATTGATGAACCTCAGCGATCTTCCGCTCTGTGTGCTTGACCATTCTCCGCTCCAAGCGCTCTTCTGCCTCTGCAATAAACCTCTTCATCCAAGGCTGGATGTGATGCAGATGTGTAGCAATCTGTGCCTCTAATTTTTGGACCCTAGCAAGCGGGACCAGAGCGGGAAAGGGGCTGAGCAAGAAGAGCTCGATGCAGTTCTACTACCCAGGATAGACTCGACCGGAGTAGTGTCAGTGGTAGCCTCCTGCGTAGCCATGCGTGTCTGTGCTACCGTATCAGTCAGATTGTCACCACGTGGAGGCAAACTGTAGATGGGGCCCTCTGTGTGGAGCCAACTCATTGTCCTCATTTTTTATGAGGCCGATATCAACAGTGCCCAGCGGGGTCTTGAGCTAATCAACGTGCCATATAGGAACACCTGCGGACCTGCATAGAGAAAATATCATGCACGGGATAGGGTAGGTAGTTGTGAGCTTAAAGTCCTCTCATTCATGAATGCCTGTAGAAGCCAACAAAAATCCACCTCAAACTCGGCTATCATCGCCATGATCAGTATTGCTCGATCCAATGTGACTAAATTATCAACGGCTGTGGGAGAAAGGTTGTGGCGGACAATCAACCACAAAAACTTCGCCGTGAAGGTAAGGTTATCCTTCTTGATGGCTCCATTCGGCTCGGTCACCCAGTCAACACCCTCTCCATCAACAGACAAGTGCATGGCCATCCACCTCTTGGTGGTATCTCTCAGCAATGGCTCACGCATGAATTTGCCATCTTTGAAAATCTGCCATCGGTAGTCAAACTCGGCAGTAAGAGGGGTCCGGTTGGCATCAACACTCTAGCCGTATAGATACCGTGGATGGCAGGCAGGGAGATATAGACCTGAATGCCACGTACTCGGACCTGCTCCAGTGGGCCTGTATGGCGGGAGCAGCCCACCTATCAATCTGTGATCTGAGATTCGCTACGTAGGAGGTGTAGAACTCTCGAACAAACTCTTCACTATAACGTCCCGATGGACGCGCTGTCCACTCCAATCGATGTTTAGTGAAGAGATTGGAATCTCTGGAATCATCGGGAGACTTCCCGTAAGGACCCGCTGCTCCAATGTAAGTGTCTGAGTCATGACTCATTTGTCATTCAAGAACTTTACATCGGAATAGACATGATAATGCCCGTTGACAAACCACCAGTTTGGCTGGTCGGTAACCGGGGTTAGAGCACGCGTCGATGAACCGAGTGTGGGTTTCGAACTGGCTACCTCACAAGACGATGCAGACTGTGCAGTAGTGGCGGGTGCAAGGACCTCAGCAGATCCAGAGGCTTTCTCCGACCACGAAAATCCTAAGGAGCCGGACACTTCTTCTTCATTAGTAGCTGACCCAGAAGGTGTGTCGGTCAGTGTGCGCTCCTCATCAGACTAGGAGGCAGTGACTACGTCAAACGCCACCTTTTTGGGTGTTGCTCTGGCAGCACGTGCAACTCCAGATGGGGTAAAAGTGCCTACGGAACGTACTCGGGGTCACACTGATCATAAGAGCCAATGACCAGGTGGGAATATGAGGCGATAGACTTCGATCGCCCGCGTGAGTAGACTCGATCTTGTTTTGGTGCCATAATAGATAGTACTTGTAAAAAATTAATATTATTACTAAAAGGAGCAAACAAGACAAACAAAACACATCAAAATAAATAAAAGAGTTAAGATGTAATGACATTTCTATTGTAATAGTAAAACACGACGGACCAGGTGACGGCTCGTCGTTAGTACGACTAACTGTTATGTGGTCTGTCATGTCTTACTTAGACTATGGTTATTGGAGAACCCTGAAGGAAGGTCTCTGACAAGTATGACTGTATATACAGGACGGACCGTCACAGATATGACGGTCCATCGTAGGTGTCCGTCAGAGGACACTTGAAAAAACTATAGAGACCCTTAGGAGAGGGGTCACTGACCGTTAAAACGCTTCTGTAGGACAAACCGTCGAGGTTGTGACGGTCCGTCCTAGTTGTCCATAAGAGGACACTTTGAAAAAGTATGGAGACCCTTCAGAGAGGGGTCTCTGACCGTTATAACGGTTATGCTGGATGGATTGTCTTTTATATGATGGTCCATCGTAGATGTCCGTTGGAGGACACTTAGAATAAGTGAGATACCCTTAGGAACAGTGTCTGTAATAACCAGAATGGTTGTGCAGGACGGACCACCATGGGAACGACAGTCCGTCGCATGTGGCCTTTGGTGAACACTTGGAGAAAATTTGACATTAGGGTGTTAGGGCTGTTAGAACGGACCCAACGACGGTCCGTCATGGGTACGACGGTCCGTCATCAGGGTCTCGTTCTGTACCTCAGTGATAGAACTGGGGATGCCCCATTCATCCCCTATGACCCAAATAGAATTGTTAGTATTTTAACCTACATTTGTCTAACCCAAATACCTAGTAAACTAGAAATGCTAAAGCGCTTATTTCTAGAGTTTTAACACGGCAATTTGGAGGATTCTCAACCTAGGTCAGACAGAATTTGTATTAAAGAATGAACCCATCAATAAGAACTAGGCTTGTACTAACTGATAAACAAAAAATATGCAAAGTAAATTGGTAGAAATAAGAGACACATACCTGAGAATTAGAGAAAAACAAGAGAAGAAGGTACTTGCTGATCAAGTACAATCCCACAACGGCAGCTCCGACTAGTACATAGTTAATTTTATGAATTTGGAGAATTTGGGGAAAATGATCTGTTGTAAGAGAGGGCATTATGATCTTTGGAAGTTGAAAAGGGAGGGAAACAGGAGAAAGAGGGAAGGAATGGGGTTAAATGAAGGGTTAGGGTTTTAAATGTTGAATTTTAAAAAAAAAACCTAGCCAGATCGGGTCGGGTATGCTTAATTAATAACACGACGAGTCACGGACGACGGTCCATCGCACTTGTGATGGTCCGTCATTGGTTCCATCGCGTGTGCCCTAGTTTGAAAATAACAGAAAGACATACCTGGCACGACAGATTCATGCGACAGTACGTCACAGGTACAACGGTCCATCGATGTCTTCGTTAGTGACTGCTGCATAGTGATTTTCTGCAGAATTTCCTTGTGATGTACCTGCAAATTTAAAACCCATTCGTAGTAAAAGCCACCATTACTAAAAAAAATAACTATAAGTATTGGGTTGCCTCCCAACAAGCGCCTGATTTACGTCGTCGCACGACTTAGGACACTTTATTACTCAGCCTTCATCAAGATGGTATGCTCGTATAACATCATTCATTTATTCAGTATGCCCAAAATAGAGTTTTATTTGTTCTTCATTCACCTTAAACCGCACTATCTCCTTGGTTTCTAACTCAACTGCTCCATGAGGGAATACTTGGGTAATCAAGCTAGGGCCAGTCCATTTGGACTTGAGCTTGCCCGGAAGCAAACGCAACCTAGAACTGTCTAAAAGCACTAAATCACCAACCATAAAATCTCATTTTTCACTTTTTAGATCATTATCCTTCTTCATCTTTTCTTTGTGGGATATGGCAGATACCGATGGGAGATCACCATTCTACCTCATGGACCTACAAATATTGAAGGTTACTTATTCATTATTCAACCAAAATTTCATCCACCCCTTTTCCATATCAACTAAGGCTCTACCCGTAGCAAGGAATGGTCTCCCAATAATGACACGCACTTCAAAATCGACTTCACAATCAAGAATTAAAAAATCTGTCAGAAATATGAATGACTCCACTTTTACTAGCACATCGTGGAGTATCCCTATAGGCCTTTTCACTGTTGGACCAGCCATTAGTAGCCGCATTGTACTGAGCTTTGGGTCACCCAAACCCAACTTTTTGTATATCGAGAGGGGCATGAGATTTTTGCTTGCCCCAAGATAGCATAATGCTTTCGCAAAATATAATGGCCCTACTGTACAAGGAATAATGAACTCACCCCGATTTTCTTTCTTTTGTATGAGAGATCTTGTAGCAATAGCACTACAATGTTGCATTCTATCATCATCCTCGAAAGTGAACAATCTTTTCTTTGTAACCAGATCTTTTCATAAACTTGGCATAACCGGGCATTTGTTCTAGAGCTTCTTCCAAAGGGACATTGATAGAAAGTTGCTTCAGCATTGTTATAATACACCGATATTTACCTTCCTCGGTCTTTTTCACTAATCTTTGAGGAAAGGGGGGTCTATACATGGGAATTTCCTTTATAGGGACTTCTACATCTTTTCTAGTGCTATCGTTTGCTTCACCACTACCCTCTACCACCTTATCATTATTTATTCTCACCTTTTCCTTATTAGACGGCATAGGTGGGTCAATGGTTTGTTTACCACCCCGAGTAGTGATTTCCATACAGTGTGCATCATTTTTCATATTTTGGACAGTGTTGCTAGGCACAGGGCCCGGTTGCCGTGTGTTCACAGTCGCAGATAATTGGGCCATTTGCAACTTGATCTGCTTAATCGATATTGCATGTGTATTGACTTTTATCCCAATACCCGCTAAATAACTCCCTAACTCTTGAATGTGCTCATCACTAGCATCGATCCTCCTCATCATTTTTGCAACATATCCTCAACTCGTGTCATGCAATCTCCACCATCCCTAGGAGTAACTTCACAATTTTGAGAAGGGACATAGGGCCCATTCCTATCTTTTCTGTTACCGTAGTTATCCTTGTTGAAGTTGTTGTCGCGGTAGTAGTTTCTGTGTCGGGCATAATCACCCTCACGGTTATTGTTACCATAGATTCGACCTTTGTTCCCTTGACCTTTGTGCCAATTATCCTGATTTGAGCCTTGGGCACTCGGTTGGAAGCCCCCTCATTTGCTCATTTACTGCATAGGAATCCTCCGTATAATAGTATTCATCATTAGGTGGTGGTTGTTTAGACAAGTAGTTAACTGCATTTATCATTTCCGCACCCCAGAGATATGTTTTAATGCCAACCCAAGCTCAGTTCTCATATGTACTATCTCTTCACAGATCTCAAATGTGGATGGGTTGTGAGTGATTGCACTGCGAAGGTGTTTCTCCCAGTATCTGACTTCCTAGTACTCCAAGCTTTATTGTGCCGGGATATTTTCTCTAACTTTTTAGCAAGCTCAGCATACGGACACTCTCCATAAGAACAACCCGCTATAGTATCCAGCAGCGCTTTATTATTATCAAGTTGTCCCCAATAGAAGTATTCCTTCAGTGACTCATCATCTATACGGTGATTGCGTATGCTTCTCAAAAATGAGGTGAATCTATCCCAAGAACTACTGACTTAGTCTTCTGATAGTGCCAGAAAGTTGTTCACTCTGTGTTTGTGGTTTAGCTATTTGGAGACCGGGTAGTAGCGTGCTAAGAAAATGTCCCTTAGTTGGTTTCAAGTGAAAATTGAGTGTTAAGGGACCTCAGTGGACCATATAGCAGCCTCTCCAATCAATGAGAGAGGAAACACTCTTAGCCCTATTACATCCAAGTCCAAGTCAGGCCTCCCAATAAAGATTTTACACACTTCCCGAACCTTAGCTATATGGGCATGTGGATCCTCAGAAGGTATCCCTGAAAACAAACCTCTGGCAGTGAGCATTTGCATCAAGCTACTAGTTTCCACAAATATATGGCCTGGTGGTAGAGGGAGCAAGACAAGTGGCCCATCTTAGTGTGCTATATTGTCATAGCCTCTGTAGTATTCTTGGGGCCGTGGCGCGGGATTTTGTCCCCTCTATTGGTGTTCACCCAGAGCATCGGGTAACAACTGACCATGAACATCAACTAGAGTTGGGATGTTCTGGTTTGGATCATCATCATTAATTCCAAGTTTCGATTCATGTTCCATAGTGTACGCTCTAATTCATGATCGTAGGGAAACAAGGGTTCTCTTTCTCTCCGTGTATTTGGCATACAAGGAGGATGGTTCTGCAACAATAAAAAATGATAAAACAAGGTAAAATCAAGAAAATATCAACTAAACTATATTAATAAGTTTAAGTTATTCTAAAATCTACTTTCCCCCGCAACGTCGCCAAAACATGATACGCTCAAACTTACTTCTTAAATAAGAAGTAAAGCGGTCGTGTCAAGTAAATAACCCAACTAATGACGTATGGATCGTTCCCACGAGGAAAATAGTTTTGACTTAAATTTAATCTATTATTATCATTCCTCAGTCAATTACTTCCTTGGAAATCAAAAATGATAAAAGGGGGTTTTTCTATCTCTAAATAAATGAAAATAGCTAGTGAAATTAAAGGAGACAACTAACAGTTTCAAATGTTGGAGTTTATTCAATTAATAAAAGTAACTAGGGTTTACGTGTTCCCCACAAGTACATAACTTGATAATTCTAACTATAACAATTCTTTCCTAGTATCTTGCACGCAAAGTGATAAGTTATGTATTTCTAAATCATTGGTCCAGCATCTAGAAAATTTCACTCCGCACCTTGGTCCGACTACGTTTGTTGCTATACTAACCCTTATCTTTACCTCATATTTAGCATCGTATTCGATATTTGACTAAGTTATTATCTCGTCCAAATCAATACTAGCCTATTAGAAAGTATAAACTAAATCTATGTTGATAATTCTTTTCCTATTATCTACCTCTTTGGTCCGGCAAGTAGCATTAAGGCAAGTTCTAACGTTGGCCATCCGTAAAAAAGACTTCTAAGCGAAAGAATTATAAATACATGCAAGACACTATTCTAAAATTGTTATTGTAGTTAGGTTTTACCTCATTATTTGCCTATGGTTCCCACAACCCTAGTTATGGAGTTTAGTTACCCATAGTCATAGTCAAAATATTCAAATATATGATATAAGAATTCATGCACTTAATTCAATGAGAAAGAGTAAAATCCGAAAGTTCGCTTGATTAATCAACAAAAATCACAAACAATAAATTACTGAAATTAATTGAAGAACAAAGATTCTCCAAAAGTGTAACAATAATCCTCAAGTCTAATCCACAAAATAAGCTCAAAAATCAAGAGTCTAACGAAGAGTCTAAAAATAATCTAGGGTCTAAAAAAGAGTCTAATAAATAATCAAGAGTCTAACATAGAGTCTAAAAAAATCCAGTTTAAAGTCATTTTTACCCACCTAGATCAATTCCCCAAATCACTCTCACTTCTTTCTAAATTCACTCTGTACTCAACGTCATTGATGATCTTTGGAAGCTTGAAGAAGAACACAATGTTCTCAACTTTTCTTCTCAAATTCGTGGATGAAGTCTTCATCAAGGTATGGATTCTTCAGTCTTGGGATTATTATCCCCAAGAGGTCCAGTCAAAGTTGATTTCTAAAACTCACAAAAATCAAGGGTTTTTCTCTGTACATGGGTCTCTTTCTAAACTTGAAATTTCTTATAAATTATGACAAATTACGAATAATTGGGATTTTTATGAGTATAATAATATTTAATTTATGTTATTTGATTGAGATTTCATTGGATTTATTTTCTTACGTAAATTCGATAAATCTTGGATCTTTTTTGAGAAATTGCTTGATGATGATAAGTATATGAGTTGTTATATTGGTGTTGATTATTTTATTTCTTCATGGACTACCTTGTATCATGTTTGCATTTGTGTTTTTCTCTATTACTTGAAGATCCCATGAATGTCCCTTTTATCCTAACCTTTTATATGAATTAGGTCTATTGATGATTAGGGATGATGTAGTTGTATGTAGTATTGTATAATTTAATATTATACTATGTTGATGATTGGATTGTTAGATAGATATTTGTGAAATTGGTGGTGAAGTCTTGAAGGAGTTTCTTGGAGGCCATTGGTAAGACTTTTTAAGATCATGAGTACTTTACTTCAATTATGTTGGTCTATTCTTGATGGTGACATTCCATTGAAGCATGAATATTTGAATAGAATAGGAAGATGATGATATGAAGAATATAATGGCATGTGATGATTGTGTTGAATGTGATATCTTCAGAGGGGTATGATCATGCAAGATTGAAAGTGATTCTCCTGTGTCCTTATTATTATGATTAGGATATGATGATCTCACTAAACATTGGGTTGTGATGAAAGGAAGTTGTCATTCTATACCTAAAGAGCTATGCTCATGATTATATATGGGGTTAGTCCTTAAGTCATTTATTGTAAACTAATGTTATGGGTGTCTTCAAGACATTTCAAAAAGGGGCTTTAGCTTGGCACCGAGCGAACTATATATGAAAGTTTCCCTTCCCAATGAGGGATGCTGGGTTCACTAAGGTTCTCATGAGATACAGACTATAATGAAAATATGCATAGTGAGGGTTCACAATACTAATCTCCTAGTTCCTTAAATATGGGCCTCCATAGGAAGACTAGATAGTGGATCCACCTAGAATGATATGTTAATATTTGGTTCTACCTTCGCAAGTAGAGCACCTTCTTTCGGTGTAGGGTTTCATGACACCGCATTCCATGTGTAGCTCACATGGTCTGTTTTTGGTAAGGTGAATATTACTGAAACTAAAATGAATGCATGAAAGTAATAAAGATGAACACTAACTAGGGTGACTTAAGGGGTTATTATTAGTGTAGGTAAGGGTATGGGACTTTACCTATGCATTATAAAATTTGGTCTTGAGGGGAATGCTAGGAGGAAGTTCTTACATACTTATGTTATGAATGAAATGCATAATTTGGTTCTTTATAATGTTTATCTGATATGATGTTGGTTTCATTTGATGAACATGGTATTGGTCTAAATTTGTATGTATGATGATAACTATACATGATATGATGTTAAGGAATTGCTTATGGTCTCTTTACTAGTTGACTTGGTTTATGTGGGGTTATGGGGATTCACAAAGTTGATATGGCTTTATTATGATATTGGTCTTGTATATGGATATGCATGTCATAATGATGTTGTGACTTTGGACTTGTATATTCTATTGGATTGTGTATAAGGTCTTTTAAAATTCATGTTTATACTAAAATGTCCCTTTTGTGAATGGTTTCAAATGTTTTACTTGTATATATCGATAAATAGTAAATGTGGTTTGTATTAAGGTTTGTATTAACCCATATTCTATCTATTTCTACAATAATGTAGGTTTGGGCCATTGAAGAGCTTCAAAGGCCATTTCAAGGAAGACATGGATAGTTTCCAAGTTATTCGTGAGTCCACAAGTCCGAGGATGATGCCATTATTATAGTTCTATCTATTTGACTATGTCTAAAACAATTGTTCATTTCTTATCTTTGAGATTTTGTTACAAGTTCTATATGATACATATTGTAATAGTGTATGGTCTATGTCTGAAACTTCTGAATTCTCTAATACTTGGTTATGTGTGAATCAATCATAGACTATGTTGTTAAATTAGAACTCTAAGTAAACTTCATATATGGATAAATGAGAAGTCTAAGTAAACTTAATTCATAAAGTATTAATTTTTTGGCATTTTACATACCTATGATATGCAATTATATATGCCAAGGGCTAGTGTAAGGCCTATTCAAGGATGAATACTCTAGTTATGTCTAGGGGGTACTCCCCGCTCGTGACAGTATTTATGTAATTCACTTGCCTCTGGCCAAAGGAAATGTAGGGTTACACATCACAGTACTATGTTGCACCTTTTGCAGTTACATAGGATGTTTAGTGGTTTGGAGCATGAGGATGCCCATGAGCATCTTAAAAAATTTGTGAATGTTTGCGGACCATTTTACTTGAAGAATATATCTCACAAATTTGTCCGGTTGACATTGTTCCTATTCTGTTTGATGGAGAAGAATGTAAGTGCAAGATAAAATTGCCACGTGAATCAATAACCTTACTGTGTGATTTTCCCCTCTTTCAAAAATGGTGACTCTTCGGGAAAGCATTCACAATTTTAAGCGCCTAGAGGGCGAGTGAATTCATGAAACTTTGATGTGATTCAAGAAGTTGGTGCTCTAGTTCCCAACTCGTAGCTTACCTGATAATGTGTTGCTGCAGTATTATTACTAGAGCCTAGCCTCGTTAAACAAGGGTATTGCTGACCAACTTTCTCCAGGAGGTTTGATGCAACAACCTTATGTGAAAGTGGCTCAACTCTTGGATGACATGACTACTATAAACAAGGTGTGATATACACCATGAAAATCAAGTCTCCCTCTCATGTTAAAATTGACCAAGGAACGCATGGAAATGGA
This sequence comes from Solanum lycopersicum, assembly GCF_036512215.1. Taxonomy (NCBI): domain Eukaryota; kingdom Viridiplantae; phylum Streptophyta; class Magnoliopsida; order Solanales; family Solanaceae; genus Solanum; species Solanum lycopersicum. Next base: position 42,632,679 of record NC_090802.1, read on the forward strand.
CAAAGAGATGGACTAGAACATGGCAAGAATCATGAAACAACTTGAAGTTTTTCTAAAAATGTCATGGGAGTTGCTCGAAGTGTCAATGTCATGGGTCTCGATTGTGCTAATCCAGATGTGTCAAAGTTAGAGGCTTGTTTAATGAAGAGGGTAAGTTCCTAGCAACCAAGGTGGTGAGCATCGTTCAAAATGATTGAGAAAGAGTAATAACTAAGGTAGGAATATGGATGAAGGGTTGAATTATTGGGATCGAGAATGGACTGACCATAAATAAAATTTGAATAATGAGGAGAAAAATTGGTATGTGCCTCCCTTGAGAACAAAAAGCTATACAATTTGAAAGGTTTCTGCTTTGAGGATATTCTCTCTCGTATCCTAAATAATGTTGAGGAGTCGAAAAGATTTTTATAGAAATGAAAGAAGATGTGTCAACACATAGCCAAACCATTAACTCCAATTGATTGCCGATAAAGAAGTTGGAGGCTCAAACGAGCATATCTCATCTCATTTAAACCCGATATAGCAAAGGGGTTTTCCTAGTGATATTCTGGCTAACCCCAAGAATGAGGTTTTACTTTTGAATTGTGTTGTGCCACAAGATTAACTAAGGTTCTTCTTTGGAGGAAGCCTAAGTGGTTGTTGCCTTATTTTTATTTCACAAATTATGGTGTGTTAAATAAGCAGATCAAAGGGTTCCAAGTGTTTGAGAAGTCCAAGTGTCGGCGAGCTAAAGAACCCGCCAATGCATCGCCAATGAGGTTGGCAACCCCGACCTTGACCGTCGTTGGACTCAAGACAACTTCAAATAAGAGTCTGTAAAACTCAGGGGACTTAGAAATAAGGGTTAATCGCTTACAAGGTTTGTGAATGCGATATAATCCACTATTTACACCATAATATCAGCTAAACTTCTTGTAAAATTTGTCAAGGAAAGTGACCACTTGGCTTATCGTCGAGTGGTTCGACGAGCACAACTAATGTCAGCGAATGGGCAAGAACTAGATGGTTTTTAAAGGAAAAATGTTTAAACATAAAACTCTTTCACTTTTTCTCATTTTTGAACTTCTTAAACTCACACTCGCACATTATTTTTTCGGTTTTTGCGTTGTAGTGTATTTTAGTCATTAGTTTGTGCCCAAATTGGGATTACTTTTTTGCGTAGCGTTTCAATCTTTATTATTCGGCATCAAAGGTTGTTTTTCCAAATCCTGAGTTTATTTTTATCAAAATTGTACTCTTATGCAAATGATTTTATCATGTTTTCATGTGTTGGGCCTCTCGGATAAGATTAGAATGTTTGATTGCCTATTTTATTTTGATAATCTTGTCCGTAATGTCTTTAATGTTAGTTCCCATAATATTTTTCCTTAAAACGTGCTTTCATGTTGTTGGGTCAAATCGAGTGAAGTCTAAGTAACCCGTAGTTATGTCAAATAGCAAATTTTTTCCCAATTAATAGAATAGTTGACGTCATTTTTGAGGGAAAAAAGTAATCAAATGGCCAAATTTTGTGAAACTAGGAGAAGTCTAAGTATCCAGGGATAATGAATTTGGTGGGTCTTGTTTTAATTTGGATTTTTCATTCTTTTATTTATTTTTGAGGGTTGCGGGGTTGCTCGGTTTCTCAAAATGTTGGGTTGAATGTCGGAACATTAGGTTGTTTGGCGAGTTGGGTCGAGCTCGCCAAACGACTTGACAGTTCGCTGAAGGTCCCACATCTCACCTTTAATTTCATGCTATATGTGAAGCTTTATTCTATCAATTTCAGAAAGAAGCTTTAGGTAGACAAAGGCACTCGGTGACTCACTGAAAGTCTTCTTCATCATATTTTGTCTGCACATCTATAGCTTAAGATGCACCGTAACTTTTGGCAGGCTAATCCTTCATAGTCGAATGTTATCATCACCCACTTGCTTAATGTTCTGAGAATATTGATTCAATACTTTTGGCGAGCCTTACCTAGATCGCACAAATTTTTCTACACTTTTGATTGAATGATTGCTAACACTTTTTGATGATTTTGCAGAAATGGTAGGCCAATGGTTGCTTGTAGGGACATGCGACCCCAGAAGAAGGCTAAGGGTATTATAATCAATGAGGATACAGGTACATCCAGGGGCTAGACCACCAAGCTTTCCATAAACTAGTGGGAAAGGCAAAGTAAAATAAAAGGCATCAGTGTCAAGGCCAACTTTTATAGTGACGGGATCTATGCTACTCTTCTCACTACTTCAGATAGTGAGGGTGAGCATTATGAGCCTCAAATTGTTGATTTTATGGATGATGAGTTAATAGCAACATAGAGGGCAGAGTTGCGGTCTGAAAGGATGAACAATCCGTCTAGGATCAAGAATCCCCTGCCCACTGCCACTTCTCCTCCAATTGTAGAGCAGTATGTAGTCCCAACATCTCCTATACAGGGTCCCCCGCCCAAGTCGATGAACAGATTAAAGACTGAGAGGCTGAGAACAATTATTCAGAAAAAGAGTTTGTCAAATGATGGGGTTATCAGCAGGTATCAAAAGATTTTGAGGTGTCTAAAGGGTGAGCAGCAGCATTAAAACTATTTGAGCATGTAGTTGTTCTGGGCAAGAAAATGTTGTGTCACAACACTACTATAAATGAGTTTTTGGAGTGAACTAACAACATAGATGACAGTCATAAGTACATGATGAAGACTAAGTCTTTGGAGGGAATAAAAGTTTTCTCACCCCTCTCATATGTGGTGGACTCCAAGGTGGCTAAAGTTTGGAGTTTCGTAGGAAAAAGAGAGCTAAATGTAGCTGCTAGGTACTGGTTTGTCTTTATTAGTAGTACTGTGATGCCACCCATAATGAGTTTGTCGTCCGACACTCGAAGGTGGATTTCTTAACGCGAAAATTGCACAAGAGCAAATTAATTTGGGCATGATTTATGGGCAGGAGATGTTCATGAGGGCCAAGCAGCGACATACCTTACTTCCCTTCCCAATGTTGATTACTGAGCTTTACAGATGAGCTCAAGTTTCTAGAAATGAGAAGAAGGATATAAAGGTGGTTCCCATATTTTATACTGAAATCTAAAGGGTCGAGATAGAGTTTTTAAAGATGAGGATGAGAAAAAGAATAAATCAGCCCGGTGGATTCTTCCCGGTCATAGATTCATAGACAATACCTACAAGGTATATTTTACTACTCCAACTCCTAGGCCTTCAGGTACTTCTATTGTTGTTTCGGTCTGACATTTGAGGTTCTTCTGCTGCTGCACTACCTCCTAGACTTGTTACTACTATTTCTCGAACCTGGATTACTCAGGATGTATTACTTTGGATAGGACAACATTCCCATTCTACCAATTGTTTGGCTACCAGACTCGAGGACTCCATCCTGAGCATGATTTGACTACTCTAGTTGATGTTCTGACACCATTGAGCGCTATTATTGATGCCCTAATGGCAAAGTTAGTGGTGTGTGAACGTGGACAAGGGCCACCAAGGAAGTGAGAGCTTTAAATACTACTATTATTGCATTGATTAGTGATGTAGATCAGTTGAAGTCCACCGATATGTCCATGATTTTCAAGACGTCAGATATCCCAAATGTAACAGATATGCATCTGTTACCATCGTAGATGAGTTAGAGTTAAGGAGACAATTCATCCAAAGTTTGAGGCAGAGATGGGTGAGGAGATGTTTGGGGTTGTTGAGAAAGCGTCGTATGAGCGTGATAATCAGACTGAGGTTTCCATATTGATGCAGTTGTGCAGGCTTGTTTAGCAGATACACCCTTGGTTGATCCTAGTGTAGCTATTGTTTCTCCTGAGGTGGCTCCGACAACTGATAATTAGACAAATGAAGCAACTATTTTGATAGGATCCCTTTTTACCTATCTCTATCTCTTACATTATTTTGACTTATAGTTATTAAATTTTTTTGTATCTTAGAAAAATTGATTTTTATTTTTTATGGGGTGAGGCCCATCTTTTTTTATTCTTTCTGACACTCTTGTTTTGTTTATATATTTGATTTTGACCTATCATTATGTTTTATACTAGTTTATCGATAATTAAGCTTATGTCTCCTTGTTTTTCATTGCAAATGATTTTTGACCCTTTCAAAAAAATTGTGCCACCACTTGTTTATATTTTAAAGGGGATAATCTCTTTCAAATTTTAGTATCGGTATTGATAAATAACGATGACTTGAATAGTTCTCTTAATCAAACAAAAATGAATGTGCATCTAAGATGAGGCCAAATGAAGTTGCATAGAAAATATGTGAACTTTTTAATCTCTTTGTGAATAGACAATTAACAAATATAGTTTCTTGTGATGAACATCGCACATTATTAAAAGTGTGCAGACTTATTTGGCATTGGTGTTAATGTCTTGTGTGATGAGCTTACTGTGAATAATGCATGATGACACCTAGATTTTCTCCATCGATCCCGTTGACTAAGTGATGAAATCTCTTGATATGATCTAAGTCAACTTTTAAGAGGGTGAAACAATTGGACAGTACACCTCTCTTGTGGCCAACCTTGTGAGTGTCTTATCCTTGTTGAACACCCTTTGATTCTAAATTTTTCTTGGACGAAAATTGGTGAAAATTGTTACCCTTTCTTTTTCTATTACCAATAATCCTCATGAATTGTAGTTTGTGTGAATACTCAACTTAGGCTATAAACCTATGTTGGGGTGTGGTGAAAATAGAAGTATGACCAAGAAGTACAAACAATTGTCCATTAACCTATGGTTTTAAGAAAGATGAAATCCCTCTATATGATCTTGAGGAAAAATAATGAAAATGAACAAAAAACTTGTGGATTAAAGTTGTGAAAAAGCAAAGAAAATGGGGTCTCCAATAGTCCATGGAAGATGATAAATAGAATGATTTATGACCACAAATGAAAATGATGAAGAAAAGGAAACAAAGTGTTGTTCACACCACATTTCATGAAGATTACAACCATTGATCCTAAATTACCACACCTTCGCACTCAGCCCCATTACAAACCTTGAAAGGACATTATTGATCTTGAGCGAGATGAAATAAAGGTTGATTGGACAATACCTTAAAACCATAGTTGAAGTCATGCATTGTGTACCTGTTTGTGAGCTTGAGTGTTGCATTTGATTCCGGAGCTATAAATTTTGAACCATTGCGTGTGAATACGAGATCATTCTTCTTGTGAAGGAATTTGAGTACCTTTGTTAAGCTTGAACTTGAATTTGAAGCAAGTATTATGAGCTTGATATTCATATATAATGGAAAGTCAGAACTTGAATCTTTAAGTGCACAATGATCGTTGTATGATTAAGTTGAGTCTTTTGTGTGCATTTTTGATTGAATCTTGTGTAGCACTATTTAAGGCATCCTTTTTGAACTGCTGAACTTGAGTTTTACTTGAGGAAAAGCAAAATTTTAATTTGCAAGTGTTGATGAGTCCATAATTTGGACTCATTTACGGCTTTAGTTTACCATATTAAGTGTCCTCAAATGCATATTTTGTGCCAATAACTTATTAAAATCCTTAATTGTCAGGTATTTGGATTGAGGAACAAAGTATGAACAATAATGTGCAAAAAAGAACTAGGCAGCTGAAAGAACGAAGAAAAGAAGCCCTGGGTATCTCCTAAACTATTGGGCGAGTCGTCGAATGGACATGGTATCACCTAATGTTCAAGTGTGCCAAGCCTGAAGGAGAAAATCAAGTCAGCGATAGAGAGGAGAAATTAGTGAGTCACCAAACAATTCAGTGATGCAGTGCTATATTGCCCAAAGTTACAGAACTTGAAGATGCTGAAGCTCAAAGCAAAAAGGTGATGGAATTTACCAAAGTACAGATCGGCAAGTTGATCAGCGATCCTGACTTATTGCGCTACATGGTCCTTCACAACACATTTTGGTGACTAAAGATACATTTTTAAATTCTTAATAGAGGAAATTATTCAATATCAGAGTTTGTTTTTGGTATATATTCATTATTATTTAGTTTTCATGTTTGAGAGCTTAGAACAAAGAGTATTGAGACAATATTTCCTTAGCTTTGAAGATACTCATTTTTGAGAAATTGGAAGTGGGTGTTGAAAATTTTTCTTCTTAGACCTCTGTAAATAAAATATTAATATTACTCAATTCATGGAAACAGAATTTGGTAACGATTTCTACCTTTTATGATGTCTAGCTAAAACCCCAATTCTCGGAGTCTGATTATCTTATTATTGTTTTATTTAGCTACCAGATAATGTTAATTGGTAGTGTAACTAATGCTTATAATTTATTTCACTCAGTAATTGTGGCATAATCTAAAGGGTTGTAGTTGTAAATGCAACTCTACCTTCATATTTTTGGGTTGCTCGAGAGAGAGGTTTCAAAACCAAGATTAGTGTTTTGTTGGTCTATACGTATTGAGTTGTTGTGGGTTCATATCGCGAGAGTGAATCCTAATCCCTTTTCCACAAAAGTAGCTCGAGAGAGTGAATGGAGTTAAGTGAAGGTTATTCTTAATTTTTGCTTATTGGTGTTTGAGAGAAACCCATTTAATTCGGGGTAAATTATTCGAGAGAGAGTATTTCCTCACTAAACTCTAGATTATTCGCCAATTTACAGGTATTCACTATTAATTGCAATTACTCATTTGTCTACCTTAGCCTATAATCCAATCACATCCCAACAACTCGTCCCTATACTTGTTATTTTTGTGTTATTTATTGTTGTAGTTGATAATTAAAACCAAAAACCCTTGATATTTGGCACTTCTATCACCCCAAACTCGAACAATGCTTTTATTCATAACTAATTTTACCTATGATTGACTTTAACATATTCTTGTTTCCCTATTAATTCTCAAATACCCTCTCCCAGTTGGTTTCGACATCAACTCACTTAGTTGTGTTGCATTAATAACTAACGGTCGTTGACACTTAGTATTTAATTAAGTGTACTTATACGTGAAATCAGTGTGCTATACTCCATTCACTTTATTCATATCATCTAAAAAAATTAAGTTACAGCGTACGGTTGTCTCATCACTCCACCATGGAATAATCTATCAACCACACTTTTATTGACTAAATCAAGGCTTCAATAAAAGTATTGCAACAATAAATTTTCTGAACAACATGTGTTGGACAGTGCAAGAGTAACTTCTTGAACCTCAAACATGTTTTATGTGGGGGCTCACCTCGAAAACTTTTGAAATTTTTGATTTGGAGACGAAGTTTAATATTATTCGAGAGTGAAAAGAATTTTTCCATCGCTCAACCTGAAGTAATAGAATCATTTGGCAACTCTGTCAGCCATCTCGTAGCATCACTCGCTATATAGAAAGGGAATAGTCAAAACCTTATGGATTCTTTGGATTATTTAAATAAAAAAGTTAACACAACTCCTTGAAATTCGTAAGGTGATCATGGGGATCATCACAAACTAGACCCCCAAAATCCCTTTCATATGGAGCAATTGGATCATAGTTCTAATGATGTGAAATACCATCCTCCCAATTGTAGGAGGTATCCAAATTGCTCACGTGGTTTAAGTTACATTATTGGGGATGTCATTTAATTCACTCATATTATCATTTTGAAGACTATCATTGTCACTCCCATGGTCACTCATTTTGTCAACCTGCAAATTTGCTAGCAGCAACACAAAACAATATCTTTACTACAAATAAAACAATTTAAAAATCTAATTTTCCAATTAAGATTCTCAACAACCATTCCCAGACAGTGGCACAATTTCTTATAACGCTTAAACAACCCTTTAAAACCAATTAAAAGAGTGGTAGATCGTAGTAAGTAAAAAATCCAACAAAGAGACGGGGTGGAATCCCACATAAAATGGTATATCGTGGAGAATTCATTATCGATTATTTGGACATTAAACCAGCTCATTTGTACTAGTAAGAACAATTGGTTGAATGGTACTACCAAATTAATATAAATCTTTTGTTAATAATAATCATAGTCAAACTGAAATCTAAATAAAATCAAGAGTTAACAGGACATATAAGGGTGCGGGAATTTGATATCAATGTCATGTAGGAGTGATTGTGTTGCTCTATAATGATAAAAATACATAAATAATCTAATCCATCTTTGATTATGCTAATCATATTTCGATCTCACATCATCTATGCCTAGAATCTCTTTTCGTTCTCATCTTATGTCATTTCTAAACAACTCATTACCTTAATCTATTCTCTATTTAATGGATAGGGGACCCATGACCTCTCTTTCAAGAATTCAGAGACATCAAACCTAAAATTTAAAGTATTGAACTAATTATCCACTCTAATTAATCTATTAGGGAATTAAGTTTGCAACACTAACCCTTAAGTTAACCCATGATAATTATACCAAATTAATGTATGAACTAAAACAAAATAGAGCATAGCATAATATCCACAACATTAAATTAACACCCAACCCCATTAGAACACTCCTAAATCTTGGGGTTTTATTCACCATCACAACAAGTAAAGAGGGTATACCTTCCATGAAGCAGTCATTGTAACAAGTAATCAAGCAATTAAGACTAAACAACCTTTTGATTTAACTTCAAATAATCGAATTCAGGATTCCAATTGTAAGATTCTAAAAAGAATAGAAAAATTTGTTCTAAAATTTGAAGTGTTCTCACTCAAAACTTTCTCCTTTAACTCAGTAGTTCACTCACTAATTGAACTCTCTCAAAACTCTATCCTTTTGTCTATTTATATTTTCCCAAAATTTAGCACAAAATCAACTTCGCAACCAACACGGTGACATTAGCCGATCTCAGCAAACTCGCTCGGTGAATCGCCCCTCGCTCCTCCGCTTGACTTGTTATGCTCTAGGTTTTAGGTGTTGAATGTTAGTTGGCTAAGTCGATTGATTCATCCTTTCTCGTTCAGCAAATCACTTAATATAATCTTGATTTGTCTTTCGAGCATTAAGATTTTGCCTTGCACAGTGTCACTTTGAGCGATGTACATCAGTTCCGCCTTTCTCATTCGGTGCAACGCCTTTTCTAATGAGGTTAGCCAACACTCTTTGGTAGAAAAAGTGGTATGCACTGTTATTTTGGGAAAGGTCATGCTTAGTCGGAGATCGATCCTTCATGTTAGGTGATCAATAATGTTCATTGCGCACGTCATTTGCATTTTCAAACATTCTTTCAAGCTTCAGTCCATGCCTATTCCAATTGCCTTAATAGATTCAAATAAGCAGTTTTGATTAAAAAAGGATAAATTTAGGCATTGATAACATCAAGTATTGGGCTAAATAGACCTTAAATGATTGTGAATCTACCACTCATCATGGGACTGCATACTTTATGATCTATTGCTATATTTGTGCTTGATAGGAGGTTATATACTCCTAAAAGATATATGGTGCTTAACTTTCGTAGTATGTTGGTCACATGATCTACTTACCTTTATGAATAATTGAGGCGATGAATAGATTTTTTCTTTCTCAAGTTCGAAAATCACTCCCATTATGTGTGAGTGGTAGATGTAAGAATTTGAGTCCACGTATAAAGGGTTATTTAAGGATGATTAGGGTAATAAATCACTCCTAATAATGTTTATTTAAACATGCATTGCATTTATAATATAGAGAATTTACAAATCATAATATGTTATTGAATGTTGCTCCAACATATTATGACAGTCATCATTGATCAGTAAATTTCAGCAGTTGTTCATCCAACTTTTCCGCTTACACTACATGAAAAGAAATAAGTTTTTTCATATGGGTTACATAGGTTATCTGATTAAATTAAGATTAATATGATAAATAATCTCACACATAGTATGTAAGGAATTTTTACTCTTTTCTGTAGAATGAAAGTATATAATCAAATAAAATCATAGATGCGCATAAATGAAAATCAAATGCTATACATGATATCTTAATAGTTTTAATGTAATCCACATAAGAAATGAGAGTACAATATATAGAAAAACAACAATATTAAAAAAAATTTACTAATCAAAAATAGGGAAATCATTTGGACATTGGTTTCACTAATAAAAATAAGAACCTTGAAATCCACCAAATTAGCTGATTTTATAATCCTTTTATTGGGTTGTTCATTAATACATAATGTGACTTATTAAAATCTTATTAGGAATAACTAGTGGAAAAATATATTCTGAAACAAAAGTACATGTATGTAGTAATACACATTTTAAGTTGCTTCATTAAAAATCTTGCGAGGAAAAATCCAAAAAAAAATACAATGCATATTTATTCTCTTGGTGGCTACCCCATTCAGCTGTTTGTGTCTATTATTTCAAAGAAAAGAGTCATGTTTGTAAAGGATAAATGCACTTTCACTCTAAATAGGATAGATAACTATATGTATTATATATTTGTATCTTTTCCTTTTATGTATTATAGTAATGTTAGGAAACTTGGATCCTCAAACCTATTGCATAAGTCTTGGTTTTCATGTTTAATTAGAAAAAAAGAAGAAAAGTTTCTTTTATGGAATCGGAGTTCTAGTGGTTTGAGAAACCTTCAAGCTAGGATTTTTTTTTCATTTTTCATCTCTAAAGAAAAAAAATATGACCACTTGAACTAGCAATGGGGGACTCTAGTCCTCCCGAGAACATCAAACACTCCATTTGATGCTTCAACCACCTGAATTGAAACTTATTCCCCAACACCTAACCTTTCTCATCAATTGACCTTGAAACTCACATCATCAATCTCTTTGCGATGGAAGACACAATTTCTTCCAATGATTTTTGGGTGTCGTATTAATCACCGTATTGATGGTAATGAACATGTTACTTATAACATTATAGAAAATAATTAGTTGAATCTAGACCAACTTTTATGTAATGTTTTGTATAAAGAAAGACAACTGAAAAGGGATGAGTCCCTTAATGTGATTTCTCCTTCAACTCAATATACATCAAGTTTTATTCCCACCACACGTTACCGTGGTAGTGGTAAAGGTAGAGGTAGAGGTGGCCGAGCTCGTGGTCATTCTTCTAATCAAGGATTTAATTTTTCCAATCTTATGAACACAACAACTTTCAAAGTTCTACTTCGCTAAGGTCCAATTTTTGTAGTCTGTTATATTTGGGATTGTTTGTCATAATTGGGAAGGAAAATGTCATAGTTCATGTGTTTTCCGGTCACCCAATATTAACAGTGGTAATAGGATCTCTAGATGAACTGAATCAAACTATGAGGACTGTAATCTAGACCCCAGACGAGACCAGCGTCGTGGAACTCTCAGAGGTCACAAACAAGCCTACTTATATCATCCTTACTTTACATAAGTTAATTTTAGCGAAAAAATTTGAAACTTTTTATTCTTTAAACATACTTGCTAAACATTCTTAACATTTCATAATCGTTCATCATCAACCATCTAACATTAAAGAGATAAGAAACTGAAAGAAAGAATTCATTAAGTATTAATTGTATAATGGATAAAATAGCACCGATACAAAGTCTGAACAAAAATAGGAAAAAAACGCTAGTGGAAGATGCTCCACTAGATCAATTGTAAAACTACGCTAGAACGTAAAACTGTAGCATCCTCGAAAGCATGAGGACCTACCAAACTCCAGATGAATATTGACGTCCGTATAGCTAATACAACGAACCTGTAGCTCTACCGCCCACCAATACCTGCACAAAAAAGTATATGTTTGTATGGAATTAGTACACACTTGTACTAAGTATGGGTATATGGAAGCACACACCAAGTACATGCATAAGAAAGAATAGCTCTTTCCTAACGACATGTATTTTGGAAGTCAAGTTAGTTGACTTGCCAGATTGAGATCGGGAAAGTTATGCCATGAGAGTAACATGTATCATTATAATTATCGTATTGCACACAATACATAAAATATTCATATAGCACATATCATAGCACATAACTTATAACACAAAGCTTCTTTCATATTATTCAGTCATATGCCATGAGACTTGTTATCATGGACATGACATTCAGACTTTCCAAAATGAGGGCTCAACATATGGGACCTTCACTAGGGATCCTTCTTTAGCAAACACATAGTCTGCTTCAGTCATTCATACGTATTTCATTTTAGTTCATTCATAGGACAGTGGGAATAATAGCTATACCTAGGATGTAGTTTAAGACTTTCATTGGGTTTGTTTTGCAATGATCAAGAATAACCTAATGTCATTACCTAAATCTAGCTCACCTCTTGATTATCCTATCCTAACACCTTCGGAATCATTCATATCTTTATATGATTCATTTGAGGCTGGCATTATTCATTAATTGGGAACTTTAACTTTAACCGACATAGATCATGTGCGCATCATGAAAGCCAGTGTCTCCCCCACACAAAAAAGAGGTGGAATAACTGGCCAAAGTGACTCAATAACATGCTAGCGTATATGGGAATTTAACCCCGCCAGATCCCTATATTGGCAGTATAGGTTTAAAGACTAGGAGATGTATGGAGACCCATACCCGGCAAGCTGGATAGTCTCATCTCATGAGAGTTACGTCAACCTTTGCCCTTCCAGAAAGAAGGCATCACCGCTCATAGCTAGCCTATCAGTGCTCAGTATAAAGTTCGATTACATTGAACTCATACATCATGCAAGTTGGCTTCTAGTATGAGGACATCATAGCCTATTAGATGATTTCTCATCTCATCATTATTATTAAGTGTGTTAAACTCAATACTTTCATTACAGTGTTCATAGATACATGTCTCTTCATTATCTTGCACTCTCATTGGTGAGTACGTATTGGTAACATTTACTTAGACTCATTTAATATTTCTCTCATGATATACATTAGTCTCATATCATGTTTTCACCACAATCTTCAATATTAGCACCCTTGCTTTTCATAGTTACTCACCCCTTATTACATGAATGTTCATTTCTTAATTTCATATTTAATATCATCATATGCCAATGCACTTGGCCATTTTGTGTATCTTACACTCGTACTTAACCCTCCTAAGGTTCATCATTTCATTACATACATCTTAGGCTAACTTAATTTTGAACGTATGTTAGACTTATGTGTCTATACACACAAGCCATGGGGCTTCGTTCATAGTTCGCTAAGTGATTCTTACTTCCCTAAGATAATGTATTACAAGACTTATGTATGTTATATATATGCCAGGATCTTGAATTTTGATCTAAGTTGATGGCATTACTCTTGGATATTTTACTCACATATGACTTATGGATCAATACGGAAGTTTGGGCATGTGAACCCAAATTTTGAATCACTTGAATATCATTTATTTTCTTTCATTGATTTTTTTCTAATATTCATAACATTAGAACTCTAAATTAAATCTCAACATTTACATGACATGACTAATTTTCTATTTTAATTAGAATTCAAAATTAAATCTCTACATTTACATGAACGGATTAATTTTCTATTTTAATTAGAATTCTAGATTTAATCTTAACATTTACATGAAGAGATTAATTTTTGGTTTTAATTAGAATTCTAAATTAAATCTCAACATTCACATGAAAGGATTAATTTTCTATTTTAATTAGAATTCTAAATTAAATCTGAACATTTACATGAAGGGATTAATTTTTTAATATAATTAGAATTCTAAATTGAATATCAACAGTTACATGAAAGTATAAATTTTCTATTTTAATTTAACTCTTAGTTAACCGAGGGGTTGGGGGTTCGAGCCCCCACAACCCCTTTGATTTTTAGAATTAAATTTTCTATAATAGGGAGGTTGTGGGTTCGAACCCCCACAACCCCCTTATTTTTCTTTTAATTTCGCTGAGGAGGAGGTTGTGAGGTTGTGGATTCGAACCCCCACAGCCCCTCTATCTTCATTTTTTTCTTTTTTTTTTAAAAAAAGTGAGTGGCAGTGAGGTTGTGGGATCGAATCCCCATAGCCTCACTTTTTTTACAAATTAAATTAGCCCCTTTTGTTCAGCCTTAAGGTTGTGGAATCGATTCCCATGCCTCGCGTTTCCTTTTCCATATTCTTCTCCCCTTTCGCGCCTATCAGGAGGTCGTTGGTTCGAATCCTGCGCCTATCGGGAGGTCATGGGTCCGAATCCCACGCCTCCCATTTATTTACTAATTTGTCCTCCTTTCTCTTCCAGCAACCCAATTTCGAATCCCCCATCCCCCCTTTTTTTCATTTTTGGTGAATTACAGTAGCCACATGGGTTAGGTCACAGGTTTGAATCCTGGTGGCCTCACTCCTTTAGAATTTATTAAATTTCCAGATTCCTTTATTAAACTTTAGCCTAAATTAATATTGCATTGTTGCTGGATATTTTGGTGATTTTTCAATTCATTTTTGTCAATGTATTCACTTGAACTCCTAAGGAAATTCGTAGACCATTTTAACACATTTTTAAGCGCATCTTTCATAGGTTTGTTTGGCTCAAAGATTGTTATTCAATTAGAAACTATTCATTACAATGAACATCACATTGTGTACAACTTTTGCACATAAAATTCAAGGATTAAACATGCCATTTCACACCTCCAACAGTGACTAAATTCACTGCCACATATTGCACACAACAATCACTTTTTCACATGATTTCGAACAACATTTTCAATATTCACATAATTCGGAACATGCATACTTAAACATAAAGATCACAAAAACACATTCCATCCTTACTTTGTACCAGCAAACATACCCAACCTATAATTCAATGGGAGCTGGTGACAGGCACATGCAATGGGGAACAAACCTAGTTTTCGGAATGAATATCTTGAACCTTAAGGGGTCTCTTGGGAAAGGGACCAAGATAGAAGAAATGCATACCTTAATTGATGTTCAAACGTTTCTGTTGTTTCCCCAAACTTCTCCAGAATCACGTCCAACCTTCTAAATTTCAGCACCACTTTGACGAAAAAACCTCTGTAGGCTTAACGTGTGGTTAACGTTGATTTTCTTTAAAATTCGTGTGAGTTCTTCAAGTTTTAAGAAACTTGTTTAAACTTTCTCTTCGTCACGTTATTCTTGGAAGAGATAACATGAGAGGTTTTTTTTTATAAACGTGATTAGAAGAGTGCTAGCATAGGTTTAGGACCATTATGCCCTTAAAATTTCACCTTTTAGATAACAATTAAATCACCTTAAGTACCTATTTATTTGATTTTTAGGATTTTCAGATTATCCCCCCTTAGGAATATTCGTCCCTGAATGACACTACCATTACACATCGTAATGTCAATCATATCATAACTTAATCGCTATGCACAGTCAACCAATAGAAAAAAAATACGAAGATATAAGGAACTATAACCTTACGAGTGGAAAGTCTAACCTCAAGAGTTGAAAGATGAGGATAGTGGGATCTCATGTCGTCCTTAGCCTCCCATATAGAATCTTCAACAAGATGATTTCTCCACAATACTTTCACTGTGGCAATCTCCTTTTTCCACAGCCGCTTGACATGTCTGTCTAAGATCTCAACAGGTAGCTCCTCATAAAACAAGTATTCGCCAACCCTCAAACTTTCAACAGGTAGGATTGATGCTGGATCACCTAGGCACTTATTCAAAATAGAGACATGAAAGACTTGATGAACAGAAGCTAGCTCCTCAGTCAATGCTAATTAATAGGACACCTCACCCGAACGGTGTAGGATAT
This sequence comes from Solanum lycopersicum, assembly GCF_036512215.1. Taxonomy (NCBI): domain Eukaryota; kingdom Viridiplantae; phylum Streptophyta; class Magnoliopsida; order Solanales; family Solanaceae; genus Solanum; species Solanum lycopersicum. The sequence continues at coordinate 42,648,266 of NC_090802.1, forward strand.
CATATGGCCCCACATACCTCAGACTCAGCTTCCCCTTTTTTACCAAATCTCGTAACCCCTTTCATAGGTGATATATTCGAGTAAACCTGCTCACAAACATTGAATTCTAAGTGTCGCTTTCTATTATCTGCATTTGATTTCTGTCGGCTGTAAGCAGTATTCAACATGTCCCTAATCACCCTAACGTTCTCCAAGGCATCATGAATGATCTCCACACCCAACATGGATCACTCTCCAACCTCGAACCACCCAAATGGAGATCTAAACCTCCTACCATACAATGCCTCAAACGGTGCCATCCCTATGCTAGAGTGATAGCTATTACTAATACGAGAACTCTATCAAAGGTAGATGGTCATCCCAGTTACCTCTAAAGTTAATCACACATGCTCTCAACATGTCCTCCAATGTATGAATGGTGCGCTCTTCCTGCCCATCTGTCTAAGGATGAAAGGCAGTGCTAAGTTTTACATGTGTACCCAAGCTTTTATGGAAAGATCTCTAGAAATATGAAGTAAAATAAGATCCTCTGTCTGAAATGATAGACAAAGGAATCCTATGACATCTCACAATCTCATCAATGTAGAGTCTCGCATAATCCTCGGTTTTGTAAGAAGACTTCACAGGGATAAAGTTAGCAGACTTAGTCAATTTGTCTAGAATAACCCATATGGAGTCATGCTGCCTCCTAGTCCTCGAAAGAACAACCACGAAGTCCATATTAATGTCCTCCCATTTCAAATTCAGAACCTCAATGATCTGAGTCAGACCACCAGGTTTAAGATTCTCTATCTTAACCTGTTGACAATTAGGACAGTTAGCCATATATTCTGCAAAATACACTTCTTGAAGCCATCCCACTAGTAAATTTGCTTAAGATCATGATACATTTTTCTGGAACCTGGATGTATGGAATATCAGGAACCATGGGCAACATTTTTGTGGAACCTGGATGTATGGAATATCTTGAACCATGGGCATCTACCATAATCCTGGTCCGTAAATCATCTACATCTGGTACACACAACCTATTTTTGTATCTATGTATGACATCATCTCCCAAAGCTAAAGATTCATTCATTTTTAACAACACTGAGTCCTTCAGCTCCATCAAAACAGGATCAAGATGCTGACCCTTTTTTAATTCAACTACCAGGGATGATTCACAACTAGGGTGAACTGAAATACCCCCACTAGTATAGTCAACCAATCGCACACCTAGTCTGGCTAGTCTATGTACCTCTTTCACCAGCTCCTTCTTCTCATTCTCAATGTGGACTGTACTCCCCATGCTCATCATGCTCAAAGCATCAACGACAATATTAGCCTTACCTTGATTGTAGTGCACATTCATGTCATAATCCTTCAACAGCTCCAACCATCTACGCTGACGTAGATTCAACTCCCACTGTGTGAACACGTACTAGAGACTCTTATGATCCGTGAACACATCCAGATGCACTCTATAAAGATAGTGCCTCCGCAGCTTCAATGCAAACACCACAGCTTCCAACTCCAAGTCATGAGTGGGATAATTCTTTTCATGAACCTTGAGCTGTCTGGAAGCATAGGTTATCACCTTCATAAGAACACATCCCAAACAAACCCTAGATGTATTAGAATAGACAGTGTAATTCTCGTCACTCTTAGGCAGAGTAAGCACCGGGGCTGAAGTGAGTCTGTCTTTGAGCTTCTGGAAACTCTTCTCACAAGTCTCCGTCCATTCAAACTTGGATTTCTTCTTCGTCAAAGCTATAAGTGAGGAACTAATGGAAGAAACACCCTCCACAAACCTGTGGTAGTAACCAGCCAATCACAGAAAGTTACGGATATCGATGGAAGTAAGAGGCTATGGCCAGTTTTTAACAGCATTGGCCTTTCTAGGGTCAACTTCTACACCTTGATCGGACACAACATGGCATAGGAAGGTCAATGATCTCAGCCAGAATTCAGACTTGCTAAATTTGGCATACAACTGATGTTGTCTAAGTACATGCAAGGTTAGTCTCAACTATTGTTTATGCTTTTCCTTGGTCTTAGAGTAGATGAGAATGTCATCAATGAATAGTATGACGAAAGAGTTAAGGTATTCATGGAAGACTTTGTTCATGAGATCCATAAATGCAGCAGGTGAATTCGTGAGACCAAATGACATAACCAAGAACTCATTATGACCATAACAGGTACGAAAGGCTGTTTTTTGTACACCTCCATCCCTAACCCTAAGCTGATGATACCATGTACGAATATCAATCTTAGAGAAGAAACTAGACCCTTGGAGCTGATCGAACAAATCATCAATTCTTGGAAGTGGATACTTATTCTTTATAGTAACTTTTTTGAACTTCCGATAATCGATGCACATTCTAAGGGTCCCATCTTTCTTCTTTACAAGCAACACTGGAGCTCCCCAAATGGATATGCTCGGTTGAATGAAACCCTTATCAATGATATCTTTTAACTGCAGCTTCAACTCTCTGAGTTCTACTAGATCCATTCTATAAGGAGGAATTTATATTAGTTTTGTATCGGGTTCCTAGTCGATACCATAGTCAATCTCTCGACGGGGAGAGACTCCAGGCAAATCTTCAGGAAACATATCTATGAACTCATTCTTTACGGGCACTGAGTCTATGGAAGGAATGTCATGATTTAAATCATTAACACTCAAAAGATGACATAATAACCCCTTCAAGACTAACTCTTCTTCATCAGGGAAGCAAAATCTCACCACTCTACTACGACTGTCCAACCAAGCATAACATCTGTGAAGCAAGTCCATGCAAAGAATAATATCAAAATCATGCGTGGGTAATTCAATCAAGTTTCTACACATAGTATTACCACTTACAAATATTGGTCAATCATTGTATACCCTAACAGTTCTTACATTTTCTCCTAAAGGCGTACTAACCCCTATAGGATCATGCAGAACTTCAGGTAGTATTTCAAATATAAGGGAAAGTAGAGGAGTCAAAAAGGAAAGCGTAGACCCTGGATCAAGTTCTGCATAAACTGAAGTTGTGAATACTTACAACACACCTATGGCCACATTAGCGAACTTCTCCTTCTCCTCCCTGCCCTTCAGGGCATAGAATTTGTTCCTCTTGGGAGGCTCGGCTGCTGTTGCACTCTGTGGGTTAGGCCTAGGCTGAGCATTACCTCCAGCCTGACCTCTGTTCTGTGGATAGTCTCTGACCATGTGTACACTCTTACCACAACCGAAGCAGGCATTAGTGCCCTGTCTGCACTCTCCACTGTGATCTCGTCCACACTTAGCACAGTTCTTCTTATGACGCTGCATCTCACCTCCATTGCACCTCTTGGGTTCAGGTCTGCCTCTTCTGGGTGTTGTATTCCTCTGAGGGTTAGAGTTCCAAGAACTCTGTTGCCCCTTCTTTAATCTAGGCTATTCACGGACACCAAAATTGTTTCTATGGCCTCCATGGCTAGGACCTGCCTAATCTTGAGGCCTGGGCCTCCTAACATCACGAATACCTCTCTTCTTGCAGTTGTCCTCTACCTGCTGAACATGCACAATTAACCTGGAAAGGTCCATATTATCTTGGAGCATCACAGACCAACACTCCTCCTATAAGTCTTCATTGTTTCTCGTGAGGAACCTGCTTATCTTATCCCTGCTGTTCGAAACCAGGGAAGTAGCATACCTGGATAATTCCAGCTAAGTACTCCTCTCATTCTTGCTATTAAATATTTAGGGAAGTAACATACCTCGATAGATTAACAAACTTGAAGGGATACTCCTTGACTGTCATAAGGCCTTGTTTAAGGTTTATGAACTCCTCAACCTTGGCCTCCCTTATCTATCTGGGGAAGAATCTCTCAACAATGTTGTCTTGAACAGATCCCATGTGACTTTCACTCCACCTAAGACTCGGATATCTTGCAATATCTTGCACCAAATCTGTTCAACATCCTTGAGCTGGTAGGAAGCCAGCTCAACCATCTCAATATCAGTGGCCCCCATGGCTACCAGGATCTTATGCACCTCGTCTATGGCCTTTTGAATGTAGGAGGATTCATCCCCGTGAAATCTCGCAGTCTATCAGCCATGTTGCAAATCGATGGATTTTCCCTTTGAACATCCTACCGATTGACTTGGGCAATCACAGCCTGATCCTGCATCGCGATGTCCTATGCCATCTGGGCTAAAGATGCTCTCACCTCAACATTAGTCAACTCAGATGGGTTAACGGTCATGGCCACTCCTTCAGCTGGAGCCTGGGTGGATTCTGATTACCCCAAGTTGTTGCTCCTCCCAACCTCAGACCCTTAGATCTTGAAGTGTTCATTCTCTGAAAACAACAAGGATTGGTGCTACACGTTCATAACACCATGAATTCAGACATTAGAAAAAGCACGATAAGATCAAAAAAAGGGAATTTTTTCCTACGCATCATACAGTCTCTAATCTAGGGTAGTGGTGCACTTTACTACCATGACTTAGAAACTACTCAATGTGGTTGATGCGAACTCATTATTCCCGGAATTTAACATAGGGCTCTGATACCAACTTTATCACGATTGGAATCTAGACCCCAGACGAGACCGACATTGTTGACCTCTCAAAGGTCGCAACCAAGCCTACTTACATCATCCTTATTTTACATAGGTTAATTTTAGCGGAAAAATTTTAGAACTCTTGATTCTTTGAACATACTTGTTAAACATTCTTAACAGTTCATAATTGTTCATAATGAACTATCTAATATTAAAGACATAAGCAACTAAAAGAAATAATTAATTAAGTAATAATTGTATAATGGCCAAAATAGCACCAATACGAAGTCTGAACAAAAACAAGAAAGAAACGCTAGTGGAACATTCTCCACTAGCTCAACTCTAAAACTACGCTAGAATGTAAAATAGTAGCATCCTCGAAAGCATGAGGACCTACCAAACTCTGGATGAATGTTGACGTCCGAATAGCTGCAACAACGACTTTGTAGCCTACCTCCCACCTATGCCTTCACCTAAAAGTAGATGTTTGTATGAAATTAGTACACACATGTACTACGTATGGGTATATGCAAGAACACACCAGGGACATGCATGAGAAAGAATAGCTATTTCCTAACGACATGATTTATTGATGTCAAGTCAGAAAACTTGCAAAATTGAGAATGAAAAAGTTATGCCATGAGAGTAACATGCATCTTTATAATTATCGTATTGAACACAACACATAACATATTCATATAGCAAATATCATAGCACATAACATATAATACATAAATTCTTTCATAATATTCATTCATAAGCCATCAGACCTTGTTATCATGGACTTGACATTAAGACTTTCCAAAATAAGGTCTCAACATATGGGACCTCAACTAGGGAGCATTCTTTAGCAAACACAGAGTCTGTTTCAGTCATTCATACGTATTTCTTTTCAGTTCATTCATAGGCCATTGTGAACACCAGTTAAACGTAGGATGTACTTTATGACTCTCATCGGGGTTTTTATGCAATGATCAGGAATAACCTAATGTCATTACCTGAATCTATCTCACCTCTTGATTATCTTATCCTAACACCGAAAAGAGGTGGAATCACCTGCCAAAGTGATTCAATAACATGCTAGCGTATATGGGAATTTTACCCCGCCAGATCCCTATATTGGCAGTATAGGTTCAAAGACTAAGAGATGTATGGAGACCCATACCCGGCAAGCCGGACAGTCTCATCTCATGAGAGTTACGTGAACCTTCGCCCTTCAAGAAAGAAGGCATTACCACTCATAGCTAGCCTATCGGTGCTCATTCTAAAGTTCCATTACATTCTACTCATACATCATTGAAGTTTTCTTCTAGTATGAGGACATCATAGCTCATTAGATGATTTCTCATCTCATCATTAGTATTAAATGTGTTAAACTCAATACTTTCATTAGAGTGTTCATAGAGACAAGTCTCTTCATTATCTTGCACTCTCATTGGTGAGTACGTATTGGTAATATTTGTTTAGGCTCATTTAAGATTGCTCTCATCATATACAATAGCCTTATATCTTGTTGTCACCACATTCTTCATTATTAGCACCCTTGCTTTTCATAGTTACTCGCCCCTTATTACGTGAATGTTCATTTCTACATTTCATAGTTCATCTCATCATGTGCCAATGCATCTTATATATATGCCAAGATCTTGATTTTTGATCTAAGTAGATGTTATTAATCTTGGATATTTTACTCACGTACGACTTATGGATCAATACAGAAGTTTGGGCACGAGAACCCAAATCTTGAATCACTTGAATATCATTAATTTTTTTCTAATATGCATAACATTAGAACTCTAAATTAAATCTCAACATTTACACGACATGAATAATTTTCTATTTTAATTAGAATTCTAAATTAAATCTCAACATTTACATGAATGGATTAATTTCCTATTTTAATTAGAATTCTAGATTAAATCTCAATATTTACTTGTTGGGATTAATTTTCTATTTTAATTAGAATTCTAAATTAAATCTCAATATTTACATGAAAGGATTAATTTTCTATTTTAATTAGAATTCTAAATTTAATCTCAACATTCACATGAAAGGATAAATTTTCTAATTTAATTAGAATTCTAAATTAAATCTCAAGATTTACATGAAAGGATAAATTTTCTATTTTAATTTTACTCTGAGTTAACCGAAGGGTTAAGCGTTTGAGCCCACAACCCCTTTTATTATTACAATTAAATTCGCTACAATAGGGAGGTTGTGGGTTCGAAACCCACAGCCCCCTTATTTTTCTTTTAATTTCGCTGAGGAGGAGGCTGTGAGGTGGTAAGTTTGAACCCCCACAGCCCCACTATCTTTATTTTTTTTTCTTTTTTTTAAAATAAAGCCAGTGATAGTGAGGTTTTGGGATCGAATCCCCTCAGGCTCACTTCCTTTCCTAATTAACCATTTCATTCAGCCTTAAGGTCGTAGGATCGATTCCCACGCCTCGCATTTCCTTTTCCCTATTCTTCTGCCCTTTCACGTGTATCGGGAGGTCATGGGTTCGAATCCCACACATCCCATTTATTTACTAAATAAATTTTTCCTCCGTTCTTTCCAGCAACCCGATTTTGAATCCCCCAGCCCCCTTTTTCATTTTTGGAGAACTACAGTAGCCACATGGGTGAGGTCACAGGTTCAGATCCTGGTGGCCTCACCCCTTTAAAATTTATTAAATTTCAAGATTCCTTTATTAAACTTTAGCCTAAATTAACTTTGCATTGTTGCTGGACATTTTTATTATTTTTCAATTCATTTTTATCAACGTTTTCACTTGCACTCCTAAGGAAATTCGTACACCATTTTAACACATTTTTAAGCACATCTTTTTATAGGTTTGTTTGTCTAAAAGATTGTTATTCAATCATCCACGATTCATTACAATGAACATCACGTTGTGTACAACTTTTGAACATAACATACAAGTATTAAACATTCAATTTCACACCTCCAACAGTGACTAAGTTCACTGCCACAATTTGCACACACACATCACTTTTTCATACGATTTCAGACAACATATTCAATATTCACATAATTCTGAACATGCATACTTAAACATAAACATCACGTAAACACATTTCATCATTACTTTCTACCGGCAAACATACCCAACCTATAATTCAATGGGATCTAGTTACAGGCACATGCAACGGGGAACAACCCTAGTTTTCGAAATGAATATCTTGAACCTTAAGGGGTCTGTTGTGAAAGGGACAAAGATATAAGAAACCATTACTTAATCGATGTTCAAAAGTTGATGTTGCTGCCCCAAACATCCTCCAGAATCACTTCCAACCCTCTACATGTCAACACCACTTCGACGGACAAACTTCCGTAGGCCGAAAGTGTGATTAACGTTGTTTTTCATTAAAATTTGTGTGAGTTCTTCAAGTGTGAAGAAACTTGTCTAAACTTTCTATTCTTCACGTTATTCTTGGAAGAGATAACAAGAGAGGGCTTTTTTTCCTTTTTAACATGGAGAGGTGATAAACGTGATTAGGAGAGTGTTAGCATAGGTTTAGGAGTCTTAATTCAAGATTTAGTCAAATAGGATTTAATTAAATTACTGAAATTCTGATTTATTTTAATTAATACGTGAAAGGACCACTATACCTTAATATTTCCACTTTTGAAATAACAATTAAATCACCTTAAGTACCTATTTATTCGATTTTTAGGATTGTGACACAAACTTAGCCAGCACCTCGACTCAGCCTACATAGAACTGGTAAATGGATAGAGGAACCACACATCATCTTACGATTGATCTTGACAATCTCGCCATCCATTAAGAATATCAAGGTCTTGAAGAAGTAACCTTAGGTAATGGTTCCAAGATGTGTATCTCTCACATAGGTCAAGGATCATTTTCTACTTCTAGTAAAAAATATTTACTCTACATAATATTCTGCATATTCCTACTATCACTCAAAATGTACTATCAATTACTTCTTTTAATGCATCTAAGCCAGTTTTGGTTAAACTTTTCCTTCCTATTGGTTGGTAAAAGATTTCGAAACGAGGGAAATTCTTCATAGAGGGCTGAGAACTAATTAGTTGTACTCCCTTCCAGTGTTCAAAATACCATCTTCTTAAGTTGCATCCCTTGGTAGTTAGCATGCAAGACTAGCTCATGCATCCTATCCTACCGTTCGTAAAGCTTTGTCGTCAAGTGTCTTTGTGTAATCTCCCAGTTTATCTCCTAAAGTGTTCTCTAAATGTGTTTTTACAATCAACGGATTGTCAGTGCATGATTGAATAATTCATCTCCTTTTTGTATTTTAACAAAACACATTCAAATTATTCATGTTTGAGAATTTTTGGTTGCCTTACTTGGCTTCATCATTACACAAAAGATAAGTTATCTCCTCACTCTAAATATTATGTCTTTCTTGATTACAATTAGATTCATAAGGGTTATAAGTGTTTTGATCCTCTCACTTCTTAATTTTATGTCTCTGTTCATGTTATCAATTATGAAAGTACTTTTCCTTTCATTGTGCTTGATGATGTGGTGCCTCCTACTTTGGATAATTCTAATATCACACTTGTTATCATTCAGTTGAAAATTCCAAATATTGTTAGAGACTCTCTTAATTCGCACCCACAAATAGGTGTCAAGATGCTCCTGTGTAATCAGCTCCCTCGTCATCCAACAAACTAGCTTCTTCCTATGCATCTGATACAGTGTGTTAGAAATTTGTTTTTTCAACTGCAGTCACTTTTAGACTTAGTCAATTAGTTCTTAGCCCTCTATTCCTATTATTTAGGTGTAAGTTAGTGAGATAGGAATATGCTAGTAGTGGGTTTACTGCATTCTGTTTTCCATTAAGTCTTATAAATGTAATCTGAAGACATCAATAAAATGTTTTCATCCAATATTATTCTTGACTTCTCTGCATTTTAATAACTCATACTAGTTAAATTTACAAACAATTGTTGTCAGAGCCTTTTTAACTTGCGGGATCTGTGGGTATTTCTGTGAATGATTGTTTCAAGTGACCCAAGCACCACAACCAGAAACAGCAAGAGATTGAAAATAGAGTAACCCATATGGAGTCATGCTGCCTCCTAGTCCTCGAAAGAACAACCACGAAGTCCATATTAATGTCCTCCCATTTCAAATTCAGAACCTCAATGATCTGAGTCAGACCACCAGGTTTAAGATTCTCTATCTTAACCTGTTGACAATTAGGACAGTTAGCCATATATTCTGCAAAATACACTTCTTGAAGCCAACCCACTAGTAAATTTGCTTAAGATCATGATACATTTTTCTGGAACCTGGATGTATGGAATATCAGGAACCATGGGCAACATTTTTGTGGAACCTGGATGTATGGAATATCTTGAACCATGGGCATCTACCATAATCCTGGTCCGTAAATCATCTACATCTGGTACACACAACCTATTTTTGTATCTAAGTATGACATCATCTCCCAAAGCTAAAGATTCATTCATTTTTAACAACACTGAGTCCTTCAGCTCCATCAAAACAGGATCAAGATGCTGACCCTTTTTTAATTCAACTACCAGGGATGATTCACAACTAGGGTGAACTGAAATACCCCCACTAGTATAGTCAACCAATCGCACACCTAGTCTGGCTAGTCTATGTACCTCTTTCACCAGCTCCTTCTTCTCATTCTCAATGTGGACTGTACTCCCCATGCTCATCATGCTCAAAGCATCAACGACAACATTAGCCTTACCTTGATTGTAGTGCACATTCATGTCATAATCCTTCAACAGCTCCAACCATCTACGCTGACGTAGATTCAACTCCCACTGTGTGAACACGTACTAGAGACTCTTATGATCCGTGAACACATCCAGATGCACTCTATAAAGATAGTGCCTCCGCAGCTTCAATGCAAACACCACAGCTTCCAACTCCAAGTCATGAGTGGGATAATTCTTTTCATGAACCTTGAGCTGTCTGGAAGCATAGGTTATCACCTTCATAAGAACACATCCCAAACAAACCCTAGATGTATTAGAATAGACAGTGTAATTCTCGCCACTCTTAGGCAGAGTAAGCACCGAGGCTGAAGTGAGTCTGTCTTTGAGCTTCTGGAAACTCTTCTCACAAGCCTCCGTCCATTCAAACTTGGATTTCTTCTTCGTCAAAGCTATAAGTGGGGAACCAATGGAAGAAACACCCTCCACAAACCTGTGGTAGTAACCAGCCAATCACAGAAAGTTACGGATATCGATGGAAGTAAGAGGCTATGGCCAGTTTTTAACAGTATTGGTCTTTCTAGGGTCAACTTCTACACCTTGATCGGACACAACATGGCATAGGAAGGTCAATGATCTCAGCCAGAATTCAGACTTGCTAAATTTGGCATACAACTGATGTTGTCTAAGTACATGCAAGGTTAGTCTCAACTATAGATTATGCTTTTCCTTGGTCTTAGAGTAGATGAGAATGTCATCAATGAATAGTATGACGAAAGAGTCAAGGTATTCATGGAAGACTTTGTTCATGAGATCCATAAATGCAGCAGGTGAATTCGTGAGACCAAATGACATAACCAAGAACTCATTATGACCATAACAGGTACGAAAGGCTGTTTTTTGTACACCTCCATCCCTAACCCTAAGCTGATGATACCATGTACGAATATCAATCTTAGAGAAGAAACTAGACCCTTGGAGCTGATCGAACAAATCATCAATTCTCGGAAGTGGATACTTATTCTTTATAGTAACTTTTTTGAACTTCCGATAATCGATGCACATTCTAAGGGTCCCATCTTTCTTCTTTACAAGCAACATTGGAGCTCCCCTAATGGATATGCTCGGTTGAATGAAACCCTTATCAATGATATCTTTTAACTGCAGCTTCAACTCTCTGAGTTCTACTAGATCCATTCTATAAGGAGGAATTTATATTAGTTTTGTATCGGGTTCCTAGTCGATACCATAGTCAATCTCTCGACGGGGAGGGACTCCAGGCAAATCTTCAGGAAACACATCTATGAACTCATTCACTACGGGCACTGAGTCTATAGAAGGAATATCATGATTTAAATCATTAACACTCAAAAGATGACATAATAACCCCTTCAAGACTAACTCTTCTTCATCAGGGAAGCAAAATCTCACCACTCTACTACGACTGTCCAACCAAGCATAACATCTGTGAAGAAAGTCCATGCAAAGAATAATATCAAAATCATGCGTGGGTAATTCAATCAAGTTTCTACACATAGTATTACCACTTACAATTATTGGTCAATCATTGTATACCCTAACAGTTCTTACATTTTCTCCTAAAGGCGTACTAACCCCTATAGGATCATGCAGAACTTCAGGTAGTATTTCAAATATAAGGGAAAGTAGAGGAGTCAAAAAGGAAAGCATAGACCCTGGATCAAGTTCTGCATAAACTGAAGTTGCGAATATTTACAACACACCTATGGCCACATTAGCGAACTTCTCCTTCTCCTCCCTGCCCTTCAGGGCATAGAATTTGTTCCTCTTGGGAGGCTCGGCTGCTGTTGCACTCTGTGGGTTAGGCCTAGGCTGAGCATTACCTCCAGCCTGACCTCTGTTCTGTGGATAGTCTCTGACCATGTGTACACTCTTACCACAACCGAAGCAGGCATTAGTGCCCTGTCTGCACTCTCCATTGTGATCTCGTCCACACTTAGCACAGTTCTTCTTATGACGCTGCATCTCACCTCCATTGCACCTCTTGGGTTCAGGTCTGCCTCTTCTGGGTGTTGTATTCCTCTGAGGGTTAGAGTTCCAAGAACTCTGTTGCCCCTTCTTTAATCTAGGCTATTCACGGACACCAAAATTGTTTCTATGGCCTCCATGGCTAGGACCTGCCTAATCTTGAGGCCTGGGCCTCCTAACATCACGAATACCTCTCTTCTTGCAGTTGTCCTCTACCTGCTGAACATGCACAATTAACCTGGAAAGGTCCATATTATCTTGGAGCATCACAGACCAACACTCCTCCTATAAGTCTTCATTGTTTCTCGTGAGGAACCTGCTTATCTTATCCCTGCTGTTCGAAACCAGGGAAGTAGCATACCTGGATAATTCCAGCTAAGTACTCCTCTCATTCTTGCTATTAAATATTTAGGGAAGTAACATACCTCGATAGATTAACAAACTTGAAGGGATACTCCTTGACTGTCATAAGGCCTTGTTTAAGGTTTATGAACTCCTCAACCTTGGCCTCCCTTATCTATCTGGGGAAGAATCTCTCAACAATGTTGTCTTGAACAGATCCCATGTGACTTTCACTCCACCTAAGACTCGGATATCTTGCAATATCTTGCACCAAATCTGTTCAACATCCTTGAGCTGGTAGGAAGCCAGCTCAACCATCTCAATATCAGTGGCCCCCATGGCTACCAGGATCTTATGCACCTCGTCTATGGCCTTTTGAATGTAGGAGGATTCATCCCCGTGAAATCTCGCAGTCTATCAGCCATGTTGCAAATCGATGGATTTTCCCTTTGAACATCCTACCGATTGACTTGGGCAATCACAGCCTGATCCTGCATCGCGATGTCCTATGCCATCTGGGCTAAAGATGCTCTCACCTCAACATTAGTCAACTCAGATGGGTTAACGGTCATGGCCACTCCTTCAGCTGGAGCCTGGGTGGATTCTGATTACCCCAAGTTGTTGCTCCTCCCAACCTCAGACCCTTAGATCTTGAAGTGTTCATTCTCTGAAAACAACAAGGATTGGTGCTACACGTTCATAACACCATGAATTCAGACATTAGAAAAAGCACGATAAGATCAAAAAAAGGGAATTTTTTCCTACGCATCATACAGTCTCTAATCTAGGGTAGTGGTGCACTTTACTACCATGACTTAGAAACTACTCAATGTGGTTGATGCGAACTCATTATTCCCGGAATTTAACATAGGGCTCTGATACCAACTTTATCACGATTGGAATCTAGACCCCAGACGAGACCGACATTGTTGACCTCTCAAAGGTCGCAACCAAGCCTACTTACATCATCCTTATTTTACATAGGTTAATTTTAGCGGAAAAATTTTAGAACTCTTGATTCTTTGAACATACTTGTTAAACATTCTTAACAGTTCATAATTGTTCATAATGAACTATCTAATATTAAAGACATAAGCAACTAAAAGAAATAATTAATTAAGTAATAATTGTATAATGGCCAAAATAGCACCAATACGAAGTCTGAACAAAAACAAGAAAGAAACGCTAGTGGAACATTCTCCACTAGCTCAACTCTAAAACTACGCTAGAATGTAAAATAGTAGCATCCTCGAAAGCATGAGGACCTACCAAACTCTGGATGAATGTTGACGTCCGAATAGCTGCAACAACGACTTTGTAGCCTACCTCCCACCTGTGCCTTCACCTAAAAGTAGATGTTTGTATGAAATTAGTACACACATGTACTACGTATGGGTATATGCAAGAACACACCAGGGACATGCATGAGAAAGAATAGCTCTTTCCTAACGACATGATTTATTGATGTCAAGTCAGAAAACTTGCAAAATTGAGAATGGAAAAGTTATGCCATGAGAGTAACATGCATCTTTATAATTATCGTATTGAACACAACACATAACATATTCATATAGCACATATCATAGCACATAACATATAACACATAAATTCTTTCATATTATTCATTCATATGCCATCAGACCTTGTTATCATGGACTTGACATTAAGACTTTCCAAAATAAGGTCTCAACATATGGGACCTCAACTAGGGAGCATTCTTTAGCAAACACAGAGTCTGTTTCAGTCATTCATACGTATTTCTTTTCAGTTCATTCATAGGCCATTGTGAACACCAGTTAAACGTAGGATGTACTTTATGACTCTCATCGGGGTTTTTATGCAATGATCAGGAATAACCTAATGTCATTACCTGAATCTATCTCACCTCTTGATTATCTTATCCTAACACCGAAAAGAGGTGGAATCACCTGCCAAAGTGATTCAAAAACATGCTAGCGTATATGGGAATTTTACCCCGCCAGATCCCTATATTGGCAGTATAGGTTCAAAGACTAAGAGATGTATGGAGACCCATACCCGGCAAGCCGGACAGTCTCATCTCATGAGAGTTACGTGAACCTTCGCCCTTCAAGAAAGAAGGCATTACCACTCATAGCTAGCCTATCGGTGCTCATTCTAAAGTTCCATTACATTCAACTCATACATCATTGAAGTTTTCTTCTAGTATGAGGACATCATAGCTCATTAGATGATTTCTCATCTCATCATTAGTATTAAATGTGTTAAACTCAATACTTTCATTAGAGTGTTCATAGAGACAAGTCTCTTCATTATCTTGCACTCTCATTGGTGAGTACGTATTGGTAATATTTGTTTAGGCTCATTTAAGATTGCTCTCATCATATACAATAGCCTTATATCTTGTTGTCACCACATTCTTCATTATTAGCACCCTTGCTTTTCATAGTTACTCGCCCCTTATTACGTGAATGTTCATTTCTACATTTCATAGTTCATCTCATCATGTGCCAATGCATCTTATATATATGCCAAGATCTTGATTTTTGATCTAAGTAGATGTTATTACTCTTGGATATTTTACTCACGTACGACTTATGGATCAATACAGAAGTTTGGGCATGAGAACCCAAATCTTGAATCACTTGAATATCATTAATTTTTTTCTAATATGCATAACATTAGAACTCTAAATTAAATCTCAACATTTACACGACATGAATAATTTTCTATTTTAATTAGAATTCTAAATTAAATCTCAACATTTACATGAATGGATTAATTTCCTATTTTAATTAGAATTCTAGATTAAATCTCAATATTTACTTGTTGGGATTAATTTTCTATTTTAATTAGAATTCTAAATTAAATCTCAATATTTACATGAAAGGATTAATTTTCTATTTTAATTAGAATTCTAAATTTAATCTCAACATTCACATGAAAGGATAAATTTTCTAATTTAATTAGAATTCTAAATTAAATCTCAAGATTTACATGAAAGGATAAATTTTCTATTTTAATTTTACTCTGAGTTAGCCGAAGGGTTAAGCGTTTGAGCCCACAACCCCTTTTATTATTACAATTAAATTCGCTACAATAGGGAGGTTGTGGGTTCGAAACCCACAGCCCCCTTATTTTTCTTTTAATTTCGCTGAGGAGGAGGCTGTGAGGTGGTAAGTTTGAACCCCCACAGCCCCACTATCTTCATTTTTTTTCTTTTTTTTTAAAATAAAGCCAGTGATAGTGAGGTTTTGGGATCGAATCCCCTCAGGCTCACTTCCTTTACTAATTAACCATTTCATTCAGCCTTAAGGTCGTAGGATCGATTCCCACGCCTCGCGTTTCCTTTTCCCTATTCTTCTGCCCTTTCACGTGTATCGGGAGGTCATGGGTTCGAATCCCACACATCCCATTTATTTACTAAATAAATTTTTCCTCCGTTCTTTCCAGCAACCCGATTTTGAATCCCCCAGCCCCCTTTTTCATTTTTGGAGAACTACAGTAGCCACATGGGTGAGGTCACAGGTTCAGATCCTGGTGGCCTCACCCCTTTAAAATTTATTAAATTTCAAGATTCCTTTATTAAACTTTAGCCTAATTTAACTTTGCATTGTTGCTGGACATTTTGGTTATTTTTCAATTCATTTTTATCAACGTTTTCACTTGCACTCCTAAGGAAATTCGTACACCATTTTAACACATTTTTAAGCGCATCTTTTTATAGGTTTGTTTGTCTAAAAGATTGTTATTCAATCATCCACGATTCATTACAATGAACATCACGTTGTGTACAACTTTTGCACATAACATACAAGTATTAAACATTCAATTTCACACCTCCAATAGTGACTAAGTTCACTGCCACAATTTGCACACACACATCACTTTTTCATACGATTTCAGACAACATATTCAATATTCACATAATTCTGAACATGCATACTTAAACATAAACATCACGTAAACACATTTCATCATTACTTTGTACCGGCAAACATACCCAACCTATAATTCAATGGGATCTAGTTATAGGCACATGCAACGGGGAACAACCCTAGTTTTCGAAATGAATATCTTGAACCTTAAGGGGTCTGTTGTGAAAGGGACAAAGATATAAGAAACCATTACTTAATCGATGTTCAAAAGTTGATGTTGCTGCCCCAAACATCCTCCAGAATCACGTCCAACCCTCTAAATGTCAACACCACTTCGACGGACAAACTTCCGTAGGCCGAACGTGTGATTAACGTTGTTTTTCATTAAAATTTGTGTGAGTTCTTCAAGTGTGAAGAAACTTGTCTAAACTTTCTATTCTTCACGTTATTCTTGGAAGAGATAACAAGAGAGGGCGTTTTTTCCTTTTTAACATGGAGAGGTGATAAACGTGATTAGGAGAGTGTTAGCATAGGTTTAGGGGTCTTAATTCAAGACTTAGTCAAATAGGATTTAATTAAATTACTGAAATTCTTATTTATTTTAATTAATACGTGAAAGGACCACTATACCTTAATATTTCCACTTTTGAAATAACAATTAAATCACCTTAAGTACCTATTTATTCGATTTTTAGGATTGTGACACAAACTTAGCCAGCACCTCGACTCAGCCTACATAGAACTGGTAAATGGATAGAGGAACCACACATCATCTTACGATTGATCTTGACAATCTCGCCATCCATTAAGAATATCAAGGTCTTGAAGAAGTAACCTTAGGTAATGGTTCCAAGATGTGTATCTCTCACATAGGTCAAGGATCACTTTCTACTTCTAGTAAAAAATATTTACTCTACATAATATTCTGCATATTCCTACTATCACTCAAAATGTACTATCAATTAGTTCTTTTAATGCATCTAAGCCAGTTTTGGTTAAACTTTTCCTTCCTATTGTTTGGTAAAAGATTTCGAAACGAGGGAAATTCTTCATAGAGGGCTGAGAACTAATTATTTGTACTCCCTTCCAGTGTTCAAAATACCATCTTCTTAAGTTGCATCCCTTGGTAGTTAGCATGCAAGACTAGCTCATGCATCCTATCCTACCGTTCGTAAAGCTTTGTCGTCAAGTGTCTTTGTGTAATATCCCAGTTTATCTCCTAAAGTGTTCTCTAAATGTGTTTTTACAATCAACGGATTGTCAGTGCATGATTGAATAATTCATCTCCTTTTTGTATTTTAACAAAACACATTCAAATTATTCATGTTTGAGAATTTTTGGTTGCCTTACTTGGCTTCATCATTACACAAAAGATAAGTTATCTCCTCACTCTAAATATTATGTCTTTCTTGATTACAATAAGATTCATAAGGGTTATAAGTGTTTTGATCCTCTCACTTCTTAATTTTATGTCTCTGTTCATGTTATCAATTATGAAAGTACTTTTCCTTTCATTGTGCTTGATGATGTGGTGCCTCCTACTTTGGATAATTCTAATATCACACTTGTTATCATTCAGTTGAAAATTCCAAATATTGTTAGAGACTCTCTTAATTCGCACCCACAAATAGGTGTCAAGATGCTCCTGTGTAATCAGCTCCCTCGTCATCCAACAAACTAGCTTCTTCCTATGCATCTGATACAGTGTGTTAGAAATTTGTTTTTTCAACTGCAGTCACTTTTAGACTTAGTCAATTAGTTCTTAGCCCTCTATTCCTATTATTTAGGTGTAAGTTAGTGAGATAGGAATATGCTAGTAGTGGGTTTACTGCATTCTGTTTTCCATTAAGTCTTATAAATGTAATCTGAAGACATCAATAAAATGTTTTCATCCAATATTCTTCTTGACTTCTCTGCATTTTAATAACTCATACTAGTTAAATTTACAAACAATTGGTGTCAGAGCCTTTTTAACTTGCGGGATCTGTGGGTATTTCTGTGTATGATTGTTTCAAGTGACTCAAGCACCACAACCAGAAACAGCAAGAGATTGAAAATAGAAGAAATCTCAAGTTTCTCATTAATGGCATCTCATGCACTCAATGGTGAAAATTTTATGTGGGCAATGAGGACGGAATCTTATCTCGAAGCTTTAGGTATTTGGGAGGCAATCCAGAAAGACTATGAAGTTCTTCCGCTACCTATAAACCCACCAATGGCTCAACTCAAAATAGCAAAGACAAGAAAAACAAAATATCTAAGGCAAAGGCATGTCTTTTTTCATCTGTCTCTTCAATAATTTTTACTCGTATCATGTGTCTAAAATCAGCAAAAGCCATCTAGGATTATCTCAACGCAAAATATGAAGGAGATGATCGTATCAAAGGTATGCAAGTGTTGAATCTCATTAGAGACTTTGAGTTACAGAAGATGAAAGAATCGAAAACAATCAAAGAATACACTCATAGGCTTATGAGCATCGTAAAAAGAGTATAATTACTTGGTTCTGAGTTTAAAGATTCGCATATTGTTCAAAAGATTCTGGTTAATGTACCTAAAAGATTTGAAGCCACCATTACCACTTTGAAGAACACCAAAGGATCTATCAAAAATCACTTCGGCAGAATTATTGAATTCTTTACAGGCTCAGGAACAAAGGAGGGTTATGAGAGAAGATGGAATTAGAGAGGGGTCGTTGCAGGCCAAACATGAAGAGAGTGGAAGATACAAAAATAAAAACAATGAGAAGAACCAGCCAACAAATGGAGAAGGATCAGCTCGCTACAACAACAAACGCAAAGAAGGTAGTATTAAAGGAAAAGGTCCTCTTTGTAAGCATTGATAGCGGATGCAGAAACCATATGACTCATGACAAAGATTTATTTAAAGACTTAAAGCCTACTAGAGTTATAAAAGTCAGAATAGCTTATGGCGGTTATATTTTGACAAAAGGACTGGGACCATTACAATTGAAACACAATCAGGTACCACAACAATTTTTGGTTCTCTTTAGGTACAATATTTAGATCAAAACTTGTTAATTGTTGGTCAATTGTTAGAAAAAGGTTTAAAATTGAATTTTGAAGATAAACATTGCCTGATCAAAGAAGCCTCAAGACATGACATATTTAAAGTCAAATTGTTAGGCAGAAGTTTCTCATTAAATCCATTCGAGGAAGAACAAGTGGTGTGTTAAGTAAGAGAAAATGCTTCCGAGTTATGGCATAAGAGACTCGGCCACTATCATATCAAGAGCTTCTTAAAATACAAGAATTGGTGGTAGTCGAGAACCTTCCTAAACTCGGAGCGAGTTCTAAAAATTGTCGGGCTTGTCAATTTGGAAAACAAAGTTGACTTCCACTCCCAACAGGCAACTTGGACAAAAACAAGAAAGTTGCAGCTGGTTCACACCGATATTTGAAGACCCCAAAGGACTCCGTCACTTAAAGGTAATTTTTATTATGTTAATTTTATTGATTATATGACCCGAATGTGTTGGATTTATTTTTTAAAGTATAAATCAGAGGTCAAGAGCATTTTTTGGAAGTTGAAAGAGAATTTTGAAAATGAAAGTTGCTGCAAAATTCAGATTTTACGATTTTACAATGGCAAGGAGTTCACTTCTCATCAATTTGATCTATTTTGAGAAGAAGTAGGGATTAAATATCAACTTACTGCTTCTTATACTCTAGAACATAATGGAGATAGCGAGAGAAGAAATAGCTTTATCATGGAGATGGCAAGATGTATGTTGCACGAATAGAATTTGCTGAAGATGTTTTGGGCAAAGACAACAAATACATTTGTGTTCCCACAAAATCGGCTTCCTTCAAAATCTGTGAAAGATCAAACTCTTTTTGAAGCATGGTATGGATACAAGCCTCCTCTGCATTTTCTTAAAGTGTTTGGTTATCTTTGTTTTACCTATGTACCTCAGGTCAAACGGGATAATCTAGATAAGAAGGCTGCCTCGGGCATTTTTATTGGATACAGTATTGTTCAAAAGTATACAAAATCTTCAAACCTGAAGGTGAGAAGATATTTATCAACAGATATGTCCACTTCATGGAGAATGAAGAATGGGATTGAGATGACTCGAGGAATTCTGTTTAAAAAACCAGGCCGTGGTTAAATGAAAGGGACGATGATCCAACAGTTCGGGGAACTCGATTGCTCTCTTATATATATGAGAGATGCAATGTTGCGATTCGTGAACCTGCTAACCCTAAAGATGTCGTCAGAGATCACAAGTAGATAATTTCAATAGATGAGAAGCGGTATGTGATCCAAATACATTGTACATGGATGCTTGTTGACAAACCTCAAGGAAGAAAAGTAATTGGGGTAAGTGGGCGTCCGAACCAAGCAAAATGTTGATGGTTCAATCAACAAGCATAAAGCAACACTTGTAGTTAAGGGTTATGCGGAGATTTTTTATGTAGATTATTCTTAAAATTTTGCTCCAGTTGCTAGGCTTGACATAATCATATTATTTATAACAGTTTGTGCATAACATGGCTAGAAAATGCATCAGATGGATGTCAAATCAGCAGTTCTTAATGGCATTCTTAAAGAAGAAAATTATGTTGATCAACCTGAATCGTTGTTATTGATGGAAAGGAAGATACATTCTATCGACTAAAAAAAGCTCTTTATGACTTTAAACAGGAACCAATAGCTTCGTATACTTGAATAAATAATTATTTGCTCGGTCTTGATTTTGAAAAGAGTCTTTCAAAATTCAAACTGTATGTTAAACATAATAGAAGTGAGATTCTTGTTGTTTCTCTTTATGTTGATGACCTTTTGATTACTGGGAGCAGTGAAAAGCTAATTGATGAGTTCAAACAAGATATGATGAAAGCTTTTGAAATTTCTGATCTTGGTCTTATGACATATTTCCTTTGAATGGAAATTACACAAGGAAATGATGAGTTTTTTTTTTGCCAGAGAAACTACACAAAGGAAATTTTCAAGAAATTCAAAATAGAAAATTGCAAAGATATTATCACTCTCCCATGAACCAAAAGGAGAAACAAATTAGAGATGATGGAGCCAAAAAAGTGGATGAGACATACTTGAGAAGTTTCATTGGATATTTAATGTGTAATAATACAACAGGACCTGATATATTGTATGTTGTAAGTGTTTTATAAAGATGGACGCATTATCCTAGTGAAGTACACTTGCAGGCAGCAAAATAGTTGTGTGATATATAAAATGAACCATCACTTAAGAAGTAAAGTTTCAAAAGAGTCAACCCGTGAAGCTTTGTGGGTATTCTGACAGAGATTGGGGCGGTTTTGAGGATGATGCAAAGAGTACTTCAGGGTACTATTTTATTCTTAGTTCTGGAATTTTCTCATGGAGTTGTAAAAATGAGATTTTGTAGCTCAATCTACTACTAAGCTGAGTTTGTGGAAGGTGTAGCAACAGTAAATGAAGCATTGTGGCTGAAGAAAATTGTGGTTGATTTGCATAAGGGATCGACTGGATGTATCAAAGTTTTCGTGGACAATGATGCAACAATAGTTATATCTAACAATCCTGTGTTTCATGGAAGAACTAAGCACTTCAAAATCAAATTATTTTTCTTGAAAGAAGTGCAAAAAGATGGAGATATAACTCTTTTCTACTGCAAAATGGATGAACAATTGGCTGATATATTCACTAAGTCTTTACCAGTCAGTAAGTTTCAGCTTCTTGAAGTTTGGAGTTTGCAGTTTGCAGCTTCCAAAGCAAGGAGGAGTGTTAGGAATTTGCTTTTTCAACTGTATTTACTTTTACTTTTACTGCTATCTATAAGATAAGACTTAGTCAATTAGTTATTAGCCATTTATTCCTATTATTTAGGAGTAAGTTAGTGAGTTAGGAATATGTATTAGTGGGTTTACTACTCTCTATTTTCCATTCAATCTTTTAAATGTAATCTAAAGACATCAATCAAAATGTTCTTCTACCAATACTCTTATTGATTGTTCTCTTGATGATCGTAAATCCACCATTGGTTTTTCCATTTGTCTTGGTTCTCATTGGATTTCTTGGACATCTACAAAGAAAAATGTTTTGTGTCGCTCGAGTACTGAATCGGAGTATAGAGAACTTGCGTGTGCTTCCTGTGAACTCACGTGGCTGGAAATGGTCCTTAAAGTAATTGTCTACCAACTTGTTTCACCTGCATCTATTCTGTGGTGTGACAAACTTAGTACTACATATGTGACTGCACATTCAATCTTCCACTAACATAGAATGTACATGGAAATAGATTTTCATTTTGTCCATTAGAAGGTTCGAGACAAGGCTTTTATAGTTAAGAATAGAACCTTTCATGATCATATAGTTGATGTCCTTACTAAATCTCTTCCCAAAGCACGCTATCATATTTTGAGAAGCAAGTTGTCATTGTTCACAAATCCTGCTCAACTTGACGGGGCATTTAAAGGATAAATCTACTGTGACTCTAACTAGGATAGACAACTAGAAGTTATATATATTTGTGTATCCTTTCTCTTTGTTTATTTTAGAAATGTTAGGAGACGTGGAGGCTCGGGAGCCTCTTGTACAAGTATCCGTTTTTATCTTCAAAGAGAAAAAGATAATAAAAGTTCCTTTTACTGTTACTAGGTTGTTACATGAGCTGCAAGTGGTTGAACCACCAAATTCCGCACTTGATGTTGACTAATACTTCAAGAATCAACCAAGTGCACAATCTTATCATGGTCCTGCTTTTTAGTATTAGTGGAATTAAATTTTACTTAGTTTCTTTATTGTCTGCTTACTGTTTTAGTTATACTAGTTAGAATTTTTTAGCTTTATTTGTTGAGTCGCAAGCCTATGGAACTATGTCTTGATGTTCTAACAAGCGTGGAATCAAGTAGTAAAAAATTACTTCTCAAAGTCG
The DNA here is from genome assembly GCF_036512215.1 of Solanum lycopersicum. Taxonomy (NCBI): domain Eukaryota; kingdom Viridiplantae; phylum Streptophyta; class Magnoliopsida; order Solanales; family Solanaceae; genus Solanum; species Solanum lycopersicum. The sequence goes on from NC_090802.1 coordinate 42,671,579, forward strand.
GTCTAGTTCGTTTATTCTTCTTTTTTTCTAACAATTTGGTATCCGAGAAGCCTGGTTTGTTAATCAGGGATTCAAAGAAAGAGTGAGAAGCAGAGATTGTAAAAAACACGAGATAAATCCATAAAGGTGGTAGTGACAACAAATTCATACTCTCAGCCTCTTCCAATTTTAAAGGGGTGAATTATTATTTTGTTGAGTCTAAATGAAGACTCTTTTTTAGTCTCAAGAGCAATGGGACTTGATGGAGAATGGATTTCCATATCTGGATGAAGGCCACTAACAACAACTCCAGGAAACTCACAAGAAAGATTCGAAGTCGTTGTTCCTGTTTCAACAAGCACTTCATGATCATATCTTACCCCAGAATTTAACCAGGAGAGATATCCAATGAAGCTTGGGAAATTTTTCAACTGGAGTATAAGTAAGATAAAAGGTTAATTCCAGTTTAATTGCAAATGTTGCATCGTGATTTTAAACTTAGAGTATGAAAAATGGTGAATCTGTGTAAGATTATATGTCTAAAGTCGCTAGAATTGTTAATCTCATGAAGTCTTGTGGGGATAAAATTAATTATTAAACTATTGTAACAAAGGTTATGAGGTCTTTGACCAATAAGTTTGAAGCATGTGTTTGCTGCTATCGATGAATCCTTTTGAATCTATTTCATTTTTTGGTCAACTTTCTCTATTCAATTGCTACAAGAAATTGTTAAAAAGGAATAGTAATTGAAGTTTAAAATAAAAGATTAGGTGGTTGGAAAATTTATAAGATTTGCACGATTTTTGACTTTGCTATATTTACCTATGTCATTACTGACGTAGGCATGGTTTTATCCTTCTATAAATAGCGCATTCTTTCTCATTTATAGAACAAATTAGGTTAGAGAGAAAACCCATTTTGAGAGCAAAGTGAGGCATTCCATAGACTATAGAAGAAAAATAGTCTATGAAGAAAAATAGAGTGTGAGCGATATTTTAGTAAAGTGGAAACCAAAAAAGTGTTGTTCTTTTTGAGTGTATAGTAGTCACTTTGAGTATTGTATTCGTGAGTACACAGTATAAAATTCCTTAATGTAGTAATATCAGTTGCTCCTCTTGGCTTGTGGTGTTTTCCCTTATTCAGAAGGGTTTCCACATAAAATTCTTAGTATTGTTATTTTCCCTTTTTATTTCCATTACTTTTACCATATATATTGTTGTGTTTATCCGTATTTTCCTAAAATGCTAGTACTAGAGCCAAGGTTTTATCTGAGTATGCTCTGTGGTTCCAGCACAGTTTGAACTTTCACATCAGAAAAGATTTACTTTGATTTGCGATCACAATATTTTTAGGGGGAAACGATGGAAGCCAACACAAGTAGAATGGTTACTTTGAATGGTGCTAATTGTGCCATTAAGAAGAGGAAAATAGAAGATTTGCTTTATGTTAAGAATTTTTATAAGCCGGTATTTACCACTGTAAAGACTGATAATAAAATAGATGATGAGTGGAATTTGTTGCACAGACAGGTTTGTGGATTCATTAGGTAATGGTTCGACGATAATGTGTTGAACCATATTTCTGGGGAAACACATGCTCGAACTCTACGGGAGCATCTTTAAAGTTTGTATGCTCGGAAGACTGGCAATAACAAAATGTTCTTAATAAAGCAGATGTTTAGTTTAAAGTATCATTATGGTTCTCCGATGACAGACGATCTGAATAATTTTTTGGGGATCATGAATCAGTTATCTTCTATGGGCATCAAATTTGATGAAGAAATTCAAGACTTGCTTCTACTTGGTTCCCTACCAGACTCTTGGGAAACATTTAGAACTTCATTATCAAATTATGCTCTGGATTGTGTGATCTCTATGGATTCCGCCAAGAGTAGTGTCTTAAACAAAGAGATGAGAAAAAAAACTCAAGGTTATTCTTCGTTAGATGTCCTGACAGCTGGCTCAGGGGAAGAAAAAAACTCGTGGTTCTCAATATAGAGAATAAAATAGGAGCAAATCCAGAGGCAGACATGCATTAAATGCTCTCATTGTTGCATAAAAAGGCAACAAAGAAGTTATGTAAGAAGTCGAAGAGGGAAAACAAAAACAAAGAGGAAACTAAAGAAGATGGAAATGAAAATATCCTAGCCACCATTACCACCGAAGATCTTGTTACTGTCCATGAAGTGGATATGATAACTATTGCTTGTGATGAGTCAAGCTGGGTTGTGAACACTGGTGTCGCATCTTCTGTGATATCAAGGAAGTATTTTTTCTCTTCCTACACTCCTGGTGATTTTGGAACTTTGAGTATGGGTAATGAAACTGTTTCTAGGGTGGTTAGCACTGGTACAATTTGATTAGAAACTAGTGTTGGAACTAAACTAGTTTTAAACAATGTGAAACATGCTCCTGATGTTCATCTGCACCTAACTTATGTTGGTGTGTTAGATGATAAGGGATATGTTAGTACTAACGGTGATGGAAAATGGAATCTCATTAAGGGTTCCTTGGTTGTGGCTCGTGGTAACAAAAGTCGTGCTCTATACTGGACTATGTCCTCTACTTGTATTGATGTGGTGAATGCGGTTGAGAGCGATCTCACTTCAATGTTATGGCACAAGAGACTTAGTTACATCAGCGAGAAAGGACTTAATGTTCTACTTAAGAAGAAATTTTTGTCAAATTTCAAAAGTTCTAAATTACAAAAGTGTGAGCACTGCTTTGCTGGTAAACAAAATAGAGTTTCCTTTATGTCTTACCCTCCTTCGAGAAAAGCAAAGTTGCTTGAGTTGGTGAACTCTAATTTATGTGGTCCAATGATGACAAAGATATTGGGTGGTGCACCCTACTTTGTCACTTTCATTGATGATTGCTCGATAAAACTTAGGGTCTATGTCTTGAAGACTAAAGACCAAGTGTTAGGTGTCTTTAAGCAGTTTCAGGCTTTAGTTGATATATAAACTGAAAAGAAACTAAAATGTATTCGTACTGATAATCGTAGTGAATATTATGGATCATTTGATGAATACTGGAAGTATCAAGGTATTAGACACCAGAAGACTCCTCCCAAGAATTTTCAGCTTAATGGTTTGGCTGAGAGGATGAACAGACCTTGATGGAAAGAGTTAGGTGTTTGTTTTCTGAAGAAAAGTTACCGAACTCATTTTGGGGTGAGGCTTTATTTATCGCTGCACATGTTATTAATTTATCTCCAGTTGTTGCTTTGCAAAGTTATGTACCAAATAGTGTTTGGTATGGAAAGGAATTTTCCTATGACCATTTTAGAGTATTTGGTAGGAAAGCTTTTGTACATGTGCCAAAATAGATGCCAAGACAAGGCAATGCATCTTCATTGGATAGCCTAGATGAATTTGGCTACAGGATATATGATCCAATTGAAAAGAAGCTTGTGAGAAGCCATGATATTATTTTCATGAAGAATCAAACAATAGAAGATATTGACAAAGAAGGGGAGGTAGAATCTTCATGTTTTTATAGTATAGTTCATCACAATGATGTTCCTCACACAGGTGTGCATGATGTTGTTGGTCTTGATAATCATGGTGAAGCCCAGAATCATGCATAGAATTCAACGTGTTGATGTTGATAATAACAATGATATTGCTAATGAATATGAGTGTATTTATTAATTTTTTAATAAATTGATTAAAGAAAACCATGAATGAAAAAACTCAAAAAAGGGAGAAAAATGTTAAATAGTAATATACATTTTATATAAATTAAATAATAAAGATAAAATAGTTAAAATATTTTTCTTGCGTAATTGTAATAGAAGGACAAAAAAATAATTTTTTTTATTAATAATAGAAATTAGAGAGATATGAATTATGAATAATTACTCTTTTTAAGTTGGCATGTGAAGAGTCTTTATTGTAAAAGTTTTTCACTAATATAACTAGTATACGAACCCACGCATATTAATTTTTTATTATTTTGATTTCAGAAAATATGAAATAGGTCAAATATTTTTAAACCTTTCTCATATTTTATTTTTATGTTGTATTTAATAAATATAAGTAAATTATTATTTTCATGTTGACAATTTATTAATTCAATATTTTCATGTTCATTATCATATGATTGAATGACAAATTGATATATTTGCATATTTCTCCTTGGAATACAAAGGTTGAAAATATTTTATGTTCTTCAATTAATTACAAAGAGTGAGTCAGTTACGTATTGTGTTATTTTTTAAATTCTTAAGTAAGATTTTATTTTTTTAAAGGAAGAAAATAACAATCTATATCTTGATCATTATATAGATATCGATGAACTTACAATTTTTTTTGTAGTATAATATATTATTTCATGGATTTTTTTTTATCTTTTCTTTAACAATTCCTAACTTATTAAATGAACTATTATTTATTTCACTTTTGACGAAATAATATTCAATTCTTTGAACCTTATAATAATGTATCTCTTTTGTAACTTTTTTTCTAGAGTTTATATAAACTTTTTTAATTTCTAATTCTAAAAGTTAAACATAATTTATTTATCTTAAGAGTTAATTACAGTAACAATGATGAAAATAAAAAATGAAATATTTCATTACCTTACAAAATGAGAGTTTTAGTTTTCTCAGAAAGATAATTATAAGATTTTTGTGGGTCCTCATCGGAAGCATTTATTTGAAGAGCGTTTTTGAGTGGAAATAACGACTTATCATCTGTAACAATTAATATTTTTAAAAAAATATTTTAGTTATCAAGAACAATAATAAATTTTACAACGAACGCCAAACATTCCTCAAATAGAAAAGCAGGAACCTTTTGCTGCCCCATTGACAAATCATCCATGCATTTCAAGATATTTAAATTGAAATTAAAAAATTAACTAAGCACATTCAATATTCATTTTTTTTCTTACATGAAAGTTCTTGATATTTGGGACTTTGATTTAAATTAAAAGTTATTTTTTTTAAAAATTAATTAATTACTTCATATTTTAATTTCTTTTTTGTATTATATACCTTTAGACAAAAATAGTATTTACTCAGTCCATGAATTGTTACTCTTAGGAATTTTTTTAACTTCTCATTTTTTCACAAAAATAACATACATTTATAGTATTTACTTGTTTATGATCGTAGATTCTAAATTTTCTGCCATGCTTGTGTTAATGTGTAATAACAGATAGTATTAAATAAATAGTACAAAATAATATTAGTATTTACTGTGTACTAATCCTAGTCCTATTAGGATTAGTACTCCTTAATCCTAGTCGTATTAGGATTAGTACTCCTTCATATATCTCCTATATATTCCCTTATTAGGTTAACATTTTAATAGAATCAATATTCCTTCATGGTATCAAGAGCCAGAAAACCTAGATCTTCTTTTCTCTAGGTTTTTTCTCTCTTTAGGGCACCGATCGTTCCCTCTCTTCTTTTGGGCGGCGGCAGCCATGACAACCGAGGTGGATCCTCTCGATTCACTTCCTTCTGGCGTTAAACTCCTTCTCAAGCATCTTCATGCCCTGATTCCCGAAAAATTATCAGACATAAATTACGCTACATGGAAAATCACCGTTCTTACAGCCCTTGAGGCCAATTACCTTCTCAAATACGTCGATGGAAGCACAGAACCGCCGCCGGCAGTCATCACAGCCACGGACAAATAAGAAAAAACCAATCCGGCCCATGCCGCCTGGAAAGCCGTGGATGGCCAGATCCGATCATGTTTGATTGCGGTCATCTCTCCCACGGTTCAGAAACACGTCCGATCCTACACAACTGCTTCAGCCCTGTGGACGGCCCTTGCAACACGCTATGCATCAATTTCCCACTCTCATATTTTTCAATTGCATGATCGTCTCCACACAATTACCAAAGGTACGAAAACTATGGCGGAGTATTTAGACGAGGTCTCCACCATCATCACAGCCCTCGACACCGTGAACGAAATCATTCCCAAAAAAGATCTCGTCATATGCGTCATTCGGGGGCTCCCATCAGCTTAGTCCTCCATTAAAAAGGCGGTTCGCGTCAGTCCAACGCCCGTTGACCTGACTACTATCTCCTCGTGGCTAAAAAGTGAAGAAATCAACTTGGATCTGGAGAGCAAACTTCTTCTCCGAGAATCCACTGTTATGGAGCTGGCCACCGCCCTCACCGCAAGCCAGAACTATCGCGGGGGGCATGGTGGAAGCCGGCACGGGAGCCGCGGCGGCTACGGCAGAAACAGCGGAGGCCGCGGGCGCGGCGGTCGGCGGGGCAGTCGTTTACCGTACGACGGTCAGCAGCACGGCAACAACAACAGCCTGCACTCCTTCGGCAGCGGCGGACAGTCATCTTCTAGCGGCGGGCAGGGCACTTACGAGCGGGATCGTCCAACTTGTCAAATCTGTCAGAAAACGGGACACACCGCTGTTCGTTGCTGGTTTCGGTATGAGGAGGACCGAAATAGTGATAACCGTGCCAATTATGCATCTCAAGCCGGCCTTTCCTCTGAATGGCTGTTGGATACTGGGCCAACATGCACGTTACTTCTGATCTATCCAAGCTTAACGCTCCAAATCCATATCATGGCTCCAATGGTATTACTGTTGGCAACGGTGAGTCCCTTAGTATTTCTCACACTGGCACGGGTACCATTAAAACCCCCACCGCTATCTTTCACCTAGGTAACCTTACCCACGTCCCTTCTATTAAAACCAATCTCCTTTCAGTTCACCAATTCACAAAAGACAATAGTTGCTCACTCTTGTTCACCTCTAATGATTTTCACATCCTAGACAATACTACCAAGAGGGTGATTTTTCAGGGCCCCTGTGAGCATGGTCTGTACGTTCTTTCTGGCACAAGTTTGTCTGCCCACCCAGTTTCAGAAAGCGTTCCTGTGGCTCCGGTGGCTCTTTCGGCTAATGGCCACAGTCTGTTGTGGCACAGTCGTCTGGGTCACCCGTCTACTCAAATAATAAATTCTTTAATGTCTCAATTAGGTTTTTCTTCCATTCATGTAAACAGTTGTGACTCCTGTTCAATTGCTAAATCTCATAAATTGCCTTTTACTTTATTTACTTTATTTGAGAAGCGTACAACTGCACCTTTTCAACTTATTCATTCTGACCTATGGGGTCCTACTGCTGTTCCTTCATTTGCTTGTTTTCGCTATTATATTTGTTTTGTGGATGATTTTACAAAATACACTTGGTTGTACCCACTAAAACACAAATCACAGGCGTACACCACCTTTGTCACCTTTGAAAAAATGGTCAAAACACAATTCAATTCTCATGTTAAACTTTTTCGAAGTGACAATGGAAAGGAATATGTAAATAACATCTTTGGCCAGTTTCTGCAATCCCTGGGAATTATACATCAAACATCCTGTCCATACACTCCCGAACAGAATGGGGTGGCTGAGCGTAAGCATCGCCATCTCATTAAAATGGTGGTTACTCTTCTACATCAATCTCATCTCCCTGTCTCCTTTTGGGTAGAAGCTCTAGCCACCACAAACCACCTCATTAACAGAATGCCCAGTCACACCCTCTCCAACAAATCACCCTATCAACTCCTTTACCAAGAACTTTCCAATTATACCAACCTCCGCGTCTTTGGGTGTCTTTCCTACCCTTGGCTACGCCCTCATATTACTCACAAATTACAACCCCGATCCCGTCCTTGTATTTTTTTGGGCTATCATCCTACCTCCAAGGGTTATCGCTGTCTTTACCCACAAACTCATAATGTCTACATATCTCGTCATGTCAAATTTGTCAAAAATGAGTTTCCCTACGAGTCTATTTCCTCATCAACAAATACATCATTCATTGGCGTCCTTCCCCTTTTTCCAACATACTCACAGGGTCCCTCACCACCTTCCCCCACACCTCCATCCACTACCCAATCACCCCTCATCACCCTTTCGACCGTCACCCACAATACACCCGCAACCACCACCCACACACACAACCAACCCGAACCACCCCATATGCACAACATCTCCAGCCCGATCTGTTTTGGGTCTTTCCCGGCACCCCCGAATCACCACCGCCCGTGCCACCCCCCAATACTCATCCCATGTTATCCCGTGGCAAAGTCGGTATCTTTAAACCCAAAACCTTTCAGGCTACCATACTACCAAATACACCCCTTCCCGATAGTGAACCAACAACCTACTGTGTTGCCTCAAAAAATGCTTATTGGCGTCATGCTATGGTTGACGAGTTTAAGGCTTTGACTGATCAGAAAACTTGGGTTCTTGTACCTAAGCCCCATGGGCGGCACTCAGTGGGCTGTAAATAGGTGTACAAAATTAAACAAAATGCAGATGGCAGTATTTCCAAGTACAAGGCTCGTTTGGTTGCTAAAGCCTGGTACTGTCACTCGCCGTGCTCAAAAATTGGCTCATCAATCAGTTGGATGTTTACAATGCTTTTCTTCATGGCATGCTTGATGAAACTATCTACATGATGCAACCACCGGGCTATGTTGATTCCCGCTTCCCTCAACATGTTTGCAAACACCAGAAGTCTCTGTATGGGTTCAAGCAAGCCCCCCGTGCTTGGTACACACGTCTGAAAACGTTCCTCCAGGGACTCGGCTTCACGTGTTGCGTACACGACACGAGCCTGTTTACTCGACATTCAGTACACGGTACAGTCATTCTTCTTGTCTATGTAGATGATATCATTATTACAGGCTCTACTGCAGCTCTCATTTAGGATGTCACTCGAGCTATGTATACTACCTTCAAAATGAAGGACCTTGGCTCGTTACATTATTTTCGGGGAATGGAGGTTTCTCAGACAGGCAGTGGCTTGTTTCTTCATTAGTCAAAATATGCTCGAGATCTGTTGCAGAAAGCTGGAGTGGAAAAATGCACCAGTCAACCAACACCAATGGCAGTCTCTTCTTCTACGAATGGAGCCGACACCCCCTTTGCCGATATCACCCACTTCCGCAGCCTCATTGGGGCTCTACAGTATCTGGCCATTACCCGTCCTGACATCCAGTTTGCTGTCAACCGAGTTGCTCAGCGCATGCATCAACCAAGTGAACATGATTACCATTCTCTAAAACGCATTCTCAGGTACATTTTTGGCACTCTTGGTCGTGGTTTACTCATTCGACCCGGGGACTTGGAGCTTCGGGGTTTCTCAGATTCAGATTGGGCGAATGATAAAAATGACAGAAAGTCTACATCGGGGTTTCTCATTTTTTTGGGGCTGAACCTGATCTCCAGGTGTACAAAAAAATAACCCAAGGTCTCTCGGTCCTCGACTGAAGCTGAATACCGCGCCCTTTCTCTTCTTGCTGCTGTGACTATGTGGGTCACATATATTCTTCGCGAACTCCGCGCCACTCACACTGTTCCTGCTCTCTATTGTGACAACAAATCAACCATCTGTGTGGCCAAGAATTTCGTCCTACACACCAGAATGAACCATGTTAATACCGATTGTCTCTTTGTTCGCGATAAAGTTCAGGCCGACACCATGACTATGCAGTTTGTACCCACTGAAGAACAACCGGCTGATATTCTCACCAAACCTCTCTCGAGCCGACAGCACGATTACCTCAGTTCCAAGCTTCCGTTCGCTTCCGCTCAGCTCGGCTTGAGGGGGGATAATAACAGATAGTATTAAATAAATAGTATAAAATAATATTAGTTTTTACTGTGTACTAATCCTAGTCCTATTAGGATTAGTACTCCTTAATCCTAGTCCTATTAGGACTAGTACTCCTTCCTATATCTCCTATATATATCTCCCATGTATTCCCTTATTAGGTTAAAACTTTAATACAATCAATATTCCTTCAATGTGAATCACGTCATATTTGTGTTTATTTAATTTGCATATATAATGTAAAATAATTGCTCTTTTTGTCCTAAGAATAGATGATTGACTATGAAACTTAGAAATACATGGAATTTGGATAATTGAAAAGCAAGTTGACGGATCCTAGTTGCAAATCTCACCCCAATCGTGGATTATGATATAACACAATTCATTTAATGTAAATTTTTAGAGTGTTAACTACATATATAGTTTTCTTTTGTGGTGATATTGATATATAGATATACATTACATGTACTACATATCCCCACGACATTAACTTCAAAAATCTGCTAACCAAACTATTTATAAATCATAAACAAAGTAATAATTGAGTAATGAATACATTATGCAATCACAAAAGAGAAAAAAAAAAGGGTTAGACAAAGATTTTAAGGTAAAATATTATTATATATGTTAACATATTTACGAAAGAATAAAAAAGGTGCCTTTCCATCTCGTCGAATCAATTCAAGCAAGAATGAGTTGTGCAACATCAGCCTTCGAGTTTCATTGTATTTTGAAATAAATATCTCCCAAATAAAGTCAGTATCAATTTTCTTTTTGTCGTGCAAGAAAACATTATATCTGAGTACCTCCTAATCGATCTAGTACTGGTGCATATTGTAGTATTTTATTTAGTTTATTTCCTAATGATAATTTTGAAAAAGAATCAAAAATATTCTCAAATAAATTTAGATCTGTTATGCAGTGTTATAAATATTTGTGAAGAAACAATTTTCACTTTACTGTACCTTTCTCACTCTCAAGTAGCACAACTTTACTTCAGTTTCGGACTTCGATTTATTCTTTAAAAAAGATTTCTCCCCTATGGTGCTCTTCTTCTCCGCTGATGAATTCTTTTCTGCTGACTCTTCTATGCCTTTGGTGTCATTGAAACTGCATGAGAAAATATGAGAGGGACTTGAAAGAAGTTATGAAAGGGTGAATTCAGTGAATGATCAGAATTCAGTGAATGATCACTGACTTAAACATATAAATATGTTTAAATATGATAGGTTTAAGATTTTTAAACTTAAAGTTATATTAACAGTGGAAAACTATTTAACTATCAATAAGATAGAAGTCAATAAATTAAAAAGAAAACTAAAAAAGAATCACTGCAATTTCAGTTATTCCTTATTTTTAAAAACTATTTAAAATTATTTTTTAAAGAACAATTTAATTATTCGAAATAATCTAATTTTTGTGGTGCTAACACGTACGCTATCACCTCTCCTATTATGTACATACAGATATAGATACTTATTATAATAAATAAAATACTGACTTTTGCAATAAGATAATTAATTTAAATAAGAAAGAAAAATCAAGAAAATGAGAAAAAAATAAATACATGTGGAGATCATAGAGAGGTGTCACATCACCTTGTCTATAATTCTCCTTTATATTATATTAAGATTAAAATTAAGATTAAGATTAAGATTGAAATTAACCTAATCAATTATAATTATAATGTCATAGCTTAAAAAAATCAAGTATAATTGTTGGACTTCATATTTCACCGTGATGTAATTAAAATTTTAATATTTAATAACTAAATTAATTTCATTTTAATTTAGTGGTGGACCAATATGATAATCAAACTCTTAATGTTAAAGCTTCCACTTTCAATAATATATTATAATAAAATAAAATAAAATAAAAAATATAATATACTATATATTATGATGATATAAATATAGATTTGATTATTATTTTAGTGATAAAAATTTATTATGCCTCTATAAAACAACAATATAAAATACCAAATGATATTATGAACATGACTATGAATATGAAAGAGTAATGTATGAAATCCGAGAGAAGTTAAAGTGGTGTCATCAACTTCAAAATTAGTGTATATTCATATCACAATGGAGAATGTTTATTCATTTATTACTTTAATAAACATTATTGAATATGTTGTAAAGAAAACTCAGAACATAAGAAGAAAAAGATAAGAAGTATAAGATAGAGGAGAGAATTTCTAGTGTTGAGATATCATAGTCAAAGTAAAAGAAGTATGATATTTCTATTTCTAGTGTTGAGATATCATAGTCAAATGTCACCTTGGAATTATACATAATTATCATCAAGGTTCATATCACCTTGAAATCTTATCACATTGGAACACTAATACATGAATCCAATTAATTATTGGATAACGCTAATAGATAATCCACATATACAATGGATTTAGAACACCCCCCTTTGGATATCCATAGATTATGTGCCTCGTTAAAACCTTACTAGGAAAAACCCAGTGGGAAAAAGCCTAGTGAAGGAAAAAGAGTACACATATCTCATAATACGCTTTGAATGTTGCCTCGTTAAAAACCTTACCAGGAAAACCCAACTTGGGCAAACCATAGTTAAGGAAAAGAGTACAACGCGTATTTTGCTCCCCCTATTGAGAACATTACTTGATATCCCGGAGACGACGCATTCCAATCTTGTATCTCAACTTCTCAAACGTTGATGTTGGCAATGCCTTAGTGAATAAATCAACAAGATTATCACTTGAACGAACTTATCGAACTTCTATCTCACCATTTTGTTGAAGATAATGCGTGAAAAAGAACTTTAGGTGAGATATGCTTTGTCCGGTTTCCTTTGATGTGTCCTCCTTTCAATTGAGCTATACATGCAACACTATCTTCGTACATTGTGGTTGGTATATTCTTTTTCAAAGAAAAACCACACATTTCCTGAATAAGATGGGTCATTTATCTCAACCAGACGCACTCTCGACTTGCTTCATGGATGGCTGTTATTTCTGCATAATTTGAAGAAGTGGCTACCAACGTTTGCTTCATTGATCGCCAAGATATTGCCGTGTCTCCACATGTAAACAAATAGCCTGTTTATGATCGAGCTTTATGCCGATCAGATAAGCACCCTGCATCTGTGTAGCAAATCAATTCTGACTTTGATTCATTGGAATAGAATAAATCCATGTCCATGGTCCCCCGTAGATATCGAAGTATGTGTTTAACACTATTCCAATGTATTTTTGTTGGGGAGGAACTGAATCTTGCCAGAAGACTTAATGCAAAATAGATATCTGGTCGAGTATTGTTAGCAAGGTACATTACTGACCCAATCTAACTAAGGTAAGAACTTTCATTATCAAGAAGCTATTCATCATTCTCTTGAGATCGAAATGGATTTGTATTGATGTCAAGCGATCTTACCACCATTGGAGTACTCAATGGATGTGAGTATCCATGTATAATTGCTTTAGTATCTTTTCTGTGTACATTGATTGATGAACAAGTATTCCATTTGACAAATTCTCAATCTATAGGCCAAGACAAAATTTTGTCTTGCCGAGATCTTTCATTTCAAATTCTTTTTTCAGACACTCAAAAGCTTCTAACAGTTATTTACGAGTGTCAATGATGTTCAGATCATCAACATACACAACTATTATTTCAAATTTAGACCCTGACCGTTTAATAAAAATGCAGGGACCGATCGGGTCATTTTTGTATCCTTTCTTTAACAAATGTTCACTCAGACGATTGTACCACATCCTTACAGATTGTTTCAATCCATATAGAGATTTCTGAAGCTTTATTGAACAAGTTTCTCTTGAATCTTTGTAATGTTTAGGTACTTTGAATGCTTCAGGATTTTTCATGAAAATGTTGTGGTCCAACGAGCCATATAGATAGGCTGTGACAACGTCCATTAGATGAATTTTATGTTTTTCATGAACTGCCAGATTTATGAGATATCTGAAGGTGATTGCATCTACCTCTGGAGAATATGTCTCCATATAATCAATGCCAGGTCTTTGAGAAAAACCTAGAGCAATGAGTCGGACCTTATATCTCATGACTTCATCTTTCTCATTTCTTTTTCGTACAAAAACTCATTTGTACCCCACTGACTTGATACCTTCAGGTGTTCAGATTATCGGTCCAAAAACTTTACGTTTTTTTAGTGAAGCCAATTTAGCTTGAATTGCATCCTTCCATTTTGGTCAATCCATTCTCTCTCTACATTCGTGAACAAATTTTGGCTAAAAATCTTCATCTTATTGCATTATTTCAATATCAACATTATAGAAAGATATGTTGTCAATCACAACATTATTTCGATTCCACAACTTTCTCGTCGATACATAATTCATTGAAAAATTTCATTGTTTTCAGAAGTTCGAAACCCCTCATCATCATGTGTTATGACTTGGGTCTCATCTTTATAAATTTCTTTCAAACCCATGATCATCTTGATCACTTATTCTTTTTCTCTTTCGACGATTTTTATCCTCGAAACCAATTGGTCTACCACGCTTCAAATGTGGTCTAGACTCATTTGCCTTAATAATTTGTCCCGTCGGGATATCAACTCGAACTGAAACATTAACAGCTGGGATGTGCGATTTAGTAATCTTTGGAAGAATAGATAATGCATCTGGTAGCTTATTTGCAATGTTTTGCAAATAAATTATTCTTTGAACTTCTTGCTCACATTGGTTTGTTCGAGGATCCAGATGAGATAGCGATGATGAATTCCAATCTATCTCTTTTCCCAACGACTTATGTTCTTCCCCTAATATTGGGTATACTGATTCATCAAAATGGCAATCAGCAAATCATGCCTTAAATAAATCTCCAATCATAGGCTCCAAATATTTTATGATTGAAGGAGATTCATATCCAACATATATCCCAAACATTTTATGGGGCCCCATCTTTGTGCGTTGTGGTGGAGCATTTGGGACATACACTGCACATCCAAAAACTCTAAGATGGGAAATGTTTGGCTCTTGACAAAAAGTCAATTGTAATGGGGAGAATTCATGATAATTGGTAGGCCTTATGCGCACAAGTGCTGCTGCATGCAAAATAGCATGCCCTCACATAGACACTGATAACTTTGTTCTCATTAGTAATGGTCTAGCTATCAATTGCAACATTTAATCAATGAATCTGCTAGACCATTTTGAGTGTGAACATGCTCAACTGGCTGTTCAATTGTTATATCAGTAGACATACAATAATAATTAAATGCCTGAAATGTAAACTCACCACCATTATCTAGACAGATTGTCTTTATTATATAGTCTGGAAATTGTGCTTTCAATCTTATTATTTGAGCCAGCAATCTCGCAAAAGTCATGTTGTGAGTTGATAATAAACACACATGTGACCATCTTGTAGAAGCATCTAACAAGACCATATAATATTTAAAGGGTCCACATGCAGGTTGAATTGGTCCACATATATCACCATGTATACGTTCCAGAAACGCAAATGATTCAATTTCAACCTTAACTGTTGGTGGTTTAATGATCAACTTTCCTTGAGAACAAGCAGCACAAGAGAATTCCTTTGAGTGAAGGATATTTGGGCTCTTTAAGGTGTGCCCATGTGAATTCTCAATGATTTTGCGCATCATATTAAATCCGGGATGGACCAACCGGTCATACCAAATAATAAAATCATTAAAATTAGTAAACATTTTGTTTACTACGACATGTGATTCAATTGTACTTATACTTGTATAGTATAACCTAGAAAAAAGTGCAGGTAATTTTTCATGCACAATTTTCTTCTCTACATTAATTGTAGTAATGTAAGGTATTCAACCATTCCTTCATTATCGTCTCAACATGATATCCATTTTGGCGAATAATTTTGAAACTTAATAAGTTTCTTTGAGACTTACTACAATATAATGCATTATTAATTCTTAATATTGTCCCTCCAGGTTGTAATAAGGTCGCTCTTCTAGAGCCCTCTATTAATTTTGTACTACTTGATATTGTGTTGACATATGCCATTTTCATAACCAAATTAGAAAAGTATTTCTTTTCTTTTAATATTGTATGCGTTGTAGCACTATCAAGAAGGCATACATCTCCATTATTAATCTTGAATCCAACTGAAAACTGGGATTTCAATTAATTTTCATTAAAATAAAATACATTAAAAGAAGGAAGAAACAAAATTAACAACGGAAATTTAAATACTTTAACATGAATAACATAATAATTAAAAATACAGAAGTAAAATATTAACAAACTTCATTCCCTAGCTAAAAGATCAAACATCAATTTCGATCTCTAAAGAAGTCATCAACTTCCATATGAGTAATGTCACCAATGCCATCAAAAGCATTATCCTTTAAAGCCATATTTGCTTCAATATCCTTATCATATTTCTAAGATGTTCCCAGCTTATCATCATCTTTAAGAGTCATATGTGACTCAGCTCGAGCATTGGAAGAGGAAGCACCACTGTTATTTCCTTTTTTTTTAAATGAATTTTGATAGAGCCTTACAAAATGCTCATGTGTGTGACATTAATTCTTCCAATGACCTTTCATGCCACAATGATGACAATTACTTTTTGAGGGGTTATTTTGAGAACTCATGTTGTTCTCCCTTTTATTATGACCACCATCTGGACGATTAGTGTATCGTCGTTTATCTTTGCCACGTCCATGTGCATTATTATATCCCCGATGATCATCTCTTTTTACTTCAGATTGATCACGTGCTTCCATCATATTTACCTCCGGTAATGGAGCAGATCCAGTGGGACGAACTTCATGATTTTTCATTAAAAGAGCATTATGTTGCTCAACCACCAAAATATATGAGATTAATTCAGAATATTTTTGAAAACTCTTTTCACGATATTGTTGCTGCAATATCATATTTTTGAGGCATGGAAAGTAGTAAGTGTCTTTTCCAACATGTCCTCATCTTTTATCGTCTCCCTACATAATTTCAACTGGGAGGTTATATTGAATACAACAGAGTTGTATTCAATTATGGTCTTAAAAACTTGAAACTGTAAATGCGTCCACTCATAACGAGCTCTTGGCAACACTATTACCTTTAGGTGGTCATATCTCCCCTTTAAATCAGTCCACAATTTAAGTGGATCTTTTACCGTCAGATATTCAATCTTCAGGCCCTCATCAAGATGATGACGAAGGAAAATCATAGCCTTCGCCTTATCTTGACTCGATGCTTCATTTCCCTGATTAATAGTGGCTTTAAGACCTTTAGCAGTCAAGTGAATCTCAACATCGAGTACCCATGAAAGATAATTCTTTCCAGATTTATCTAACGCCACAAAATCAAGTTTGGATAAATTCGACATAATGAAATTATGAAAGAATATGTAAATAAAATAAAGTTATTTATATAATACCTTTGCAAGTAGCAACTTCGTGCTGATAACGTGTTGTAAAGAAAGCTCAGAATATAAGAAGAAAAAGACAATAAGTATAAGATGGAGGAGAGAATTTTCTTATTCAAGTGTATCATACAATGGTGAATGATATATCTATTTATAGTGTTGAGATATCATAGTAAAAGGTCACCTTAGAATTATACATAGTTATCATCAAGACTCATATCACCTTGAAATATTATCACATTGGAAACGCTAATACATGAATACAATTAATTGTTGGATAACTCTAATGGATCATCCATATATACAATGGTTTTACAGCAGAACAAATCAACTTAAGTAGAATGATACATTTATGTGAATAAGCTTTTTCACATGTGTATTACGTGTGATTATTATTTACAAAAATACATCTTAAATAGTAAATAATATTGTTTATTTAAGTCAAACTCTGAATAATAAATAAATAAAAAGTAATTTTGTGGGTTCTTTTGTGATAATTCAATATGAATCGTCATATATATCTCTTTTTCACGTAAATCTATGAAGATGGTCAATGAAAATATTTACTTCTTCTATTTCAAAAATATTGATCTAGTTTGATTTGACTCAAATTTTAAGAAATTAAAGAAAACTTTTGAATCTTGTTATTCTAATTTAAAGTTATTTATAATGTACAAAATTGTCCTTCAATCTTGTGGCTTTAATCATGCACATGAAAAATCGAAATTAAAGTGTTACCAAAAAAAGAAAGAGATGATTTTTTTAAACTGACCACAAAGGAAAAGAGATCATATTTTTTGGAAACAGAGGAAATATTAATTAAATACAATTATGTGTATATTTATTTCAATTTGATGAGATTTAATCATCTAGTTAGTTTTATTTCACTTATATTACCTTATAAACAATATATGTTTTGTATTGTTCTTGTAATCTAATAAGATGTCTTTGCGTGTGTATTCTACGTTAAATTGTTTAGATGTCCTATTAATATGTGAAAAGAACAATGACATTTTACATATTCACATATTTTTACATTTGTTGTGATATTATTATTATTTTTTTAAAAAGTACTCAAAACATTTTAAAATAATATATTTTGAAGTCAGAAGATCTCGTTAACTTGTAAAACATTTGTGTCATATATATTAATTTAATTTAAATACAAATATCTACCCAATATAAATTTATATATTTGCATTAATGATCATATTTATCTGATAAAATTAGTTGTTAAAAATAATAAAAATAAACTAATACAAGCTTTAACGGACGTTATTACAAGTAAGATGAACTTTTCTTCGTCTAAAATATTGAAATATTAAGAAATAGTAAATAAGTAAAACAAAATGGAAATGTTTATACAGTAATAACTGTTATGAAGCAAACTTCCTGAGAGTCTAAATCACAAAAGTAGCAATAAATAAAGTCATTCGTTTGTCTTGAGCATAAAAATAAATTGTGACAATTCTCTAAATTTTGAAAAAAGATATTTAGAAGAGTATATCTACATAACATCACACGAGAAATTATTAATAAATAACAAATGAATTTAGACTACATCATGTTAACTTCATATGTTGGTGCATTACATACTAATGTGTATATGAAGAAAAAAATAATTATTATATCATCAAATTATATTATTTTCCTCAAGTACTTGAGATTATGTAATGTACTCTCTTTGGATAGAACGACTTACTTCATCACAATAGGGGTACCTCATATTTCGCTAAACTTCGAATTCAGTCAACAACAATAAATCATACAAAAAAATTTAAAATGCAAGAAGAAGAGAAGAAGATTAGAAAAAATTTTGTTTGGAAAATGAGAGGAAGTCGCTCTATTTATAGTTAACAAAGAGTAGTACAAATAAATATTTTTTTGTCTTATTTGAAAAATCATTACTTTTTGAGAAGTCACAACACTTTGGAAAAATCATAGCTTATTGAAAAACCCATAACTCTTTAGAAAAAATACAACTTATTGAAAAAAATCACAACTCTTTAAAAAATCAAAACTTATGGTTAAATCACAACCCATTGAAAAAAAGTCACAATCTAAGTTAGTGATACAAATATATATATATATATATATATATATATATATATATATATATATATATATATATATATATATATATATATAGAGAGAGAGAGAGAGAGAGAGAGAGAGAGAGAGAGAGAGAGAGAGATTTGGTCTATATAGAACAATTTTCGCAACTTTTTACATTCTCCATAATTTGGTCATTCATGACTAACTAAAATTGATGATTATTGCCAACTAATTTAATATTAAAAAATAAAAAATATCATAAACTTAATAAGTAGCTGTCAAATGTTTTTTTATAGATATTTTATTATTTATTTAACTGAGTTATTAATGGTATTATTATAGAAGTTCGACTTTATAGGGTAATTTTGATATTGACGTTTACTTTTTTTTCCACTTGTAGTAATATTAGTCTTGGACACGTGCTTCGCACACGAATTACGTGAAAATATCATATATGGTAAGTTAAGAAAATCACACGACAATAAGTATCACAAACTATCAAACAAAATAATATACAATTTGTAATCTATGTTTTTGAACAATCAACCTATTGTTTTATAAAATTTGTAACCCCTAAAGTTAAATAACATTTGTGTCACTTGAATAGTTGAAAGCGTAAGAATAATTGCACAAAGCTTTTTATATTGTATCAACTTGGTGAAATTTGCGAAATTCATGCTTTTTAAATAAATAAAACAAATTACTCATAACCTAAAAATAACCATTATCACACAATAAAGAAATTACTATCAAAATTATTTTTCTAAAATATGATTATAAAACCACGTCAATATACTAATATAGAAATTTTCCATACTCTATAAGAATAGACATCAAAAAAACCCAAGAAAAGGCAATATGTACGACATATAATCTTTTGTTATGACAAATTAAATGTCAACAACTATACTTCAGTATATAATTCAAAGACTTTCTTTATATATTTACATTTATATAGGGATATATGAAAGAACACAATAAATTATCAGAAATTTACACATTTAATTGTGGGGATTGAAAATACAAAAGAATGATAACTATGGAGATTATTAGAAATATAGGTTATGGAACTGAAGAGGTGCGAATTTTTGAATTGTGACCTTTTAATATAGAAAAATGATGAAAAATCAAAATATAAAAATAACAAAACTTCTATGTCATACATATGCAAAGTTAAATAGAAACTCAATACCTAAATGTGAAAATCAGAAACACATATTAATTATTTATAATAGCTAATATTTCTATCAACTTCAAGAGCTATTGACATATTTAGAATACTTGTGATCTCAAAAAGAAAGGAGATAAAACAGAATTTGAAGTGGTAATTGATCCATGTTTTTTTGGATAGTGATTTATCATTTAATCTTATGTATCATTCAACCTTAATAGACCATAATATCAAGTGATCGTGGATAATATCATATTAACTTAAAAAATATATACATAAAAAATATAATTTTACAAAAGAATATGTTTTAATGTGCATCAGTAGACTACAATTGACTTTTTGTACCAATATATTTATCAATCTCATTTTAGTTGGCCTTGTTACTTTTCATAACACCTATAAAATTGATATTAAAATCTAAAATTCAATCCAAAACCATGTAAATAAATAGTAATAACAGTTAGTAAAAGCATAAACATAAAGTAATCAAGGAAAGAAACTTGAAAAGGAAACTTACGTAACGACAATGATGGTCTTGAATTAAAATGAAAATGATATACAAAAATGCATATAAGAAGTATTATTTTTATAAATCCACATATGGTGACCGTTCATCATCTATTAAAACTCTTAGTTAATTTCACATTCAGGTTTACCCCTAGATGTAACCGTCGTCGTCGTCTTTTTTAAGGACGAAGACTAGCCTCTTAGTCTCATTTCATTACATTAATAGGTTGAAAAATT
Source organism: Solanum lycopersicum (assembly GCF_036512215.1). Classification (NCBI taxonomy): domain Eukaryota; kingdom Viridiplantae; phylum Streptophyta; class Magnoliopsida; order Solanales; family Solanaceae; genus Solanum; species Solanum lycopersicum. The sequence goes on from NC_090802.1 coordinate 42,692,506, forward strand.
ACCAAAAAATTTATAACATTCATTATAACTACTTAGAGATTTACATTGTCACGATCCAAAGCGGGCCGTGAGTGGCACCCACATTTATCCTCCTATGTGAGCGAACCAACCAATCTAAACCACATCATTTCAAACATAATGAACTAAATACATTGCGGAAGACTTAAAAACACATTAACAAAACAAATCAAATAACTTCTAAAAACTCAAACATTTATTATTATCCCCAAAATCTGGAAGTCATCATCACAAGAACATCTACTTCAACTTACTAAATCTAAGAATATCTAGAAGCTAAAATACATAAAAAGCTAGTCCATGCCGGAACTTCAAGGCATCAAGACATGAAAAGGAAGATCCAGTCCAAGCTAGAAGCATTAGCTCACCCTGAAATCCGGAGTAATGAAGACTGGCTAGAGTTGCGGTTGAGTTGAAGACGATGGCACGTTTGCTGCACTCCACAAATAACAAAGAAGAAAACATAAAAGTAGGGGGGTCTGTACAAACACAAGTACTGAGTAGGTATCATCGGCCAACTCAAAATAGAAAACAGTATATATCAGATAACATCATAAAATCAACTAATATCCTTAGCATGCAGCATTTACAATTACCATAACCCTTGGTTACAACACCAAGCACATCAATGAGGACTCACGCCTCCTCATCATACTCATTTGGGAATTAGGTTCATTAGATTGAATATATTAACATCTTTCAAGATTCATTATCTTTATTCCTCTCATGTCGGTACGTGACACTCCACTCCTCAATATACTATCCTGGTGTGGGAACGTGACACTCCGATCCTCATTCTATCCTGGTGTCGGAATGTGACACCCGATCCATATTCTATCCTTGTACCAGAACGTGACACCCGATCCATATTCTATTTTGGTACCGGAACGTGGCACCCGATCCATATACTATCCTGGTGTTGGAACGTGGCACTCCGATCCTCATATACTATTCTGGTACCGGAACGTGGCACCCGATCCATATACTATCCTGGTGTCGGAACGTGACACTCCGATCCTCATATACTATCCTGGTACCGGAACGTGGCACCCGATCCCCTTATCTCACTACTTTCGTTCATCAAGCCTTCTTTTATACTAAGGCATCATCATTAACAAAGTAGATTAGGGTTTTTTTCAAGATTTAGAATTCAATAGCTTCATCATGCTTATCTCATCACAATTATTTAATCACAACATGCAAACACACAATTAAGCATATAGAAGGGTTTACAACACTACCCAATACATATCATTCGCTATTAAGAGTTTACTACAAATAGTGTAAAAACCATAACCTACCTCCACCGAAGATTAGTGATCAAGCAAGCAATTTTCCCAGGCTTTGTTCTTCATTTTCTCTCTTCCTCGTTCGATCCTCTCTCTCTCTTTGTTCTTTCTACTTTTCTTATTCAAGCCCTCTTTCTTTTAGCCTAATTAGCATATAATTAAGAATAAAAGATGGCAATAATAACCCACTAATTAACTTAAGGTTACCTCTTTTAACCCCCAAGTAATTAGACTTATTTAAATTAACCCCTAACTTTATAATTATAGCAGGAATAGTCCAAAAAGTCACTTAAAACATTTAAAGAAATCCGACCTCGCCTGGGATTACGCAGCCTGTGACGGGCCGTCGTGCCTGCGACGGTCCGTCCTGCTGCTCCGTCACAGAGTTCAGCGACTCAATTCTCTGAAGAGTTTGTGACGGTCCGTCACGCCTGTGACAGTCCGTCCTGCTATTCCGTTACGAAGTTCAGAGAGTCGATTTCAGTACCCATTTTTCAGAATATTTAAGTGTTTTAAAATGAGACCCCTCGACGGTCCGTCGTGCCCATGACGGTCCGTCGTGGGTTCCATCATCTCAGCCTGTTTTTCTAGAAAAAAAATCTGTGGCTCAGAACGACTAAACAGGTCGTTACAATAGATACCAATTTACCCATCGTTCGTCCCCAAACGATCACAAGAACGAAAATAAGGGCGATAAGGAGTACTTGAATCTGTAAACAGATGTGGGTATCTTTCTTGCATATCAGCCTCTTTCTCCCAAGTGGCTTCTTCGACTGGGCGATTCTTCCATTGAACTTTGATGGATGCAATCTCCCATGATCTCAACTTGCGAATTTCTCTATCTAGAATGGCAACAGGCTCCTCCTCATAAGTCAAATTCTCATCAAGCAAAACTGAATCCCAACGGATGATGTAGTTTCCATCCCCATGGTATCTTTTCAACATAGACACATGGAATACCGGATGCACTCCTGACAGTCTTGGGGGCAAGGCTAATTCATAAGCTACCTCCCCCACGCGCTTCAGAACTTCAAATGGACCAATATACCTTGGGCTTAGCTTACCTCGCTTACCAAACCGCATCACCCCTTTCATGGGCGACACCTTCAGCAAGACTTGCTCACCCTCCATAAACTCCATGTCTCTAACCTTTGGATCCGCATATTCTTTCTGCCTTCTTTGAGCCGCTAAAAGCTTTTCTTGAATAGATTTCACTTTCTCCAATGAATCCCTCAAAAGGTCAGTACCCCAAGGTCTAACCTCAAATGCATCAAACCACCCAATGGGAGACCTACATCTTCTCCCATATAGTGCCTCAAATGGGGCCATATCAATGCTTGAGTGATAGCTATTGTTGTAGGAGACCTCTGCTAAGGGTAAGAAGCTATCCCAATGACCACCAAATTCTATCACACATGCACGAAGCATATCCTCCAACACTTGAATCGTTCGCTTAGACTGACCATCGGTCTGAGGATGGAATGCAGTACTAAGGTCCAACCTAGTACCCAATTCCGCATGCAATGTTTTCCAAAACTTAGAAGTAAACTGCGTACCTCTATCTTATATGATGGAGAGTGGAACCCCATGCAACCGAACAATTTTTTAGATATAGATTTTTGCTAACTTCTCTGCATTGTAAGTAACTTTGACCGGAATGAAATGAGGAGACTTAGTTAACCTATCAACAATCACCCAAATAGAGTCATACTTACCCATTGTCTTTGGAAGACCAACCACGAAATCCATTGCAATCCTTTCGCACTTCCATTCAGGAATGGGCATTCTCTAAAGTGTTCCTCCGGGCTTCTAGTGTTCATACTTTACTTGCTGACAGTTTGGACATTTGGCAATAAAATCAACAATATCACGCTTCATTCTACTCCACCAAAAGTGTTGCTTTAGATCACGGTACATCTTGGTTGCACCAGGATGTATAGAATACCTTGAACTATGCGCCTCTGTCAGAATAGCGTTGATCAAATCATATACTCGAGGTACACATACCCTCCCCTTGATTCTCAAAACACCTTCCTTATCGATTTGTGCTTCCGTAGCTTCTCCTCGCAATACTTTATCTTGGATTCTGCTTAGTTTCTCATCATCAAACTGTTTTCCCTTAATCTTGTCAAGAAAAGAAGATCTTGCCTCCACACAAGCCAACAATCCTCCCTTCTCATTTATTTCTAACCTCATCAAGTCGTTAGCCAGAGTCTGAACCTCTCTAGCCAATGACCGTCTTGAAACTTGCAAGTGAGCTAGACTTCCCATGCTCCCTGCCTTTCTACCTAGGGCGTCTGCCACAATATTAGCCTTTCCCGGATGATACAAGATAGTGATATCGTAGTCCTTCAGTAGTTCCATCCATCTCCTCTATTTGAAATTTAAATCTTTTTGAGTAAATACATACTGTAGGCTACGATGATCCGTGTATATTTCACACTTAACCCCATATAGATAGTGTCTCCATTGCTTTAATGCAAATACTACCGCAGCCAACTCCAAATCATGGGTCGAATAGTTACGTTCATGCACCTTTAATTGCCTCGAAGCATAATCAATTACATTCTTCTCTTGCATTAGCACGACATCCAAACCGGAATAGGATGCATCACAATAGACAATGAAATTCTTACCTTCCACTGGCAGGGTAAGGATTGGTGCAGTAGTCAACAAAGTCTTGAGCTTCTGAAAGCTTTCTTCACACTCGTCCCACCATACAAATGGAACATTCTGTTTAGTCAAGTTCGTCAATTGGGAAGCAATGGAAGAGAATCCCTTGACAAATCGACGGTAGTAACTGGCTAAACCGACAAAGCTCCTTATTTCTGACATGTTAGTAGGTCTTGCCCAATTCTTCACTGTCTCAATCTTAGAAGGATCTACCATCACCCCATCCTTCGAATCACATGCCCCAAGAAGGACACTGCATCTAGCCAAAACTCACACTTGGAGAATTTGGCATAAAGCTTTTTCTCCCTCAACATTTCCAGTACCATTCTCAAATGCTCTTCATGTTCCTTCTTGCTCTTTGAGTATACAAGTATATCATCAATAAATACGACCACAAAGAGATCTAAGTATGGCTTAAAAATCCCGTTCATCAAGCTCATGAAAGCAGCAGGGGCATTCGTAAGACCAAAAGACATTACTACAAATTCGTAATGCCCATACCTAGTTCGAAAAGCAGTCTTTGGCACATCCGTTGCCCGTATCTTCAATTGATGATAACTGGATATCAAGTCAATCTTAGAGAAGACACAAGAACCTTGTAACTGATCGAACAAGTCATCAATGCGAGGAATGGGATATTTGTTCTTAATAGTTACCTTGTTCAACTGCCTATAGTCTATGCACATCCTAAAACTCCCATCCTTTTTCTTCACAAATAATACCGGAGCACCCCAAGGAGATGCACTTGGTCTAATAAAGCCTTTGCTTAGCAACTCTTGAAGTTGTGCCTTTAACTCTCTTAACTCCGCGGGAGCCATTCTATAAGGGGGTATAGAAATGGGGCGAGTACCCGGTTTAAGATTGATACAGAAGTCAATATCTCTATCCGGTGGCATACCCGGAAGGTCTGCGGGAAACACATCTAAAAACTCACGAACTATCGAGACCGACTCAATTGGAGGTACTTGGGTAGTCTCATCTCTGAGATGTGCCAAGAACGCTAAACAACCCTTACTAACCATTTTCTTAGCATGAAGAAAGTAGATGATACGAACCGGATTGGAAGTGTAGTCACCCTCCCACACTAACGGATTTGTCCCAGGCTTGGCTAACGTCACAGTTTTAGCATTACAATCCAAGATTGCAAAATTTGGGAAAAGCCAAGTCATACCCAGAATTACATCAAAGTCGACCATTTCAAAGATAACCAAGTCTACATAAGTATTGCTCTCCATAAAAGTCACAGGACAAGACCTATACACCTTCTCAACTATCACAGACTCACCCACCGGAGTAGAAACACGAATAGGCATGTCAAGCAATTCACAATTGTAAATTAACACCATTAGCAAATGAGGAAGATACATATGAAAATGTGAATCCAGGATCAAATAATACAGAAGCCATGCATTCACAAATCAAAAGATTACCTGTGATAACAACATCCGATGTCTCCGCTTCAGAACGCCCAGGGAAAGCATAACAACGGGCCCTCTCACCTGTCTGTCCGTTGCCCCTGCCATGTTGTGATGTAGTGGCTCCAGTTTGCCCATCACCCCGACCGTTTTGGTGACCACCATTACCTCGACCACCGCGTCCTCCAGAATGACGACCTCTTCCATAACCACCTCTACCTCTAACATTTGGAGGTCTATAACTCTGTTTTGGAATATACCTCTTAATGTGTCCAGTCTCCCCACATCCATAACACTCTCTAGATTCAAGCATAGGTCTCTCAGAGAAGTGTTGACCGGTCTGAGGTGGACCCCCAACTACAGTCTATAGTGAAGACTGAATTGGTCGGACTGAGTAACCTCCTGAACCCTGTCCTCTAGAGTAAGAACCATTAAACTCACCTCCCTTTCGAAACCTTTTTGATGTAGTTTCCATGGTGAAGTCATCTGGCTTCACTCCCTCTACCTCTATCACGAAGTCTACCACTTCTTGAAAAGATTTCGCTGTAGCCGCTACCTGTAAGGCTGAAATCCGCAATTCTGATCTCAACCCCTTCACAAAACGGCGAATTCGATCTTGTGGACTGAAACATAGTTGGGTGGCATACCGGGATAATGCACGGAACTTAGCCTCATATGCAGTAACCGACATCCTACCTTGCTCTAGGCTCAAAAATTCATCTCTTTTCCTATCCCTCAAAGTTCGGGGGATATACTTCTCCATAAACAAGCTAGAGAAGGATGCCCAAGTCATAGGTGGTGCCTCTGTTGGTTGACACTCAACATGTGACCGCCATCACATTTTGGCGTTCCCTTGAAACTGATAAGTCAAAAACTCAACACCAAACCGTTCTACTATACCCATCTTGTGTAGTAGCTCATGACAGTCAACCAGAAAATCATAGGCATCCTCAGATTCAGCACCCTTGAAGACTGGAGGTTTCAATTTCAAGAACTTACTGAAAAGTTCATGCTGATCATTTGTCATTATAGGCCCTGTAGTCAGACGAGGAAACGTGCCTATTTCCACTGAGGCATCCATGCGGGGAGCCACAGTAGCCGCATGTTGTACCTCCTGAGCCTGAGGTGCTGGTGTAGAAAACATTGGAGGCGCTTTGCCTTGATCAGATAACCCGCTAAGATAAACAAGAACCTGATTGATCATCTCTGGGGTAGGTTGGCGTGGCAATCCCTCATTCTGTACTTGTTCATTCTCCCCTTCCTCACCTTCTCTTACCACTTCCTCAGTCGGTGGAGGAGTCACCCCCCTAGTATCAGATGGGCTAGGTGCTTTTCCTCTTCCCCTAGATGACGTCCTCTCACGACCTCTTCCACGACCTCTTGCCACTACTCCTCTTCGAGCTACAGCCCCAGTGGCTGGCTCAGACGCTTCTTGTCTTGCCGGTGTTGGTGTTGGCGCAGTCGTTGCTCTAGTTCTAGCCATCTGCGAAATAGAGTGAAGATTGTCAGATACCAATTTGTATCACCTAGATACCAATTGGACCCAAGTAATAGCACGAAAAAAAGAAAGAAATAATGGAATTTTCCTAAAGTCTTATAGCCTCTCAAAGAAAAGTAAAGGCGTCCCCCTACCGTTCCTTAAGACTCTACTAGACTCGTTCTTGTGTGATGAGACCAACGAACCTAATGCTCTGATACCAAGTTTGTCACGACCCAAAGCGGGCCGTGAGTGGCACCCACATTTATCCTCCTATGTGAGCGAACCAACCAATCTAAACCAAATCATTTCAAACATAATAAACTAAATACATAACGGAAGACTTAAAAACTCATTAACAAAACAAATCAAATAACTTCTAAAAACTCAAACATTTATTATTATCCCCAAGTCTGGAAGTCATCATCACAAGGACATCTACTTCAACTTACTAAATCTAAGAGTATCTAGAAGCTAAAATACATAAAAAGCTAGTCCATGCCAGAACTTCAAGGCATCAAGACATGAAGAGGAAGATCCAGTCCAAGCTAGAAGCATTAGCTCACCCTGAAATACGGAGTAATAAAGACTGGCTAGAGTTGCGGTTGAGTTGAAGACGATGGCACGTTTGCTGCACTCCACAAATAACAAAGAAGAAAACATAAAAGTAGGGGGTCAGTACAAACACAAGTACTGAGTAGGTATCATCGGTCAACTCAAAATAGAAAATAGTATATATTAGATAACATCATAAAATCAACTAATATCCTTAGCATGCAGCATTTACAATTATTATAACCCTTGGTTACAACACCAAGCACATCAATGAGGACTCACGCCTCCTCATCATACTCATTTGGGAATTAGGTTCATTAGATTGAATATATTAACATCTTTCAAGATTCATTATCTTTATTCCTCTCGTGTCGGTACTGACACTCCGCTCCTCAATATACTATCCTGGTGTAAGAACGTGACACTCCGATCCTCATTCTATCCTGGTGTCAGGAACGTGACACCCGATCGATATTCTATCCTGGTACTGGAACGTGACACCCGATCCATATTCTATCCTTGTACCGTAACGTGGCACCCGATCCATATACTATCCTTGTGTCGGAACATGACACTCCAATCCTCATATACTATCCTGGTACCGGAACGTGGCACCCGATCCATATACTATCCTGGTGTCGGAATGTGACACTCCGATCCTCATATACTATCTTGGTACCGGAACGTGGCACCCGATCCCCTAATCTCACTACTTACATTATCAAGCCTTCTTTTATACTAAGGCATCATCATTAACAATGTAGATTAGGGTTTCTTTTCAAGATTTAGAATTCAATAGCTTCATCATGCTTATCTCATCACAATTATATAATCACAACATGCAAACACACAATTAAGCATATAGAAGGGTTTACAACACTACCCAATACATATCATTCGCTATTAAGAGTTTACTATGAATAGTGTAAAAACTATAATCTACCTCCACCGAAGATTAGTGATCAAGCAAGCAATTTCCCCAGGCTTTGTTTTTCGTTTTCTCTCTTCCTCGTTCGATCCTCTCTCTCTCTTTGTTCTTTCTACTTTTCTTATTCAAACCCTCTTTCTTTTACCCTAATTAGCATATAATTAAGAATAAAAGATGGCAATAATAACCCACTAATTAACTTAAGGTTACCTCTTTTAACCCCCAAGTAATTAGACTTATTAAAATTAACCCACTAACTTTATAATTATAGCAGGAATAGTCCAAAACGTCCCTTAAAACATTTAAAGAAATCCGACCTCACCTGGGATTACGCAGCCTGTGACGGGCCGTCGTGCCTGCGACGGTCCGTCCTGCTGCTCTGTCACAGAGTTCAGAGACTTAATTCTCTGAAGAGTCTGTGACGGTCCATCACGCCTATGACTGTCCAACCTGCTATTATGTTACGAAGTTCAGAGAGTCGATTTCAGTACCTATTTTTTAGAATTTCTAAGTGTTTTAAAACGAGACCCCTCGATGGTCCGTCTTGCCCATGACGGTCCATCGTGGGTTCCGTCATCTCAACCTGTTTTTCTAGAAATAAAATCTGCTGCTCAAAACAACTAAAAAGGTCGTTACATACATAGACCTATACATACACATAATATATAATCGTATCGAGTATACATAGACCCTTCGTATAGGAAGGTTACATAGCCGTATATCTTTATTGCACATACACATATATAATATAGAAAAATAGTCTCAAAGATTGTCTCATCTCATACCATCTAAACGATTATCACAATATGGGCATAACCCTTACATCAATTGAGCAAGACCACATTTAGGTCATACAAAAATATAGTACTCAATTGAGTTGACACGTGGCCAACTCGGCTTTCTCACTTAAGGACAACCCCTTAGAAAAAAAGTATTTTAGAGACTTCATCGATTAATTCTTGGAGGTATTCATCAACCTTAGACCCGTACAAAGTAGGAGGGTTAATTTGAGTGAAGTCCCTTAGACAGGAAGACATAGTAGTGACTTGTTGATGAGGATGGGACATAACCTCCTGGTAAGCTTGAGCTGTCATAACTTAGGCTTGAGGTGTGGCCACTTGTTCTTGAGTGGTGATACCTTGGGCTATTTGAAGAAGAGCGGTTCTTATATACTCATCCGTCAAAGGAGGAGGACTAACCGTTGCTTGCTCTACATTAGCATCTTCTTCAAGTGGAGGAACTTTCTCACCACGGATAGGAGCTCCCTCATTGGTGATTTCCTCTTCAAGTCTTCAAGCTGCATTCCTTCAAGTGTTCATGCTTCCTATAATAACAACAATAGGATAGATGCAAAAGCACACCATAAGTATACTCTATCGACACAATATAAGATTTCCAAGAAAGAGAGCGATTCCTAAGCATCATATAGGTTCCTATTCATAAGTGTGGCGCGCTTCACAATTATGAATACAAACCTACATAGACGTGACTTAGAGAGAGATTTAACTCAACAATGTTCAACCTCATGCTCTGATACAAAGTTTGTCACACTCGAGTTTACCCCCTAGATGTAACCGACATCGTCGTTCTTTTTGAGGACAAAGACTAGCCTATTAGTCTCATGTCATTACATTCATAGGTTGAAAATTGCAGAAAAATTTAAAACATTCATTATAACTACTTGGAGATTTACATAGACCTCTACATACACATATATAATCATATCTAGTATATACAAACCCTTCATATAGAAAGGTTACATAGCCTTCTACTTTTATTGCACATACACATATATAAGATAGAAAAATAGTCTCAAAGATTGTCTCATCTCATACCATCTAAATGATTATCACAATATGAACATAGCCCTTACATCAATTCAGCAAGACCACATATAGGTTATACAAAAATATAGTAGTCAATTCAAAAGGAAAGAAATGAAAGAGTCTTTAAGCTCGTAACAAGTCCATAAGCTTGATAGTGGCATTTCCTTAAGATGTTGAGGACCTACCCTACTTAAATGAATTGAAGAATCCAAGCCTTCAACAATGTCTCTTCCAAAATCTTCAACGACCGGAACCTAAAATGTTTGGGAAAAGGTAAGAAAATGGGGTTAGTACTCTACATCTACTAAGTATGAGACCTTATGCATATATACAAAAAAAACATGCCATTTTACCCCTTTAGGAACCTAATGCAAGGCCAATCAAGTCATATCAATCAACCAAACATGCTTACTAACTTAACAAGTTATACGTATTCCAACATACTTGAAACCATGATTTATTATAACCCTAGGAATGACATCACAAGAATAAATAAGAGTCAATCATATTATAATATGCAAGACAACTACTCATGAGTTGTTATCAAGTAAACCAGTGTAATGACCAAGCAAAGCCCCTAACCTTACTCAATCAAGTATCTTCAACAAAAAAACAATGACCAATGTCCAACTTTACATAACCTAACATTTAGATTTACACTTCATCTTATGTTTACATTATAACCCAAGGCATACTCATAAAGGAGCTAATCAACATATAGTATCAACAATGTACCAAGGTCATCATATATATATATGTATGTATGTATGTATGTATGTATGTATATATATATATGTATATATATATATGTATATACATATATATATATACATATTTATATATACATACATACATACATATATATATATATACATATACATATATATATATCATATATCATCATAACATAAACATACATTAGAACCTCCTCCTAAGACACTCATCAAGGCTAACTAGTGCAATGTTTAGGTAGAGTCCCATACCCCTACCTATATTAAGTTAGACTCTTAGGTTATCCAATTTAGAGTTCAAGTCCTTTAATTTGTTTTACCTTTTGGGAAAATCTTTCCCTAACCAACATAGAGCACATGAGCTACTGTGGGATCCGGTGTCATAAAACCCTAGACCGAAAGAAGGCGGACTACTTCCAAAGGTAGTACCAAAACATGAAACATAGCAAATACGTGGATCCACTAGCTAGTATTCCTATGGGGGAAATATAGTTCAAGAACTAGGAGATATAGTTGGGACCCTCTTTATAAGCCATGCATTATAGTCTTCAATCTCAAGAGTAATGTAGTGTTCCTACCTCCCCTATGTTGTAAGGGACACTCCTCAATCTAGTTCACTTGGTGCTAAGCTGGAGTCCCTTTTCGAAATGTCTTTAAGCCTTTAATTATCAATTATATATTAGGTTAGGACATAGGGTCTACCCCTTTTATAATCATAATCATCAATAGCTTAATAAGAGTAGTAATAGTATAAGTCCTTTCATTAAAATTCATAGAAGTGAGGTTAACAAATTAGCATTTCATAGCATATAAAGGCACATTGATAGTTTTCACCATACTTATATCACATACACCTTAATCAACCTCAAAACATAGTCAACATATTTCAATTCAATATCATACCACCCAACTATCCTAGTATAAGGTACACTCCAATGTAACATCATGACTTAACCATAACTAATAACAATTGTAAATAAAGATAGAGCTTCTAAGAATTACCAAGACTTCCGCATAGTAAATCATCAAGGTCTTACCATCAACCAATAACTCAACCCAATTTTGGGAGTAACATCATCACACAATGATAACCAATAAGATAACAAGGACAATTGCATCTCTGAAATACAATTCAATACTATATCATAGCATAAGGCAAGATACAAAGGCTAATTTTACAATATACTTCATAGCCTAAATCACATCTCAAGAACTAGCATGATAGGCCAATAATTCATCTTAATTTATTCATTATGAAGCCATAGGATAGTAATCTAATCAATAACAAAGACAATTGAATGATAACAATACAATATAGGTCAACATCACAACCTAGGGTTAGGGATTAAGGATTATGTTATGCAATTAAGAACAAACTATAGATAATTACCATTAAAAAGTTAAGGTACATTTTAATCTATTCAATATAACCTAAAGAAATCATCAACAACTCAATTAATCACTTCAATTTTGTAATTGGATGAAATCCATAAGAAAACTCAACTTTTGAAATCCATTTTGAAGGAACCCTTTGAGGAAAGAGTCTCAAACGTGAATTAGATCACATACCTTAATGTTTCACAAAAATTTGATAGTGGGTTCATCTCTTTCCAACCCCAAAACCCTTATCCTTTCTATTTTTCAATGGTGAGTTCAAGTAGAGAGAGAAAGAAGAGAGAAGAAAGAGAGTTTAGGTTTTTGAGTTTTGATTAGCTTAATTGGGGTTGGGGCTTTTATATGGGGTTTATGTTAGTATATTCGTCTCGTCGTAACTAACTCCTAAACCACTAAATTTATTAAATGACTTAACTCTAAAACGTGCAAGAAAATCACCTCTTCACAACGGAACCCCGCCGACGGACCGTCTGTGAGTCTATAGAGTCACCCCCTTCTCGTCCTGCACTTTATTGATGAGTTCAGAGACTTTGCAGGTGCGGGGATTCCATGAATTGGATAAGTGTGGGACAATGGTGGCATCGACGCCCTGTCTATCTACACACGGACTGTAGCCTGCACCTCTGCACTCCGTCGTTAGAGGCTTTGCGGTTGAAAGAACCTTCTCAACCAGCCTAAGTGTGTGACAACAGTGGCATTGATTCCCTGTTGGTCCACACACGGGCCGTTGACTGCCTCGCCTATGCACACTGCTTTAGGCAGTGTTGCCTCAACCTGCTGGGGTCCTCCTCAAAGGACCTTAGTTAGTCATTTGGGAGTCGTACCCGGATGTTTCGACTATGGAACAACTTAAAAACATATTAGCTTCCCTTCCACCAGTTTTCGTATATTTGTGACTACTAAAAGTTATTCAAATGGCTAAGGCACGCTAACATCCCTTTGAATCAACTTCCCGTACGTCATGGACATTTTTGTTCTTAAACTTTCTAAAAGACCTATATTCATGAATATGGACTTAAAAACAGTACTTAGACTTTATGACACCTACGTTAGGCTTTACGACACATCTTGAATTTTCAAGGTGTTACAATTTTCTTCCTTTATTAAATCAATAAAGATTAAAACTTCGTGAAAAGTTAAAGAATAACTCTTAATCATCTCCTTTTTTGTAAGAAATAAAAGTTCAAACTTCGTAAAAAGGGAACGACGACCCTTCGTCTATATAATTAATGTGTATTTACAATTTTGTCTACAAATATTATTATTTTATAAAGATATTTTTATAAATTCAACTTCTAACATACACACACACACACACACACACACACAAACACACAAATATATATATATATATATATATATATATATATATATATATATATATATATATCATCCAAAAATAAAACTATAAAAGAGAAGTAACTCTAAGATTCCTGTCTATTCTTATCATGTCTCTCCCTTAATCTCTTATCAATTTCTGAAAATTCTAGATATGGCCGATCCAACACCGACGGAAGAGGAGAACTTTATTGAGGTGTTCGATAGTCTTGAAATTCAACCTCTTGACTATACCTTTTACACTCTACATATGAACACAACATACCAATAAAATGTGAAAAAATTCCCTATAGAATTTTCAAATGTTAATTTCACAACTGATGCCATGATTTTTGATGAATCATTCAATGATAGTTTTCCAAACATTATCAATGATGATGCATTTCAAAACCCTAATTGTTTACCAGACTGTCTTGGGTAAGAGTAAGGTTTGGACTTGAGTCAAATGAATCCGAATACCTTTGGTCAACCTAAGATTCACCTAATGGGGAGTTGTGATGATGCTTCTAGAAGATTCAATTCGACCTCAGGATATCGTCTCTGGGAAGCCCCAGTTAACAAAGATGAGGATGAAAAGAGGATGGCTAGAAAAATTAAAAGAAAAAAACCTTATGTTGAGGAGTTAGAAAAACAGTTTAGAAAATTTCAATCAATAATTCAACATCTTAATACAAATTTATCCTATGCAATGGAAGAAATTGTTAGTCTAAAGACACACTTGGAAGTACTAGTGTACCTTCTCAAGTACCGCCACCCCTCGGGATTAATACTTATCGTCCTCCTCGGCTGTCATATACACCATATTGTATGATGAACCGAAAAGGATCTCAAGTGCCACTAGTTCACATTCCAAAGTTTAAATCATAGACACTAAAACCCACACATAAAAGTAACAAGAAAGTGGAAAAAAATAAGAGTGAGGTTAAAACAAAGAAAGTTGCTAGTGTAAGCTTCCTTGGTGTATTGTTCATCCTACTCTTTGGTGGGTTGATTCCCTTATTGAACGTCAGATATGGAGGCATGATGAAACCATTTAACAGTGGAGAGTCTTTTATGAAAAATATCTCGGAAGAGTTTTGACTATTGAAGGGCATGTGAATGGGACTGGTTATTCTGTGAAATACGGTGGTAAAGATCATAGCTCCCATTATGGCTGGGGAGGTCATGGTGAAAGCAATAAGAAAAATACCAATAAGTCTACAGATGATTTTTCTCATGTGGGCAATGGTAGCGTTCCTCTTGCAGCCTCTCTGTATATCTCGAGGAACGATAGACTTGTGAAGATTGATGGAAACTTTATAATTCAATGCGTATTGGCAGGTGAGAAAGCCATGGCATTTCATGGAAGTGCTGATTAGAAAAATAGAGAGGAAGGCCTCACAGGTGATTTAGCCTCCGCTGTCCCAGGATTCAATCCTTGCCTTTATTAATTCCTTCGTGGGACAAAACATTTTTAGATCTGATATGAAAGAGAATTTAAAGTTAACTATGCAGGAGTGGTACCTTAAGGTCTAGACTGAATATTGATTCTTATCCTTTTACTTTTATTTTAAGTTTAAATGAATTCATCTAGTATTTCTTTTGAGAATTAGGCACTTTTAGTTGCTTTGAGTCACAGTATATCGTCCAAGCAAATTTATCTTTAAAAATAACCTTCTTCTTTCCAATATTTTTATTAGTTTTTGTGTTTATTAAGAGCTTAGTGCTTCAAGATGTTTTGATGATATCCTCACAAGTGTAGGATCCTGGTTCTATGAAGAGTATGAAACTAGTGCTAGCTGTCAAAAGCACTGAACAACTGTAAAGGCTTTCTACGTCAGAAAGGTTGGTGAGGAGTAGTGTACTTCACCAATCAGAATCGACTAGGTTGTTTGTTTGATCAACAATGATATTTATGGTATATATATCAAACAAATGAACAACATTACTCATTCACTCTGAAAGGGAAAAATTTTCAAGCGTCAAGAACAGTAAAAAACCAGCAAAAGTGTATTAATTACTTCTTGTATCTATTCTATTTAATTTGCTTGTAATTGTTCTTAAATTGTAGGAATCGTTTTGAATGTGATAGAAACTTTTCAACTTTGGGTGAATCATTGTAAGGGCTTGGTTAAGGATAACGTAAGCTCTTACTTCTAATCTATCTTAATCATGTAGGCTTAGTATAGAGAGTAGTGTTGTATGTGCTTATGCTTAGCTAAGTTATAGGATGTATTACTTAGTAGAAAGATTAGCAGGTTAACGTCTTATTTTGTAACCGACTTTTACTTGTGTTTGTGGAAGATTAGTGAAAGTGATTTTGGAAAGTCATCTTGAGAACGGGTCTTGGTTTTCCTCCGTTGAGAAAGGAGGTTTCCACGTAAAGTGATTGTCATCTTTACTTTCTGAAATTGTTCTTTATTTACTGAATATTAGTGTTTTGGGGACCTGGTCCCATCTAAGTAAGTAGACACTTACATTTCAACAGGTAGTATAAGAGACTGACTTTTAATACTAGTTAACATCACAAAAAGAAAGATTTTGAAGGAATGGCTGCTCCACCGAATCTGGAGGAAGGAAACTCATCCACAAGACTCCCTCTGTCCAATGGTCAGTACTATGTATAGTGGAAATCGAATGCGTGACTACATCAATGCAGAGAAGTCTAAGTTGTAGGACGTCATCCAATATGGTGCACACATTCTTTTGAAGGAAGTGAAGGATAGAACACTTACCACTTTTGTGGTAAAGACTAGAAAGAAGTACACTAAAGCTGACAGGAAAAAGTTTGAAACGAACTATTGTAAAACCTCTATAAATTAATATAGGTGGTACCGTGAAATTTATTATTTTATAGAGATATTATTTAATGGATAAATTAATATTTAGTAATTTGAATGATAGCATGAGATTCTATGACAATTAAAATTTATTATCTAAAAATCATTGTATCTTACTGATTTATGTATCATATTTATAGATTTCACATAAGAAAATATCATACATAAAGTACAATGAATACATCAAAATTATTGCATCTTATTAAATTCAACATTGTGATGTTGTGACAATAAAAACTTTCAAGCTGTATTATCGAACATAATTTATTGTAGGATATAAGAAGGCTATGGACTGAGACAAAATTATCCAACAAAGATCAATGTTTTGGATGCTACCCAATTATGCAATTCCTGTTTGAACAACAAATGTTCAGTAAGAGACAATAGATTTTTTTTCGATACTGTAAAAATCATTAGGGAGATGCAATCTCAGACAATCAGAGTGAAACTTCTTATGAAAACGTAATGATCTTGGTTACCATAGTAAAATGGATGTAAATAACATGTTGGATTATACGAGTAAAGTGATGCTTGTTCAATTGTCTAGAGTTTAGAAGAAATTTTGGATATCATCAAAAAAGTAATATTGATGATGAAGTTGAAGATGATATTAAACCTTTGGAACTATACATGCGTAAGGAAACACTTTTCATATCAAGAATTCTTCACAATTTTATCAGTAATTCGAAAAGGGAGAACCAGAGCTCTTGGATGCAATAAGAAAAGTTAGAGATGAGATTCAACTATATCAAAATTTAAAGAAAAATTAAAATGCAATATAATCGTATTTCATTAAACTATCTTAGATATATTTGCAATTTAAAGAATCATTCATTTATGATCTTAATGGTACTATATATTTATTTAGGGGTCTTTTGAAAATATATTATCTTATTATCTTGTTGAAATTGATGATTTTTCCATTGCCCCAAGTCGAGACTATTCAAGACCCGATACTCCTCTCCCTTTAAATATTCGTCCTTCTTCTTTAACAAATCATTGAATCTTCTTAAAGTCTTCCTCTTGAACTAGATTTGTAAAGTACTCTCAGAAATCATACTGTCTTTTCTGTATCTTCTCAAAATTTCTAACTCTAATTCTTCTTCTAAAATGTCAATCTCCCCAGAAAAAAAAACCTAGTTCATTTTGATTTCTCAAACCCCGTGTTAGAAGAGTCACCCTTGACTCCCTTGCTAGAAATGGAACACAGGATGTGTCTAACATACCTGTGACCGAAGTAGAGGATATTTTTGCCTTACCAATAATAGATGGATTACAATGTTCTCCGACATTACTTCTATATGAGGGAGCTCTCAAACATTTGAAGCTCAATCAGTGATAAAACCTAGTTCTAAGTAAGGTTTTGAGGATGTCAAAGGTGTGCCGATCGCTATTTCATCTTCCATGTCGAAAAGACTCTTTAAAGGGGATTTGCCTAAAGGAAAGGGTTCAGAATCGTGCATTGTCACAGTAGGGGAAGAATTGGTTGCCATATAGAGTTTAACTTAATGGTGATTCTCATCCATAATTACTAATTGAGGCTTTAAATTGTATTGAGACGGTCTCTTCCAAAGGTCAACATATCTTCGACGAAACTCTGAAGTCATTTGATGTTGATTTTGAAGGGGAGGAAGAGGAAGAAGAACCCTTGAGATGGAAAAGGCAAGGTACATGGGGTTACAATATTCCTCATATCAATGATCTTGAACAAGATGTAGTGACAGTCACTCATGATGATATTGAGCACACACGTGCTGAAAGTGAGACGGAAAGGAAACACAAAGGGAAAGGAGAATTTTCAAAGGCTAATGTGAAGGAAATTAAGAATAAATATGGACTAAGAATTGTCACTTCGATGGTGCTGGGTAGTGCCATGGTGGCAAAATGAAGCATAGACTGAAAGAATAAGGAATCAAACGAAACAAGGGGTGATATAAGAGGAACAAGTTGCTAATCCTGTCTCCATTGATGGCAGTGACTCCCAATCTAATGATGTTTACAAGTATATGGCAAAATGTCGATGATAAGAACATGATGAGAGGGTAAAAACCAAGGGTAGTTAGAATAAACTAAGGAAATCCTTTACAAAAAGTACTAAAAAGGGGAAATCTCAGGTAAAAAGGAATGCTGAAGTTCAACCCGTAAAGCGACCTAGTCCCAGAGTATAGTATCGATATCTAGGGAAGATTGGGTTGAGAAGATGACAGTGCAGATGGTTCTGAATGGACGAGTTTTGCTTCAGACATTCTGGCAAAGCCTGGTACGACAACACTTTTTGATGCGGGCATAATTCAGGAATGGGGATATTTGTTTAGACCCCGTATTTCGTATCTGCATGAACCAGAAATACGTGAGTACTATTACAAAATGAATTTGCTTTAAGATGGAAGTATTTCTACTACTATCTAAGGGGTAGAAATACGCTTGAATGAGGAAATATTGGGTATTATTTAGGGTGTGGCTATGACTAGAATCAGATCTATCAAAAGGTGTATGCCTTCAATAATATTCACCAGCTTGCCACAAAAAAAAAGATGAATTTAAGCAGGCTGGGGTACCCAAAAGTATCTCAAGGGTGAGTTCCAGTTGAACTTTGAATTTGTTAAAAAGTTATGGTCCCTAGGGCGGAAAAACCTACAGTGTCATCTGCTATAGACCAATTTCTTATGGAAAAGTTGGTTGATCTGAAAGCAATATATCTTCGAGCCATTATGCTTGAACATATGCATAGAGTCATGGCTTAGAAGAATGCAACACATGACATTCCATATGTGTATTTTCTGAAATGGGTGTTCAATCATTTTGAAGTACCATTAGGGATGGGAGTACCTGGTATTGTTAATCAAATGTTCACAAAGTCTACATTACTAGATTGAGAGTGCCTTGAAGGGGAAGCAACAAGACATTCTCAGGTTGTTGTAGTTCTTGAGCAACAAGCAATTCTTAAGTAGGAAGTGGATGATCTACTTAAATTTTGGCTTCTAACGAGGTTGAGGTGGCCACTCTTAAGTCTGAAATGCAGAAGGTGATCTCCAATTGACCAGGTCCCTGTTAGGGTAAAGGGGAAATGTTAAGGAAGTTGAAGGCTAAAAATAATTTTCTTAAGGCTACTAATGCCTCCCTTAGTGAGGAAATTCGGGCTCTCAATGAGAAACTCATCAGGGCTCATGAAGATATAACTGAGCAATTTCTTTTGCTTATGTGTATCTTTACCCATCCTTCACATTTGTCTTGAATGTGTCATGTTTTCTTCCTCTCTCCATCTGTACTCGTTTTCAGTGGATTGATGTTTGTTTTTGACTAATTTAGTGGATAGTATTAATGTGATCTGATCTACTTCTGTTAGTATGGCTTTGTTTCTACGTAGTTTTATTATCTCTTTTTGCTTTCATACGCATGTTCTATGTGGCCATAACCTTGAATTCTCCTGTTACCTTGCGTTATTTCTTGTGTATGTTTACTGTATCTCCTTTTCAATGATTTCAAAAGGGGGAATGCTGTAGTTTCCTTGCTTGTGGATTACAAAGGATCATAGCTTATTGGGAAACATGGTTTAAGGGGGAACACCGGTTAAGGTTGGAAACACTGCTTTTTGTATTTTTCAATGAATGTGTGACGAAGCTATGCAGGTTGTTAGTCATCATCAAAAAGGGGGAAATTGATAAGAGCTCAGTGCTTCAAGATGCTTTGATGTCTCCTCATAAGTGCATGGACCAGGTCCTATGTAGAGTATGAAACTAGTCCCAGCTGTCAAAAGCACAGGAAAATCGTAAAGACTGTCTACGTAGAAAAGGTTGGTGAAGAGTAGTGTACTTCACGAATCATAATCGACTAGGTTGTTTTATATGGACAATAATCTTCATGCTATATATATCAAACAAATGAACAACATTACTCATTTATTCAAAAAAGGAAAATTCTTCAAGCGTCAAGAACAGAAACCACCAAAGTATATTCGTTTGTTCTTGTATCTGCTGTTCTTAGTTTGATTGTAATTGTTATTAAATTGTAGGATTTGTTTGGAATGTGATTGAAACGTTTCAACTTGGGTAAATCATTGTAAGGGATTGGGTTAAGGGTAACATAGACTCTTGCTTCTAATCTATATTAATAAGGTAGGATTAGTATAGAGAGCATTTTTGTATTTGCTTATGGTTTTCTAAGTGATAGCGGGAGAATTTCAGCAGGAACAAGTGATTTTCTTCCTTGGTAGTATCTGTTCTGGTTGATGGTAATGGAGATGGCATCATGGGTGTGAAGTCCATCTCTTGGATATTCATTGTTGTGCTTATTGACATTGTAAAATATTCCACCTATTCATGCATGCTTCCATTTGTCATGTTCATGAAAAAACTATCTCGTGGATACCATAAGATCTACTAATGATCCTCATTAACTTATAGAGGGTGATTGTTGTCTTCTTTATATTTCATGTTGCTACAATAATAATACATTATGTCTCTTTAATTATCAAAAGAAGATAGCAAACACTGTTTTAACTTATATATGTTATGTTTGTGGGCTATATAATTATTCAAAAATGACAATTGTAGTTGGCAATTCGTATCTTTAGAAAATAACGAGAAAACATTTGAATTTCTCCAAAATGATATGACATCTTACCAAGGAAAATCAAAGCTTTAAATCTATGTTAATTAAGCAATCAAGTTTAGAATGACTATGCAACCATACACCTTCATGATTCCATGAATAAAAGATGGAATAAGCTATGAGGGTGGCCTTCCTTCTTAACTTCTCTATTTTTCAGTTATGGAAGAAAATGATGAAGATTTATCTTAAAGCTCTTAGTCTATGGGAAGCAATTTAAAGTGAAGATCTCTACCCTTTGACAAAAATCAATAGTTGCACAAAAGAAGATTTAAGAAGATGCGAAATCAAGGAAACTAAAGATGCATGGGAGACAATAAAAGAGGAGTTCGATGGAAGAGACAAAGTGAAGACTATAAAAATCTTAACTCCCAAAAGAGAATTTGAGATGTTAAGGATGAATGAAGGAGATGTTGTGAAAAAGTATTATGACAAACTTGTAGATATTGTAAACAAAAGAAGTCTATTTGGTTACTCAATTCAAATTCAAAGGTGGAGGAAAATATGATGATAAGCTTACCAGTATGGTCTGAGTCTAATATTTAAACAATAATGACATCTTATGATATAAAGAATTTATTTGTAGAGGAATTAATCAACATGTTTCAAGCTCGAGAACAACAATAAAGTATAAGAGATAAAGAAGTGAGCTAAATTAAAGTGTCCTTTTAGGCAAAGCATAAAGGCAGGCAATTTTTGAAGGACAATTGAAGGATGTATAAATATAAAGTAGTAAAACAAATTTATGGAAGTAACCTTCAAAGAAAGTAAAGTTTCCACCTTGCAACAATTGCAAAAGAACGAATCATCAAGAAAATGAGGATTGTTGCTTCAAAGGAAATCTATCGATTCAATGCAAATTTTGTATTAAAGTGGGTCATATTGAAAAGAATCATAGGTTTTAGCATATCCAGGCACGACAACGTCATGTGTAGCAAGAAAATTTTACTGAAGAGATATAAAAGGAAGAAGAAAGCTTGTTAATGGCTTTTCATGAAGCAAACACAACCAAAAATATCCTCACAGTTCATAGTGAGTGGATATACGAGTCATATGTCAGACTTTGAGTTCGTTCTTCACATACTTTTAAAAGTTTATCAAAACTTAAGTTGGTATTGATAACGGTGAAACAATAGATGCACTTGAAAAGGGTTAAGTTTCTTTTAAGACTAAATAAGGTAAAAAAGTCTATACATGATTTGTTGTATGTTACTGATTTTGCATGTAACTTTTTATGTGTTAGTCAAATGATTTCCAAAGGCTATTAGTTATTTTTTAAGGGCAAACATTTGTTTTTGACTCTGAAGATAGTTTGATTGTTAAAGTAGAAATTGTGGATGGAACTTTTCTTTGAGGATGAGAAGTTTGATAGTGCCAATTTTGTAAGTACGGTTGAGTCATCGTTTGGCACAAAATATATGGGGATTTCTAACTATGATACTTTAAATTCTATCTATGAAAACCGGTTGACTAAGGATTTACTTGAGGTCTCAGTGTAAAATTTGTGAGTCATGTCAGATTTGTATGGTCATAGTAAATCATTTCCAAAAAGTTCTACATGGAGGATTACTAAAAAACTTGAATTAGTTTATACTAATATTATGTGGACCTACGCAGACAACATTTTTGGGAAAAAATAAATTTTTTGGACTCTTTATTAATGACTTTACAAGGATGATATTTGGTTTATTTTCTAAGTAATAAATCTCAAGTATTTTCAGTGTTAATGAAATTTAAAGCTTTTGTTGAAAGACAAAGTTATTGTAAGCTGAAGTCTTTGAGGTCAGACCATGGTGGTGAATACACTTCGAACGAGTTCAATAAGTATTATGAAGATATGGGTATTGATAACAAGTTTATCATAAGCTATTCACCTTAACTAAATGGAATCTGGAAGAAGGAGAACAAGACTGTTGTTGAAATCACTAGATATTTATTACTTGAAAAGAAACTACCACAAAGCTTTTGGGAAAAAGTTGTTTATACCTCAATGTATTTGTGAAATAGGTGGCCAACTAAATTTGTGGATGGAAAAATCCTATTGAGGCATGGAGTGTAATAAGATCATCAGCAAAGTGATAAAAATGAAAAGTAATGTTGATAGAGTAGAGCAGAGGCAGAATATGCAAAAAACTATCCCAAGTAACCCTCTAGTAATACTTTGTGCAATGCCTCACCTTAAAGCCACAAGGAAATCATACATATATTCTACACAAGCCACCACATACCATCATAGAAGTATAGAATACCACATGACACCTTCAAGTCTAAGACCCTAAAGGCGTTACAGTGAACCATAGTCAATGACCTTACTAACAATGCTAATCTAAGTCTACTAGTGCAATTTACATGTGAAGCTGCATAATCTTACACATACATAGTAAACCTATCATAAGACCATAAACATCAAAACATGTACTCCACACTTTAAACATACTACTATATTCAACTATATACAACTCAAGTATAACCTTCATTCACATAGTCAATAAGACCAACATCATACAAATAAGGAAATAGCGCATCATATACACAAGACTACAAAGTCATGCTAAAGAAACATATACATAGACACATGTATTAGAACACCTTCCTAGGAATTCCGACAAGAGCTCTTTGTGCAATGCATATGTGAAGTCCCATACCCCCCACCTACACTAAGAAAATACATTTAGGTTATCCTAGTTAGGATCCTTTCTTTTCTTCCATTGTCCATTTTACTTTAGGGAAACTATATCGTTAAATGACACTAAGAGCATGGGTTCTACATAGGATTTGGTGTTGTAGAGCCTTACACCAATGTAAAGTGCTTTACTTATCCAAAGTAGAACATGAACACATGCTAGCATACTAAGTGATATCACTTACTAGGTCCTATGTGGAAAACATAGTTTATAAAACTTGGAGGTATATGTGGAAACCCTCTTTATGCCAAATGGGGCATTATAGTTATCCACTATGGAAGCATCACTCTATGCTCCTTGGTATATGACGCTAACCACCTCGTGAGGACTATGGTGACCTACCTTCCTCCAATGGGAAGGGACGCCCCTCAACTTCAAGTTCTCTTGTTGCTAAGCTAAGTTCTCTTTTATTAAAAAGCCTTTATTAACATTACTTATAAAAACGTAGGCTTTAGGAGATTGAATCCTCATATTCTTATCTCAAAGGTCATAGATGAGAGTTCATAAACCTAAATCATGTGAGAAGTCCTTTAACATGGACATAGCATAACCTATCTTGTTTAGGGTACTCTTGAGAACACTTTTCAAATGCCTCTCTACTAAATAGATCATCATTCATATGTATGTATACATATATGTGAGCAATCATTTTACACAACATGTTAAGATCACACATGTTCATATTACATTAAAATAATCATGCATTCATATTCATGTACATAGGAAACAAAACCTAGGAACTATCTTATCAAGGCACACATGTACAATGCATAGACAAGGTCCCATACCATTTCCCATACTAGTACACCTGTCAAGTCATACTAGTTAGCGGAAAACATAACATGCTTCATAGACACATACTTTACATGTATAGTAGTATACACAAGTGCATATGAGAATACGTTTCATTACACACCATGAACCTACATTACGTGTAAGCGTGCATGAAGTGTGAGTGTGTGTAAAATGGTCAAAGTGATCATATAATGGATATAAGCAACACATTGAGGCAGACACACTCTTAGGACCACAATGCACATTCAATCATAGACCATACATCACACAATAGAATAGGAGACAAGCTAACTACATGACTTGCATTTAAGACTCCTAATTATGGCTAATCAAACATATTTATGAGGGGTTACGCATGTAAGATATTATTAACCATCACAAATCATCAATGGAAGCACCTAAACCAATCCCTAATATAGTTATAGACATGCTTAAACAATAGTAATACAACCTAGATCACAACTAGAATAGGAGACTAGGCATAGACGTCACATTGGTGATCATCACCAACATACATTCATGATCTAATTTCCTTAAAGGCCATGATAAAATCACATATATATTTACAATAAAGTAGACCCCTCCATCATAAGTGGACCATACCCCACAATACCATACAAGGCTTCACCAACTACAAATACTATAAAAAGTAGAGAGGAAGAGTCATTCTTACCAATTCATCAACCTTTGATCATCATTTATCAACACAAATTATTCATCCACAATTCAAGTTTAGGGAAGTATCTAAATATACTTTAACATAGACAAAATCATGCATAATCCACTACAATATATGCTACTAACGAGTACACTACATTACCAATACACTAGAAAGTAGAGAGACATAGATCATTGCATTGATCATCAATCATATTTCATTTATAATATCAATATAGGGCACTATATAAAGACATAATAATCAAGTTTAACTAATGCTTAATCTACCCTAGAAGTGAGATAACATCCTGCACATACATTACCAATCTTTAGGTCAGACGAATGTAAATAAATCTTACTAAGATTCCATTACTTTGATCGTGAATGGTCATACAAAGAATTCATAAATAACATAAATATAAAGCAGTAGCTACAATTGTATTTACATAAACGAATCCTTCAATCATACACTAATAAAAAATACAGTGAAGGCTATGCATTATATTCATTAAGAAATAGAGATCAAGTTCTTCAAGCATCAATCCACATTGATCCAATATCACATAATTCATCATCACATTACCATATAGGAAGTATATATAAGCAATTCAACATGCTATAATAATAATTCAATAAACATAAATTCAAGATCGCAAAGCCCACACATAGGCTAAATCATGATTTGAAGGGAGCATGAGTTCATCATGCAATTGGATTGAAAGTCACTATAGATTCAGAACATAATCATATATTTATCATGATAAAGCCTTTGAAAAAGTTTTTAGAAAGAACCCATGGCTAGATTGAAGAATATGAAGTTTGATCATGAATTTTCTTCTAAAAACTTTGAGAAGAACTCTCTAGTTTGAAGATTAACTAGAGATTAAGGGTCATCATACCTCAATGTATAAGAAAACCTCTAAAACATGATGAAGAACCCATCACAATATAATCTGCAAGCTATTCTTGAGCTTAATCTCCAATGGAGGTTTCTAGAGAGAATATTTTGGGAGAGGGAAGTCTAATTTTGAATTGAGGATTGGGAATAGGATAGTCACGTTTTTGATAAGATAAATACACCTAAAAATAAATAAATAAACCAACTAGGGTAATGTTAGCACGTGGGTAGAATTTCCCATTCACGCCATAATAAGAGAGCGTGTATGTCAGTTTTACACAGCCTACATCGACGGACCCATCGATGCATAGTAGGTCCATCGACGAACCGTACTACAGGACGTCATTTTGGTCTGGGGATTTACAAATGACTTTATCCTTAACAAGGATAAGTTTTGATCGATGGTGCATTGGTGGACTGACGAGGCATCCTTTGGCTCCGTCGATTGACACCGCCAAGACAATGTCTCGACAACCTTAGGGTTCTCCTTGAGGGCTTCTTGCGGGGACCTTGGGGAGTCGTACCTAGATGTTTACAATGTAAATATGAACCTCAACTTTTTTAAGACCTTTTTTACAAGGTTCACCCAAAACGAACACGTAAAACATTTCAAGACACACCATGACAAACATGCATATCTTAAAGGCTAACTTTCGAATGTCTTGGAAGTTTAACCTCTAAACTTCATGAAACTTCAAATAATACCTATAAACATGATTATTAATCATATAAGGACTTCATAAGACAATGACACATATATAAGCAAATAAAAACATCTAAGTCCTCTTGGTGACTAGTCGTCGAACGTCTTGGTTGTCCCTTGAAGTTTGACTTCGAAATGACTTCAAATCACTCATGCTTACTTTAAAGTACTTAATTAAAATGTTAAAAAAACCTATAATAAATGTAAGTATCTAGACGTCCTAACTCATTTTTTGGGTCTTACGGTGTCATGCATTGCAACTGGAGCAATAACTTCAGTATATTCCACACTATGATCTTGTTTATATTCCTTAGCTACCAGTCGCGCCATATACTTGTAAATTTCACTATTTCCTTTAAGTTTCATCATATAAACCCACTTGACTACAATGGTTATTTTCCTCTTTTGGAATATATGTTAACTCCCAAGTGTTATTTTCTTTAATAACATCAATCTAGCCATCTATGGATTTCCTTCATTTCTCCTCTTTGACAGCATACTCAAAAGTTGTAGGATCGCAATCTGCAAACAATGCAAAGTGGAAAACATCTTCATTAACAAGAAGTCCTGTTATCTTATAATCCATCATGTATGTGGGCCTTATGCAAGAATGTCTATGAGGATAATCAGGTGCATCAATTTCTTCCAAAACTTGTAGTGAAATTTCATCCCTTTTTTGGTAGAAATTTCAGCAATTTTGGGTGTTGCAACTACTTCTTTCACTTTATTATTAATTAGGATTCGACTAGATTGATGTATATTTTAATACCAACTGGTCTCCTCATCAAAAAAACAACTCTGCTAATCACAACATTTTTTGTCAAGGATTGAATAGTTTGTATGCCTTGGATGTCTTACTAACACCAAGAAAGTCACATTTCTCACCTTTTTCATTAGGCTTGTTTTTTTTCCTTCTAGAACATGTGCATAAGAAATGGATCCAAGAAAATCTAATGTGGTCTACTTCTTGTTTCGTTCCACCCCAAACTTCCTCGGGTATTACATCTCGAGAGCAAAAGTCAAACTTTTGTTCAAGACGTCAATGCTCCAATTCACCATTCTGGCTAAAATCCTTTTGAACTCGTTCATATTCCAGCAAGGTTCAAACCATGTTAAGAATGGTTTTATTCTTCCTCTCTGCCACACTATTTTGCTGCGGTGTATATGTTGTTGTGAGCAGTTTTCAAAGGCCACGAGTCTCATAAAATTCATCAAATACCTTAAACCAATATTATCCTTTGCGATCTATTTGAAGGTTCTTAATGGTCCTTCCAGTCTCATTCTTTTTACGTACTTTGAAGCTTTTAAATACATTAAAAGCATCCGATTTTCTTTCAGAATATACACCCAAATCGTTCTAATATAATTATAAATAAAGGTTATAAAATACCTTTTGTCTCAATTAGAGATTGGTGTTACTGTCCCACATATATCTGAGTGTACCGTTCCTAATACTACTTGGATCTCCACAATTTACTATTAAGAAATTGAAAACGTTATTATTTTCTAACAACACATTCTTAAAACCTTAAGACGAAAAAACAATATCATAAAGCCCCGTCACCATACTCTTTCTTTGAAGGATCTTCATTCCACAAAAATTCAAGTGACCATATCGAAAAGTCCACAACCATTAATGATTCTTTCATTTCCGCCACATAGCAATATTTAACATTTTCAATCTTAAAAGGAAACACTTGTTTTGATTCAATTTCATAAAATCAATAAATCTTCTAGGGGGATTAGAAATTTCACATGTTTCATTCCTTAACTTGATGTCATAGCGTTATTCTAACAGCTGGCCAATACTCAACAAATTGCTTTTCTAAGTATGAACATAAAACACATTTGATATGATTCCACAACATATTTTTTCTTTTAAAATTCATGTTACCCTTTTCAACATTCACTATTGATAGATCGCTAAAACTATCTGTCTACGAAAAGTTTTCATTAAATTAGTAAAACAGAACTTAAGTCTTGTCATATTGTTAGTGTATGCGGTATCCACATACCAAATAACTTCCTCCAAGGGATCATTTTTAGAATGAACCACCATTAATAAGGTTTATCCTTCCTTATCCTCAAGAGAATTTGAATTTTCTTCTTTCTAATTAGATAACCTAGTACCATATTTAGAATGACACTGAGTAAATTTATGCAACGATAACATTCTAAAATTCGTGTTGCCATCTTCCTCTATATCTACCCCTTCCTCTAGAATTGGAAGAAATAAAAGTACATATGTTCAAGACCTATTTATATTTTTATGAATGTATTTTTTTTTCATACAGTAATTGTAGAAAATAAAAAAATATCTTGATCGTACTGGACAATGTTAGAAATAGGAAAATGGATGTATTTTTACATTCTTATTAAAGAATACTGGGAAGGAAGAGAATTTCAGCGAACAAATCAGCTTCTTCCATGGTAGTATCTGTTTAGGTTGATCCAAGAGAGACGAGTGATGCTGATGGTGAGACATTGTTAATATTCTAAACTTTAGAGAAAAAGAGAAGGTTCAACAGAAACGTTTTTCATTCATATGACATATTACAAAATGCATACACACATAGAGCTATAAAAGCTTTTAATTTTTTTTTGTAGAAACATTACATGAAATATCCATAAAACAAGGAATACCTTTAATTTACAAACTAAACATAATATTATAATAAAACCATTAGAGAAATATTTCATTTTCAAACACTCCTCCTTATGTTTTTCTTGGACTGAAATAGTCGCGAAGTCTAAAGCCTAATCTAGAGCTTCACATGAGCGTGTAAGAGTTGTAACACTGTTTCAATGTCAACTATAATTTATAGAATTAATTTAGGTAGTTTATGACTCAAAGAGTCAAGAAACGTCCATGACGTTCGGAAAGTAGTTCTAGAGGTGCTAGTGTGCCTTAGCCTATTTGACAAGGTTTTAGGAGTCAAAATTTGATGGAATTTTTTAGTATGGTGTATAATAGGTATTAGAGTTGGTTTATAGTGTAAATTTACATGTAATACTCCGCAAGGACCAAATAAAGGGTCCTTGTGAAGGACCTTTGCTTTTTAACTAAAAGTTGTCTTGAGACAGTAGCCATCGACGACTTGTAGTGGACGAGGGGTGGTCCAATCAATGGGGCGTCGATTGCCACCGGGAAATGGTTTCTTATAAATTTTGTCAAAGGGTCCATTTTGGACACTCTCTGACCATAATGAAGATTGTGTAGGATGGTTGGCTAAGGCACCGTCGACTAACCTACGACCCGTAGGTCGGGGTCTAGTAGGTCAGGGTCACTGGTTCCTGCCAAGTTTTAAGTCAGTCCAATTAATTAATTATGTGGTTATGTAATTATTTAGGTGTTAATAGAGGTCTAGTTAAGTTAGTTAATCACTTGTATAAATCCCGAAAACTTATTAAACTAACCCAACTCTCATAATTTCCAAAAGGCAATTGCTGTTCCAATGAAACTCCATAGAAGACCAAGGTAAATATGGGTTATAGAGAAGCAATAAGTAATGTTTCCTCCATCGATCTCAAAAAATTAACAAGGTATGGATCCTTTCCCCAAAGGGTTCCTCCAAATTGATTTAAAAAAGATGAGTTTCAAGTGGGATTTCTTCTACTATGAATTTGATCTTGTAAATTGATTTCTTTAAGGTTTGTTTTGGTTATTATATTTATATTATAAGTTATTATTATTCAGTTATTCTAGTACTTGATGAGTTAGCCTTGTTTTGTATATTAGATTATGAAATTGACCAAAGTACCTAATGCTAGGTTATGAACTAGGGATGAATGAATGTGTAGTAATTCAATTGATTTCATTATTGTGTTAATTACTATTGTGGTATGATATTACACCCATTATTTGTTTGAATTGGATTATTTATGCTAAAACCTTATATGATGGCTTGTGAATGAGATTGGGGTTAGTCTTGTGATCTCAAACTTTTACTCTAATTATGATTACTTGTGTTTATGATAAACTTATATTGAAGTATACCTTATTATGAGATTGATTATGGTTGATATGATGTAGAATTGAAATGTATTTATTTATGGCTTGTGAATTGATGGTTAAGATGTAATGATATAAGATTGGTGATGAATTTCCTATGTGCCTTACTATGATATGGTGATGTAAATATGTTATCATCACATGTGTAAATTGTATTGAAAGTACATACTCATGCAATTCCTATTAGGCTATGATTATGACTATATAAGGGGTAGACCCTATGACCTAAACTAAATTATGATTATTAATGAAAGATATTTCAAAAAATGACGCTAGCTTAGAACCGAGTGAATGATAGACTATGTGATGCTTAGAAACTCTCATCTTCTTGTACTCTTATATCATCTCTAGAGTCTTATTATGTGCTTTCACCTAAATCTTGTATCATGGTTATAGGTATGAATACTTGAAGAGCAGCATTTAGAAGGGACGAGGGAGAAATGGCTAATGTGGGAGAGCAAGACAACCAAGTGCCTCCACAAGACAACCAAGTGCCTCTCTTTATGGAAGTTGCTATGGCTGATAATGTTCTAGAAGTTCCTCCACCAATTACCGATGGAGTAATAAGGGAAGCTTTTCTCACTTTGGCCAAAGCCATGACCTCTCAAGATAATGCCATCACTTCACAAGTCCATTCCATGACGACCCAAGTAAATAGGGTGGTAGGACCTCGAAGGCATCAACATGCTAGCACTATAGCCTCACATTTGAGATACTTTACTAGAATGAGTCCACCTATGTTCTTTGGTCAAGATCGGATGTAGATTCTCAAGATTTCCTCGTTGATGTCAATAAGATTTTATATGATATTGGTGTGAACTCAATTGAAAAGGCCGAGTTGGCATCTTATCAACTCAAAGATGTGGCCCAACCTTGTTACGTGCAATAAAGGGAAAACAGGGCACTAAGGGGTGGTCCACTAACTAGGGAGATCTTTAAGAGCGCTTTCCTTTATAGGTTATTTCCTAGGGATATGAAGGAAGATAAGGTGGAAGAATTCATCAACATTCATCAAGGAGGTATGAGTGTACTTGACTACCCTTTGAAGTTTACTAAGTTGTCCAAATATTCTCCATCCTTGTTTTCAAACCCAAGGGATGCGATGCATCATTTTCTTACAGGGGTGTCAATAACTTGGTGGAAGAATGTAGTTCGGCTATTCTCAATGATATTATGAATATATATCGTCTCATGGTTCATGATCAATAAGTGGAAGAAACTAGGTTAAGGATAAAGAATACAGAGGCCAAGAGGGTCAAGTCTTATGATGGTGGTTCTTAGAAGGGGAGGTTGGAAATTCAAAACAAGATTAGATTAAATAAGAGGTTCTCCAATAAAGTTCCTTCCTAATTTCAAAGTCTCGTGATTATAGGGTGTCTAACTCTAATCCTCAAAAGGGAAAAGGTACTAGCTCACCTAGCAAGAAGAAAACTTGTGGAAACTGTGGCAAGAAGCATTATTGTAATTTCCTTGTTGGGACGGACAATTGCTTTAGGTGTGGCAAGAATGGTCACATGGTTAGAGATTAACCTAATTTGAAGGTGCAAGACAACGAAAGTGGGCAAGATCAAGCTAGTGGTTCTAATGTGGATTCTTCAATGAAGAATCATTTTCATGCACTTCGCTTTAGGGTGAACAAGAGAGTTTTCCCAATGCGGTGAATGGTATGTTGGAAGTTTTCTCTATTGATGTATATGCTTTACTTGATCCGGGTTCTATATTATCTTTTGTTATTCCCTTTATAGCTTGGAAGTTTGTCATATTTTCCTGATATCCTAAATAAACCTTTCATGGTAACTACCCCGATAGGTGAGTGGGTGGTTGCAAAGAGGGTATATAGAGATTGTACTATAATGTTGGCCAATAGAATTACTAATGTTGAGTTAGTAGAACTTTATATGGTAGATTTTGATGTCATTTTGGGGATGGATTGGTTGCATGATTGTTTTGTTTCCATTGATTGTAGAACAAGAATCGTTAAGTTCAATTTTCCAAATAAACCCGTCATAGAGTGAAAGGGGGGAAATTCTATTCGTTGATGTCGTATTATCTCTTGTCTTAAGGCTTGTAAAATTATCCCCAAAGGGTTTCTATACCATATTCTAAGAGTCAAAGATTTAGACACCGTAAGTCCTCCCATTGAGTTAGTCCCCATAGCGAAGGAGTTTCAGGAGTTTTTTTAAATAATCTTCCCAGAATCCCTCGTGAGAAGGAAACTCATTTTGGTATTGACTTGCTACCGGATACCAAACCCATTTCAATTACTTTTCATCTAGTGGCTCCGGACAAATTGAGAGAGTTAAAAGTTCAACTCAAGTACATACTAGACAAAGGCTTCATTAGACCTAGTATTTCTCAATGAGGTGCTTTGGTATAATTTTTGAAGAAGAGAGATGGGTCTCTTATAATGTGCATTGATTATTCACAACTAAATAATGTTATTATTAAGAACAAGTATCCTCTCCCTAGGATTGATGACTTGTTTGATCAACTCCAAGAGGCAAGCTACTTTTTTAAGATTGAATTGAGATCGGGGTATCACCAACTTAGGGTGAGAGGAGAGGATATACCAAAAATGAAATTTCGGACTAGATATGGTCACTATGAGTTTCTACTTATGTCCTATGGTCTCAGTAATGGCAGGACGACATTTATGGATCTCATGAATAGGGTGTTTCAATGTTATCTACATTCATTTGTCATTGTCTTCATTAATGACATCGTAGAATTTTTGAAAAATGAGGGTAAACACATGGACCATTTGAGGCTAGTGTTACGAGTATTTAAAGAAAAAAAACTATTTGCCTAGTATAGAAAATGTGAGTTTTAGTTGAGTGATGTGGAATTTCTAGGTCATATCATCTCTAGTGCGGGATTTGAGGTTGATCCAAGGAAAATCAAGGCGGCGAACAATGGGCCTTGCCATTGACTCCAACCGACATTAGGAGTTTCTTGGGTCTAGCGAGATACTATAGGAGGTTTGTTGATGATTTTGCGTCCATTTCTTCTTCTTTGATTACCTTGACCCAAAGGGGTATGAAATTTGAAGGGTAGGATTCATGTGAAAGAAGCTTCCAAATCTTGAAAGAGAGGTTTACCTCCGCTCTGTGTTTACTTGATCGGAGGGTACCAAGGTCTTTATTGTATGTTGAGATGCATCCCAAGTGGATTTAGAATGTGTCCTTCTGCAACATGGAAAAGTAGTAGCTTATGCTTCTAGACAACATAAGGTGCATGAGAAAATTATCTAATTCATGATCTTGAGTTAGCGGATGTGGTATTTTCCTTGAAAATATGGTGACATTATCTTTATGGTGTCCATGTGGATGTGTATACTGACTACAATAGTCTTTAATATGTGTTTAGTTAAAAGGAGTTGAATCTTCGGCAAAGAAGGTTGTTGGAATTGTTGAAAGATTAAGACATGAGTGTTCTCTACCATCCCGACAAGGCCAATGTGGTCGCAGATTTTCTAAGTCGTATGACCATGAGTAGTGTGTCTCATGTAGAAGAAACCAAGAAATACCTAGTGAAAGATGTGCATAAGTTGGCTCACTTGGGTGTTAGATTCGAAGATTCTGTGATGGTGGTTTTATGGTCCATCATAAATACTCATCATCTTTGATGGTTGAGTTGAAGTCTAAGAAACACCTTGGTCAACCATTGATGGTGTCAAAGGAGTCGTTTATGGGTAATGTTATTGAGTCATTCTCCTTAATGGGGGATGGTGTCATGAGGTATCAAGGAAGGTTGTGTGTGCCCAATATTGATGACTTGGGAAACCAAATTCTTGAGGAAGCTCATGTTTCAAATTATTCCATTCATATGGGTTCAACAAATATGTGTCATGACCTTAGAGAAGTGTTTTGATGGTAAGGCCTGAAAGGGGACATAGCGGAATTTGTTTCAAAATGTCCAAATTGCCAACAAGTGAAAATCGAATACTAAAAGTTT
This sequence comes from Solanum lycopersicum, assembly GCF_036512215.1. NCBI lineage: Eukaryota > Viridiplantae > Streptophyta > Magnoliopsida > Solanales > Solanaceae > Solanum > Solanum lycopersicum. The sequence goes on from NC_090802.1 coordinate 42,727,281, forward strand.
GCTGCTCTACACCAAGAAATCCAAGTTCCTACTTGGAAGTGGGAAGATATTAATATTTACTTCGCGGTAGGTTTGCCTCGGACACAAAAGCAATATGACTCCATATTGGTAGGTGTGGATAGGTTGACCAAATCTTCTCATTTTATTCCCGTAAAATCCACTTACTCAGCAGAGGATTGTGCAAGGATCTTCATAGATGATATTATGTGTCACCATGGTATTCCGTTATTCATCATATCGGATAGGGGTGCACAATTCACATCTAGGCTTTGTAGGTCATTCCAAAAAGGGTTGGGTACCAATGTGAAACTAAGCACCAGTTTTCATCCCCAAATGGATGTTCAAGTAGAGAGTATGTTCAAACCCTTTTTGAGGATATTTAAAGATCTTGTATAATTGAAATCATGGGAAATTAGGATAGACATTTGCCTTTGGTTGAGTTCTCCTACAACAATAGTTAGCATTCATCTATATCTATGTCTCCTTTTGAGGCCTTGTATGGTAGGAGGTGTAGATATCCAATTTGTTTGTTTGAAATGGGAGAGTCTTCAGTTTTGGGTCCCGAATTAAGACATTGGATAAATTTGATATAGTAAGGGATCATTTGAAAACAGCCTATATCTTGCAAAAGTCTTATGCCGAAAATATAAGAAGAGACTTAGAGTTTGAAAAAGGGGATAGGGTGTATCTAAAATATTTACCTATGAAAAGGTTGGTGAGATTTGACAAGTAAGGAAAGTTGAGTCCTCATTATGTGGGTCCCTATGAAATTTTTCAAAGGTTGTAAGGTTGCATATGCGTTGAAGTTACCTAGTGAATTGGCTTCGGTTCATCCAATGTTCCATGTCTCCATGCTTAAGAAGTGTATTGGTGATCCCGAATTCATCCTTCCTATTGAGGGTCTAGGTGTGCAAGAGTACTCTCCTATGAGGAGGTTACGATATAAATCCTTGATAGACAAGTAAATCGGTCGAGGAACAAGGAGGTGGATTTTGTAAACGTTTTATGGAAGAAGTATCTAGTTGAGGGTACAACATGGGAAGCCGAGGCCGACATGAAGTCTTATTACGCTCATCTATTTGATAACTAAGGTTAATTGTTCATATTTATGGTGAAAATAATGAGTTTATTTGAAGTTTCCATGATTTTTTTAAAAATATTGAAACATATGTTTTGTTACAGAAATTTACAATGAAATATGCCAATAGAATTTAAATAAAAATGCTCTTTTATTTAATTTGAACTTATGTGGTGTATTTTGGTATATTATGCCTTCGTGAGTTGTATCAAGCATGTTGATATGTTTTGACGAAATCATTGACATAAGTGAAGAAAGATGTAATGATATATCATATGCTTAAATTACACCTCCCTAAAGAAGTATAAACGGTCCTATCAAGTAAATAACCCAAATATTAGGTTGGGGTTGTCCATACTTTTATTTTCCTTTGCTCTTTTCCTTGCTTTCACCTTTTTTCTTTGTGAAAGTGACTCTTACTTCTTTTGGTCAACTCTTTTTATTTCTTTTCTCTTGTTTTCATTCAATTGATAATTTTGAATGAGTTACCTCTCTTGTTCACTTTTTATTTTTCTTTTCCACATTACTCTTTTCATACCCACTTTTTGGGTCATCACTCATAATAGCCACACTCAACTTATGGGTTTTCCACGAGTCGAGGTACACATTACCAATGGTTAGGTTAGGGACAAGACGAGGTTATTTTCTGTAGTTTTCACCCTTAACATATGCTTTTGACCTAAATCGAGATGCACATGTCCAAGGAGGGACCAGGTCCAACACATTATACCTAGGGAAGGTGAGTTGGTGAAGAAAAGAAAGGTCTATTATAAGCTCAACATATTTAAATAAAAAAGGGAAAACACTTTCTTTTGGTTCACTTTACTTTACTCTAGATGTTTGCTGATTTGAACAAGGGACTATGATCCTTTCCTAGTGGTATAACGTAGATTCCTTTTACAGGACTAACCAGGCATGTTATAGCTAGGTACCAACCGTGGAACAATCAAATTTCCTCAGACACTCTTGACACCTCGTTACCCTATCAGGTTGTCGGGCACCTAGTTTGGGTGTTAGATTGAAGGTAATGCAGTGGGTGCATCTCTATGTCATGATTAGAGCCAACACATTCAACTTCTTTATACCTATTCATGCAAGCATTTTCTTAGAATGAGATATCATTCATGTTTATACATCATGCTTCATATTTCACTTTCATACTTTGTACAAGTTATGATACATACAGGTTCAAACGTAAAGTAATCAAATTCTTGGGGCAAAAAAACACATGCAATAAAACCCCTAAGAGAGGATCATAATTTGGCCTACTCAGACTTCACCCTAACACTCAATTTCCATTTACCCCACCCCAACAAAAAACATGCAATTTTCCCAAATGCTTCAAAAGTATGAAGGCATGGTGGTAGGTGAAGCTAACCTGAGGCGCATAGCGCTGACGATAAACAGGCAGGCGGGTTTGATTTCCCTGAACCTACTACCTATGTAGTATGGACACCTTAGTGATGCCCACAACAATCTCCGCACCTTCAGTGGTGCTTTTCTCAACAGGTCTCCTCATCAATCAAAGAGACCTCTGCTCGCTGCCTCAAGATCCGTCCTCTCCTTCTTCCTTAGAAGGGCATCCTCTCCATCAGTGGTGTAATTTGAACGGTGTCTCTTGTCACACTCACGTGGCTTAGACGATGTAGTAGGGCCAGTGAATAGGGCAGCAAGTAGTGTGTCCTTAGCTAGCTGAACAGGTGTAGTCTCGGGATCAGGTCCCCTCATCTCCAGTATGTTGTCAACATCTGCCCGTAGACTTGTCACAACCTCCTGAAGAGTATTCAAATTAATGGTGGGGTCCGGGCATTGTAGAAATCGCAGCTCAAATGCATCTAGGAGCTGGTGGACCTCCTGAATCTTCATCTCCGTCATCTGAGCCACCCTTTTCTTAATCCGGTCCTTATCCTCCACAATGGACTTCTTTATCCAAGGCTGGATATGTTGCAGCAAGGTGTCCATATGGGCCTCTAACTTCTGGACCCTACTAATCGTGACAAGTTCCTTTAATGGTGGAGTAGACCGGGAGGAATTGGGTTCCCTACTCGTGCAATGGGCGGATTTGGCCAGCGTGGTCTCCCTAGGCTCTAATGTAGCAGGATAAGCCCCTTGGGCTAAATCTACCATATCCTCTTAATTTTCACTCAACGACTACAACTCAACTGTAGGCCCTCTCCGAGGTGCAACCACATTGGCCTCATAACAGATAAAACCTATATCCATAGTCCCGGTGGGAGTATAGAGGATATCATAGTATCAAAGAGGCATTCCAGCATCCTTGCGTAACTGAAAAATCATAAAGGCAAACTTGTAAGACACAGGTCTTAAAAGCCCTCTCATGCATCACAGAGATCAACAACTTTTTGAAATCAATCTCAAACTAGGATACTAGTGTTGCTACGATGACCGCTCTATTCAAAGTAAGGATGTTATCTACTGTTGTGGGGGATAGGTTGTGGCAGACTAACATCTCTAAGAACTTAAATGAAAAGGTGATGTTGGCCTTCTTGATAAGGCCTCTGCGGTCTAACACCTAGTCTGCTCCTTCATAATAAAAAGAAAGATTCTATACAATCTACATCTTGTTGGACACTCTCTACTCTCTGGTCCTCTTAAATTGGCCACTTTTGGCGAAACTCCACCACTAATCAAAATATGGAGTAAGGGGCTCCCTCATAGTGCCAGTGGGCACCCCAGACAGGAAGCGATAGAAGGTACTGGGAGAAATGTCCACCCAGCGGCCTCTAACTAAAACTCCTGTGAGTGGGTCCTTTTTGGCGGGTTTTCCCTGCCTATCCAAAGAACCTCTAAGATTCACCAAATATGAAGCATAGAAATCTCTAACAACCTCCTTGCTATATGCCTCTTCGATCCTAGCCATCCACTCAAGCTTATGGAGCGTAAAAAAGCTATGCACATTAGTGACTATGTGAAGACTCCCTGTAGGAACTCTCTGCTCGGCTGTCACCAACTGAGTCATCAGAATCTTGTCGTTTAGCATCTTCGCGTCCATGTAGATCTAATACTGTTCATCGATGCACCACCTGTTGGCCTCATCAGGAATTGGTGCATGGATATAATCCTGGGGTGCTAGAGTGGACTTCGAACTATTGGTCTCAGCAGACGAAGCATGATGAGAAGGCACCTCTTGGTGTGCGGCTATAAATGATCTGGAACTGGAGGCAGTGGTATAATTCAACTCCGTAAAGTGGGTCGACTTTGAACCTAAATCCTCTTCGGACCCAGACATTCCATCAGAACCCGAGGAAGACCTAAACTAAGTGCCGGTCAGTTTACGCTCCTCATCATACTGGGAGCAATAACTACACCGAACGCCTCCTTCTTGGCGATGCACCGAGTTGCTCTAGCAGTTGGTGCAGGGGTCAGGGTGCTTGGGGGCACATATTTTGGATCTCACTCATCCTCAAAACTTCCGATAATCCGGTGGGATGGTTCCATGGACTTTGTATTACCCCTAGAATATACAATGTCATGTTTAGGGGCCATATGTACTTGGGATATATGGACACCATCGATGGTTCGTCGATTGAACGATGGCCCGTCGGTAGATTTGTTCACCAAACCATTTTCTACAAAATTCTTGTGTTTGAGCCCTCCACATTGAACACCCATTAAGCTATTCTTTTTGTGTTTTTCCGAATGCTTTTGAGGAATAGACTCTAAACTACTCGCTATCCAACATACTAAAAAAAATATAATGCATGAAGATGAGTAAAAAAATAAATATATAAGAGAATGCCAATATTCCTAAAAAGAAAATAAAAACATATTGTTGGCTAGTTGATACACCTTGGATTTCCTCCCAAGAAACTCTTGATTTAATGTCGAGGGACCATGCAATATCATTGATTACTCAAACTTCATCAAGGTGATATGCTTCAAAAAATTCTTGGATACTCTCCGCATGCCCTAGGTAGATTTTTATTCTTTGATTGTTGACCGTGAACTTTGTACCCTTCTTGTTCTCAAACTCAAACGCTCCATGTGGGAAACCTTTAGTGATAAGGAATAGCCCAGTCCACTTGGACCTGAGTTTTCCAGAAACAAGTGTAGCCTAGATTTGAATAGAAGCACCAAGTCCGCAACCGCATATTCTATGTTTTCAATTTTTTTTGTCATGGTACTTCTTCATCTTCTCTTTGTATATATCTGAACCTTCATATGCTTTTAGGCAAAACTCATCAAGCTCCTTCAAAAAGTTAGGTCTCTGCTTTACTGCTTCATTCCAATCCATCTTCAGCTTGTTCATCACCCACATGTCCTTGTTCTCTAACTCATCTGACAAGTGACAAGCCTTCCCATATACAAGTTAATATGGATACATACCAATGTGGGTCTTGTATGTAGTTCGATAGGCCCAAAGAGTATCATCAAGCCTCATTGACCAATCCGTTCTATTAGCATTTACCTTTTTTGACAAGATTTGCTTGATGTCTCGATTGGACACCTCAACTTGCCCACTAGTCTATGGATAGTAAAGAGTGGCCACATTGTGGCGAACCCCACATTTTTGAAATAGCCCTTTGAAAAACATATTGTAAAAGTAAGACCCCCATCACTAATAATGGCCCTAGGTGTGCCAAATAGAGAGATGATGTTCTTTTTTGAGAACGTAGTGACATGCTTCACTTCATTGTTTGAAAGAGCTATGTCTTGCAACCATTTGGACATGTAGTCCATCGCCACAAGTATATATTTCATACCATGAGAGCTCACAAACGGGCCCATAAAATCAGTGCCCCCTACATCAAACAACTCAATCACTAGAATGGGATTTAAAGGGAGCACTTGCATCTTCGAAATTCCTCCATCTCTTTGGAACCTATAACATGGCTTGACGAACTCATAATATTCTTGGTGAATGGTTGGCCAAAAGACCCACACTTCAAAATCTTGTGGGTGTTACGAATGCCACTATGTTGCCACCCACAGGTTAGGAGTGTGTCATGCCTCCAAAACACTTAGCATCTCCCCTTTTGGGACAAAACGGTGAATGATCCCATCAACACTACTTCTATATAAGTAAGTCTCATCCCAAAAGAACTTTTTTACATCAAGCATGAAATTCTTTCTTTGATGAAATGACAAGTCCATTGGGGCTATATCACTAGCTAGAGAATTGAAATATCGGCGAACCATGGATTAAAATCAAGATAACCAGCCAATACATGCTCATTAGGGAAGGTATCATCAATTTCAGCCTTTTCACCCAACTCTTGCCTAGCTCCATCCTCTAATCTGGACAAGCGATTGACAAATTGATTTTCTGTCTCTTTTCTATCTTTCATCTCAAAATCAAACTCTTGCAATAGCAGCACCAATTTAATCAACCATGGTTTCACATCCTATTTGCAATTAAATACCTAAAAGCGGAGTGGTCAGTATGCACTATGACTCTCGGGCCAAGCAAATAGGAGAAAAATTTCTTGAAAGAAAATACCACCGCAAGGAGATCTTGTTCAGTTACAGTGTAGTTCTTTTGTGTTTCATTGAGGGCCTTACTTGCATAATACATGGGGTGAAGGATTTTATCCCTTCTTTATCCCAATACCACAGCTAGAGCAACCCCACTAGCATCACACATCACCTCAAATGGCTTACTCCAAACTAGGGAAATAATTATGGGTGCAGACACCAACTTTTCCTTCAACTCTCCAAAAGCCTTTAGACAAGATTCATCATAATAGAATTTACATTCCATCTCAAGTAATTTGAACAGAGAATGTGCAATTTTTATTAAATCTTTAATAAACCTACAGTAGAAGCCCACATGTCCCAGAAAATTTCTAAAAGCTTCTACAGATATGGGTGGAGGAAGTCTCTATATAACTTCAACTTTTGCTCGATCAACCTCTATCCCCTTCTCTGAGATGCAATGGCCTAACAATATACATTCTTTAACCATAAAATGGCATTTTCCCCATTTAGAACAAGATTTAAATCTTCACATATTTTGAGAACCTCGGTCAAGTGTTTCAAAAACCAATCAAAGGAGTCGGCAACCACCGAAAAGTCATCCATAAACACCTCAATAGTTTCCTGAACCATATCGGAGAATATCAACATCATACGTCTCTAGAAAGTGGCTGGTGTATTACACAAACCAAAAGGCATCCTCTTGAATACAAACGTCCCATAAGGTCAATTGATGGTGGTCTTCTCTTGATCCTCCAGGGAAATAGAGATTTGATTGTAGTCCGAATAGCCATCAATAAAATAATACCATTCTTTTCCTACGAGTCTATATAACATGTAGTCAAGAAGGGCATAGGAAAATTGTCTTTCTCAGTCCATTGCTTAAGTTTTTGGTGATCCATACAAACTCTCCATCACGTCACCGGCCTCATTTGAGCAAGCTCGTTCTTCTCATTGGGCACTACTATCATTCCCCCCTTTTTGGGAACTCACTGGACAGGGCATACCCAACTACTATTTTCAATAGGGTATATGACTCTTACATCTAACAACATCATGATCTCCTTTTTTACAACCTCTTGCATAGGTGGATTCAACCGTCTCTGGTGCTCAATACTTGGCTTGTGATCGGGCATGAGTTTGAATTTGTGGGAACAAATACTCTGAGGGATCCCAATAATGTATGCAATAGTTCAACCAATGGATCGTTTGAACCTCTTCAAAACATCTACCAATCACTCTACTTGTTGCACATTCAAATCTAATGCAATGATTACAGGCAAAGTATCGTCTCTTCCCAAGAATACATACCTCAGATGAGATGGTAGAGCCTTAAGCTCTAGTTTTTGAGCCTCCTCAATAGATGGTCTCGCTGGTGGAGACTCGCGATGCTTCATATCTAACTCCAATTTCTTTGGTTTTGATCAATATTCACCTTGTTCAAGCGACGCAACAAAAGATCCATACACTTCAATACCATCACTCTCGAAGTTCATGATCACTGCATCTAGTGCCTCAACACCAAGGCGCTCTTCGATTTGTACCTTAGACGTACTCTCAACCCTATAGGATACGGAAGATACTATTTCGATCTCACAAATCTTCTTTGTGGATCTACAAATGTTGATGGTTGCTTTTTCATTAATAAACCTAAACTTCATCTACCCTTTTTCCATATCAACCAAGGTGCGACCAGTAGCAAGGAACAACCTTCGAAGAAAAATAGGCACCTCAAAATCAACTTTACAGTCATGAAATCACAAAATCGTCCTGGAAATATAAACGACTCCATCTTCACAAGCACATCATGGAGTATTCCAATTGGCCTCTTCACTGTTCTATCGTCTATCATTTACCACATTGCAGTGGGGTTTGTGTCACCCAAACCCAATTTCTTATAAATGGAGAGAGGCATGATATTTATGCCTACATCGAGATGACATAGCGCTTTAGCAAAGTGTAATAAGACGATGGTACATGGAATAGTGAAAGCACCCGGATCTTCCTTCTTATGCACAAGAGACATTTTAGCAATAGCACTACAATTCTTTATTAAGTCATCATCCCCAAAACATACCGATCTTTTCTTTGTAACCATATCCTGTATGAACATGGCATAACCACACATTTTCTCCAAAGCTTCTATCAAATAGACATTGATGGGAATGTTTTTTCAACATAGTGATAAAACACCGGTATTTACCTTGCTCAGTCTTCTTCACAAATGTCTTAGGGAATGGTGGGGGTACCTATACTTCTTTCACCATTTTGTCCATCAATTCACCACTAGTTTCCACTACCTCTTCATTTTTTGTCATCTCAACTTCTACCACAGACTTCATAGGTGGATCAATAATTTCTTACATCCTCTAGTAGTGACTTCTATGCAATTTCCACCATTTTTAGGATTTCGAACGGTATTGCTAGGAAGAGTGATCGATTGTCGTGGGTTCACAGTAATGGACAATTTGGGCCATTTGTAACTTAAGATGCTTAATCGAGACCGCATGTGCATCAACCTTTTGCCCAATATTATCAAAATCACATCTCAATTCCTTGGCGTTCTCATCACTAGGATCAAACCTTTTGATCATCTTATGAAACATATGTTCCACTCGCGCCATGCTACCTCTACCATCCCTAGTAACAACTTTTCAATTTTGAGGTGGAACATAGGGACCACTTTGATCATTTTTATTACCATAGTTACCTTGGTTGAAGTTGTTGTTGCAATCGTAGTTTCCATATCGAACATGCTGGCCCTATCTGTTGTAAATCCCATGGTTCCAACCTTAATTTCCTTGAATGTAGAGCCAATTCCTCTTATTGGAGCCTTGGGCGTTCGGTCAGAAGCCCACCGTATCATTTTTCACTACATAAATATCCTCTTCATAATAGTATTCGTTCGCTGGCGGTGGTGTTTAGTCAAGTAATTCACTCAATTTACCGTCTCTGCACATCCAGTTACATGTTTCAATACAAACCCAAGCTTAGTTCTCATTTGATCCATCTCTTCACGAATCTCATCTATGGTCGGATTGTGTACAGATTGCACTGCAAATGAGTTTCTTTCAGTGTCTGACTTTCTATTACTCTTAGCCTTGTTGTTGCGACAGATTTTCTCCAACTTCTCTGCGATCTATTCAAATGTGCACTCACAATAAGAACCACCCGCAATAGTGTAAAAATTTATTATTATCATCTGGTCCCCAATAGAAGTACTCTTTCAATGACTCATCATAAATGCGGTGAGCAATATATCTTTCACAAGAGCTACTTACCGATTCCCCTAGTAGTGCCACAAAGTTGTTCATTTTATCTTTGTTATTGATCTTTTTGGAAAATGGGTAATTGTGCTAGGAACACATCCCTCAAGTGATACCAGGTATAGATAGAATTATAAGGCAACACAATAAACCATATTGCGTCCTCTCCCGTCAATGAAAGAGGGAACACTCTTAACCCGATGATGTTCATTTCTGGCCTCCACAACAACTCATGCAAACCGACCTCAGTTTGCCTATGTGAACTTTGGGATCCTCAGATGGTAGCCCTGAAAACAAACTCCTCGCGGTGAGCATCTGCATCAGACTGCTAGTTAGCAAGAATGTGTGTCCCTGTGGTAGAGGAGTTAGGAAAATAGGCGCATCACAATCAGTGATATTGACGTTGCCCCTATGGAACTCTTGAGGGCGTGGGAGGAAGGCTTCATCCTCAAAGCATCATTAGTCGGATTTTGCGAAACTACTTGATTGTGAGCATCAAGCAGTGGGGGGAGTTGTCGATTGATCCCATCACATAGATAAGATAGATTCTGTAGAATGTTCAATCTTTGATGTTTATGGTTTAGTTCAGGGTGAAATGGAATTATTGGTTTCTCCTCGGCTCCGTGTACTTTGTATACACCAGAGCTAGACTTGAGAGAAACAAAAGCAAAAGAACAAAACAAAATTAGGAAATTGTTGACTGCAATTCAGTAATTTTATTAAAGTTAATCTAAAAGCCACTTTCCCGGTAGCGGCGCCAAAATTTGATACGCTCAATTACACCTCCCTAAAGAAGTATAAGCGATCGTATCAAGTAAAGGACCCAACAACTATTAGGTTGGGGTCGATCCCACGAGGAAATGTCTTAGACTTAACTTCAACGTACAATTGCTTCTATTTAGTCAAGTCTATTTTTAAAACAAGTAATTAAAGGGGGGATTTTTGTGAAACAAAAGTCTTGTGTTATCTTTAATTAAACACAATAAACAAGAGTAAATCTTAGAGTTTATCAAGTTGTGATAGAAACTAGGGTTTAATTTCCCCCATAAGTTCATAACACCATATCCCTAGATAAAACAATTCTTCCCTTGTGTTTTACATGCAAAGTGATAAGTTAGGTATCTCTAAATCCTTGGTCCCACATTTAGAGAATTTACCATGTACCTTGGTTCGGCTACATGTGTCTAAGTTACTAACCCTTACATTTACTTCATATTAACCATCATATTCGATGTAGGGCTTAGTTATTACTTCGCACCAATCAAGAATGGCCTATGAGATAGTATTCCACTATATCTATGATGATAATTCTTTTCCTATTAAATACATCCTCTTCGTCCGGCAAGTAGCAATAAGGTGAGTTCTAACACATGCACTCATTAAAAAGACTTCTGAGAGAAAGAATTATCAATGCATGCAATAACCTATTTGAGAATTCTTATTAATCTAGCTTTACTTTGTTAATCACTTATGGTTCGTGCAGTCCTAGTTGTGGATTTATTTACCCATGCATAAAATAACACAATTCATAGTAAATAAACAATAAATCTAGTTACCCATGCATAAAATAACACAATTTATAGTAGATACACAATAAATCGTAAACTTACTTTGGATAATTCTAAGAATATCCAGAAATTCAAAACTTGAAACAATATGAATTCACTTGAGAACCAAATCCGGAAATTTAAATTAATGCTACAAAACCCAATCTCCAAAAACAAAATAAGAAAAGTAGTAATAAAGTCCAACCCCCAAAATGAGGTTTTAAACCCTATTTATAGAAAATATTGTTCTAAATTGAAAGGAATTAAAATAAGAAAATTTTTACAAAACGCGGCTACAATCGAAGACTCCCACAGACGGTACGTCAATAAAACAACGGACTGTAGATAAAACGATGGACCGTAGATGAAATGATTTCTTGTCGACTACCTCAATAAGTCCAGACTTAGCATATTTTTTATCCTTCAACTAGAATCTTCTTTGATATAATTGACGGACAAACAAGACGGTCCGTTGATTCCATCTATGGTCCGCGGATGGAACAACGGACCATCGATGGCCTTCGTGAGTCACCTCTGCACTAATTCTCCATAGCATTCTATTTGGTTTTAGACACATTTCCTGCAAACCAAAGATAAAAACATATTAAAATCAATACCAAAACGCTGTTGACACAAATATATTTTAAGGAAAAAGCATTGAAAGTACCAGAAACCACGACACATCAATATGTTTTAGCCCATGTTGTTGTGAGAAGGAAATTCCACATTTTTTGATGTTGAAACTCTTGTGTGTTGTAATTGATATTTGCAGTTTCTTTGTAAATTCCATGTTGACGTGATTTGAGGTGTAACTCATATTGATTTCCATGTTCTTGGTTGGGCTTCTAGTATTGAGTCTATCCTTTCCCTTCAAAAGATTTTAGTGTCATTCGGGGATGAATGTTCTTAAAAGGGGGGGGGGGATAATGTAATACTCCAAAAGTCTAAAGCCTACTGTAGAGATTAAAATGAGAGTCTAAGAGTTGTAACACTTTTTTAAGGTAAAATATAATGTATATAAGACATTAAGGAAGTTTTAGAATCAAAGCGTCAAGAAACGTCCATGACGTCTGAAAACTAGATCAAGAGGTGCTAGTGTTCCTTAGTCTATTTGACAAGGTTTTAGGAGTTGGAACTCGATTAAATTTTGTAATATGGTTTTTAATACATATTACAGTTGGTTTATATTCGATAGTATGGGTAAGACTCTCCAAGGACCAACCACAGGGTCCTTAAGGAGGACCCTTGCCTTTTGGATAAAAGCTCTCTTGAGACAGTAGCCATCGAAGACTTGCATGCGACGAGGCGTGGTCCAACTAATGGATCATCGATTGCCAACTTTGATGGTCACTTATCCATTTTTGTACAGGTTCCATTTGAAACAACTCTGTCCAAAACGACGATTGTGCAGGACGGTTGGTCAAAGGCATCGTCGATAGACCTACGGCCAGTTGGTCTGATTCCCGAGGTTAAAATCGATAGTTGCTGCCAAGTATTTAGTTAGTAAAATTAATTAAATAGGTTGTTAGGTAATTAATTGGGGGTTAAGGTAAATTAATGACTTAGATAAATCCCCAAACCTTATTAAACTAACGCAACTCTCATCATTGTCAGAACCTAATTTGCTCTTCCTTCACTCAAATTTCTCTCTCCCAAAGAAACTCCATAGAAGACCAAAGTCTAGGTGGGTTATTGTACAGAAAGAAGTCTACTTTCCTCCATCAATATTCAACAATTAACAAGGTATGAGGTCCTTTAACCTTTGGGATTTCTTTCTCCAAAGGGTTTCTCTAAATTGATTTCAAAAAGATGAGTTTCTAGTTGGTTTTCTTCTATTATGTATAGGTTTTCTTCTATAATGAATTTGATCTTCTAAATTGCTTTGTTTATGGATTCTTTTGGTTAATATACTTATATTTTGATGTATTATGATTCGATTATTAGAGTTCTTGATTAGTTCACCTATTTTGTAGATTAGATTGTGAAATTGACCAAAGCTCCTAACTCTAGGTTATGAACTAGTGATGAATTTCTTTGTAGTGACAAAATTTACTTTATTATTGTGTTACTTAAAATATTTTTATGATATTAGACCCATTATTGGGTTTAATAGGATGGTATATGGTAAAACCTTATATGATAGCTTGTGAAGGAGATTGGGGTAAGTCTTGAGATCTCAAACCTTTACTCTAATTATGATTACTTGTGTTTATTGATGAAGTTATATTGAAGTATACTTTATGATGATATTAATTTGGGTTGTTATAATTTTGAGTTTAAATGTCTGGATTTATGGCTTGTGAGTTGTTTGCTATGATCTAATGATATAAGGTTGGTGATGAATTTGCTATGTGCCTTACTATGATATGGTGATGTATGTGTGCTAACCTCACATGTGTGAATTTTATTGAAAGGACATAGTAATGCAATTCCTATTCGGATATGACTATGACTATATAAGGGTAGAACCTATGACCTAAACTAAGATATGATTACTAAAGAAAGACATTTCAAAATAGACTACAGCTTAGCACCAAGTTAACTACAAATGAGGAGTGTCCTTCCCGCATAGGGAAGGTAGGTTCACTAATGTACTCATGAGATTGGAGACTATAATGCAAGTAGCATAAAGAGGGTCCCAACTACATATCCTAGTTCTTGGACTATGTTGCTCCCACAAGAATACTAGTTAGTGTATCCACATAGATTCTATGTTCATGTTTTGATACTACCTTGGAAATTAGTCCGCCTTCTTTCGGTTACGTCTAAGGGGTACTTCGCAGATGTGACAGAAACACTCAACATAGCCCTTAGAACTTCAAGTTTCCCTTAGGAAAAATAATGGTCATTATGTTTGCAATCTAATGATCTAAGCTGAAATGATCATGTGTAACTTTCCCATCCTTCTCTGCTTTCCTATTATAACCTAGTAGTTTTGATGATCCTCACAAAAGTAGGAACCTGGTCCCTAAGAGAGTGCTCTCGTCTAGGTTCAAATGAGGTACAACATTAAAGTTGTCATATCAGGAGGTAGGCGAAAAGCACAGTGTACTGCACCAATAGGAAGGGAGGATGAGACTGTCTATTTTAATGTCTAACAAATGTAAGGTCCCGGATGAGTTCTCTCGTCTAGATTTATAATGGGGTACAACTGTAAAACTTTCATGTAAAAGGTTGTTGTTGGGTCAACGTACTACACCAATTAGAATGGACAAAGTTGTTTGTCCAACAGACAATAAATCATTATGGTTGACTTAGTAAACAAGACAAATGATAAATTAATTTATTCATTCAAATGCATAGAAAACCAAGACTCCTTTTGCAAGAACTTATGAAGAAAAGTTTGCAAGGTACTTGGTCTCTTAAATAGTGCCCATGTGAAAGACGACTAGACAACCTATAAGAAAAGCTGCCACCTCTGTTGTGGTAGGTTCACAACTTTTCTGAACATCAGGATCTCAGCCAATGGGCAATCCTAAGCAGCTGTGTTGATTTTATATAGTGTCTCCTCTAAACACAACATAAGATTTGGAAAATTAAATTCATAAGCTTAAAAATACAAATTCATTTTCAAGGGAGAACTCAACAAAAAAACACATACAATAAGGACCTAATAAATTGATAAACTGTTTTCCGTACCTGTTACTGTTCTTCATTGTTTATATTTGAGATTATATTGAATGAATAGTTTTGCTTCAAATAGAAATATTTCGTGTTTGGGTGTATCATTGTAAAAAACTAGGTTAAGGGTAAGTTGGTGTCTTACTATAATGTCTATATTAATTAGTTAGGATTAGTTTAGTGAGTAGTGTTGGATCTGCTTTTGCTCAACTAAGTAACAGGATGTATTGTTTAGAGTGGAGATTTGCAGGATAATCTCCTATGGTAAACTAGCTTTTACTTTCATGAAAAAGATTAGTAAATGCAGTTTGAAAAGTCATGCTGAGATAAGTTGTGGTTTTACTCCCTTAAGCAAGGAGGTTTGCACGTAGAGTTGTTTGTTCAATCTTTACTTTCAACATTTATTTTACGTTCGTTAATGTAATTTTGCTGAGGACCTGGTCACATAGATATTGCTGGACGCATACATTCCAACAAGTGGTATCAGAACGAAGACTCTCTATTTGGTTAACACCTAGGAATAGATTCCTACAAGGAATGGTGAAACAAGTGAGCGTGCAAAGAAGTCAGTCATCTACAAAGCCACCTCTTCTTGATTGTCAGTTCTATAAAAGGTGGAATATTATAAAGAGAGACTATCTCATGGATGAAGATATTGAAGTTTGGATGTAATATGTTACAGTCCTTATGTCCCAATCATGGAGTTTAAGGTTGGAAAGATAATAAGAGTCATTCCCAAAACTACAAAACAATACAATGACTCTGAAGAACAACTAGTTCGAAAAAATTACAAAGCAAAGAATCTTCATATGTGTGTCATTTCAATGAACAAATACAATCTGGTCTCTTCATGCAAATCAAACAAAGAAATTTGGGATTTGCTAAGAACTACATATGAGGGCCCCGGGGAAACACAAAAATCAAAGCTAGGTTTCTTTACTGCTTAGTTCAAAAGTTTCACCATGAATCAAGGTGAACCTGTTCATGAAATACACACAAGATTCTCCACTGTTACAAATGATATCATGCTCATTGAAGAACCAGTCCCCTTGTGTAGATAAGTATCCTAGATTGTGAAAATTTCTCCTAGCTTTTGGACTAATGGTTTAACGATTGGTAATAAGACAAGAGAACTTGATGAAATTACATTTTGTTTATTATATGAGCATCTTCAAGATCACGAGATGCATATAAAAGGGAATGATCTCATTTTAAAAGGTGAAGACATGAAGGCAGATCTGAAAGGTAATGTTGATCAAGAGGGACGTGCCATAAAGGGATAAATCACTAGCTTCTAAGGCGTCACAAAGTAAAATTTCTGAAATAAATTAGACCATGGAGAAAGAAAATTACAAAACGTATACAAGCTCTAGTAATGTATGTTATAAGTTGGACCAACAAAGTCATTCCATTAGAGATTGATCTATGAATAAAGCCGACCACAGAGAAATGTCACGTCTAGAGAAGGTAAATACTGGTATGTGAAAACCCAAGCGGTGTACAAGACTTTTTCCATGCAGTGAAGAAAGATATACTGCATGGGAAAATTTCTCAAGTAACTCAGATGATGCGTTCATGGCTAAGTCAGATGAGTAAGATGATGATGAAGAAGTATCCCTATCATACTTCAAGAAAAAATTGAATATTTTTTTCTACCAGTAAATTAAGAAAGCTAGTTGTGTAATACTTAATTTGAGAAATGAACTAAAATTGAAAAGGATCTCGTGGACAATAGCCTAGAAATCTCCCTAGATGGAAAAATTTATTTAGTTGCTCAACGATATGATAATGAAAGTCAAATGGTTGTTATAGAAACTAAAAATCTAGAACTGAAGAAAAAGATAAAAGAAGAAGAAACTTGAGTTTTTAAAAGTTTACAAGGAGGACATCAATTTGAAGTTGGAGCTTGAAAATAAGCCACACAGTGGTGATATGAAGGTGAAATTGGCTCTAGAGAGAAATATTGTGTTGGATAGGGTCCTGGTCCATGTAAAAAAGGAACTTGAAAAATTCCTCAAATGGAATAAATTCCTCTTAGACCGTCATAAATCTAATTAATCAAGGCAACAGTCGCAGAAGAGGGATTCGCTGTGAGTTGATAGATCCCCCATACAATCCTTACAGCAAATCTATTTTTGATGTTGATGATTTGTTGGGTGTGAATTGTCAAATGATTCCAAATAGAGGAATAGACTTGAGAAGGGACCTGGTACTGTTAATGGTCCCAAGTTAGAATGCCAGTCTACCTTACTGGACAAAAGATTTTCTTATTACTCTATTATCTTCTTATTGGGAACTCCGTCTCAAATGGGTTCCCAAGGCTAACAAGTGATTTGCTATGCAAGTGAGAGGAGGTAGCATCAATCATTGTGGTTTATGAGTAAATGGATGCTCAAAGAACATGACTATGAAAATAAAAAAAAATCCCTTTCTCTTAAGACACCTCAAGGTGGAGGTGTCTCATTTGGCGATTGAAGAAAGGGTATATTTTTTGGGGCAGACATGTTTGTGAAGTCTTTAGGACACACTATTGAGAATGTGTACTATGTCAATGGTTGAAGTAAAATCTTTGAAGTTTTTCATAGATTTGTGATGAATTAAATAAAGTTAAGTACTTATCAAAAAGAACATTTGGTCTCAAACTCTCTCTCGGGTGATGATCTTGACAGAATCGAGATGCAAGAACATGTGTATTGTTGATCTGATTAGTGCTTGTTGTGACAGTCTCACATGACTTAGTGCTCAAAGTGAGAATTCTAAAATATGATATGCGAGACGTGCTCTTGTGAATGGTTCTCTACTGCAAAAATCTGTGTCAGGGACCTGGTCCCTGTCTGCAGAAAATGAAATATGCAGCTGACAAAGGTTGTGACGCTTGTATTAATGAGAAGCAGATCAGACCATCTTTCAGGTATAATAAACAAACTCTGAATCTTCCAAAGAACTTTCAACTAATGTGGTGAATACTACATGTTCTGTGACAAAAAAAATGATTTTGAGAAATTTGATGTAAATATTGATGAAAGAATAGTTACAATATACTCTTCCTCTAGCAAAGATTATCCGGTGTATAAAAATGTGCACATTAAAAAGGATGTTTATGTGATTTTTGATGAGTCTTGAAGAATTAGTAAGTAAGTTGCAAAAGAAAGAAGATTATGAGATGGAAGAGACGTGTCAGATTCTAAGAGATAATATGAACAATGAGCTTGATAAAGAACATCCTCTTCATGACTGCAACGATCCAAAGGATGTTATTGAAGATTATGAACATGATGAGGGACACTGTCCTATAGACAATGCTGAACAAAGATAATGTAGTTCAAACTGTGAATTTTGAAGGTAATAATGAAGAAGTTTATGAAGCTCAGTTTGCACAAAGCAAAGTACGACACTCGGTTCCCAAACAAGTTGATAGATTTTTTCAATTCCTCTTCAAGAATGGTTTCAAAAGAGGTAAAATAAACAAAACCCTCTTTTCAAAATTGAAAGGAGTGAAATTACTCATTATTCAAGTATATATTGATGATTTCATCTTCGAGGCAACCTTTGAGGTGGTGTGTGAAGAGTTTTATTACACTCATGAATAGTGAGTTTTGAAGTTAGCATAATGGAAGAATAAAACCTCTTCTTGGAGAGTTAAATCAAATAAACCTCAAAACGTACCCTCGGGCGTCAAGAAAAGTACCTTTATGAGCTGCTCAAATGGCTTAACATACTTGAAGTCAAAAGAATGTTATAGAAGGGTAATGTCATCATGAAGTTTTTGAAAATTTGAAGATTGAGTAACTAACATCATAACTAAAGCCCTGAGCATGGACTAATTGTATACTCTCATAAGAACTTAGCTACCGAAAAGAAGATATCACAACGTTCAGGGCATGTCTCATCAAAGATAGGGACCTGGTACCCGTTTAGGGATGTTGTTGAAAATGTCTCATGCTATGAATGCCTAGAAAATTCATACTTCCATGGGCACTAACTTGAAGCTTTATGCGGATGAGCCTAGTTCAGTATTCCATTCTTGTAAAAATGAATTACATTTGAAGGTTTTTGAGAGAATCTTATAAAATTTGAAGAAGATAGGGGACCCGATCCTATTCTGTTCATCAGGATACTTTTTTTTGAGGAACATATGATGCTGATTAAGTTGGGTATCAAGTTCATGGAAATCATACCTCAGGAGTGGCTTATATTTTATGAAGATCTCTCATTAATGAGGAACTAAAAGGAAAAGTTAGTTGCATTTTCAACAACTGAGGCATAGAATGTAGCAATTTAAGCTTGATGGGCTCAACTCTTGTAGTTCAACCAACATTTTAGAGATCTTAAAAGATCTGGTGAGATAATCAAAATGATGTCGGGAATGTTGATAACTTTTTGAATGGATCCTGCCTGAAGCAATCAACTCTCTCATGACTATTCAAAGGGAGCAAGTATCCTCTATCTTTAGTTATGTATGCTTTAGTAAATTCAATCTCGTACCTTTTGTAGGTATACACACATTAAAAAACGGTTGAAGAAAAATAAAGTTCAGGATAGATATAGGAAATCACATTCAAACTACCAAGAGAGACATGGTCCCTTCTCAATGGTTAGCACTTTTAACATTGTAGTTTGGCTTATGCCTGAGAACCTTGAATTTCCTACATGTCTGCCATTTAAGTAACTTACTGTTGTCCCATCTTTTGAATACCAAAATGACACTTTATTTCACATAGTACAACTCTTTTACCTTATTTATACTCCATATTTCTTTTCAAACCACCTTCAAAAATAAGAAATTTTCAAACCTTCTTTTCTACTTTTACAAAAAACACTTCAAATGTGTAAAAACTCTGTTCCTACTAGAGAATTTTCTGATGAAGATGTTTTTTAAGTATGAAGAGGAACCAGGTCCTACAAGAAAAATAAAATGGTGAGACAGACGATTTACAAAACGGGAAAAGGTTTATATTCTGAGAACTCAAAATATTCTTAGAAGGTGATCCTTCATTATGTGTATCTTTTTATATTTCGTGATGAATGACATTAACATACAATTGGAGTGTCTACGAATCGAAGTTAAAACTGAACCAAGGGTTGCGTTCATGTCCCAAGGGAGTGGTAGTGAAAGTTGTAGATACTTAGAATTTTATTCTAAAGAGTGATAGTTTTAAGAAATTTTTGAGTTAAACACAAATTAAATTAAATTTGTGATACCAAAATGTAAAATATCAATAAAGGGGTTTTGTCACAAACGGTAAAATTATCAAAAACAAAGGAAAAAACAAGTAAGGGTGAGAGTTCTTGTAGTGTTACCGCAATATTTGCTAACACAAACTAATGGGTACATGCTTTTTATAGGAAAATTCACAAGACAATGATGACTAGCCTAAGATTTAGGTGAAAGTAATTTCCCTCTCGAACAACTTAACCCATATTAAATGGCTTCCTCAGGAACACCCACTCCTCTAAACTAACAATCATAGGCTTTACTCACACCCTTACTATTTGATAGAGGGTTATTGGATATGGGACTGGGGCTCATACTCTCGGGCTGAACCTCATGTCGACCTACTCCTTAGGCCATCATACTCGTGGTCTTAATTTCTTGACCTCCCCATCGGACAAGCAGAAAACACATGGGTGGGTTTGTATTTGCAACTTCAAACCAATTAAATAAAACTAGAATCACTTGGTGAAATCACCATTAACATGCATCTAATCCTATTAGAAATCAAGGCCCAATAGTAATATCAACACATATTTGTTAAATCACACCCCAAGAATGAGATCTATTAGCCACATATGAAGAAATAATGCAATATACATAAAATGATAAAGAAATAAAGTGGGTATAAGAGATTAAACCTTGAAAGTAGAAAAGGAAGATAACTGAAGAAGAACCACTTCCATGATTTGAAGAAAAACTTCTTTTGTCAAGATTCCTCGAAACCCTCTCCAAACTTGAGAAAGATATTTAAGATCAAAGTCCCTAAAATAAAATATTAAGTGTATATTGTTTAAGTCTCTAAATTTCTATATCTAAATAATAAAATAGTTTAGTATTTATATATATATCAAATTTAGTACTGGTGGATCCATTCGGCGTCTTTAGTCGTGAATTGCCTATTGATTCTGCGATTTGCCATTTTTGTCGTTCATCGTCGTTTGTGTTTTGCCTTTATATCAATTTATGTTGTAATGTCATGCGGAATAACTTTGCTTTGCAGAACAATTTGTCAAAGAGTCGGCTGCTCCTTTTCATAACCATTCTGTAAACTTCTTTCAGGTCTCATCTACTGTAACAGAAGGCAAAACTTTGCTATAAGGTGTATCGCTAAGTTCTCTTTGTGATGAGTACTTTGAGTCTTTAGCTCTTTTCCTCCATTTTGCTTTTCTTTTGCGCCTAAGTGTCCATGCCCCTACCAAATCCTCAAATACCTAAAACTTAGAAGTTTCTGTCAGATATCAAGATAAAATACACAACTGAGGACACTATTTGGATTAAAACAAGGTCCTAGATAAGTCCAATTTGAGGACTCATGAACACCCCTAAATTAAATTTTGGCTTGTCCTCAAGCAAAATTCAAGTTGAAATGTTTAAACTATATATCTCAATTAGTGCTACAAAAGACTCAATCATGAATGTATACAACAAGACTCAGATAACTTATGCATAACTCAATTGTATATTCAAAGATTTATGTTCTGACACACGATTAGCAGAGATTCTTGAGGTCTTAATACTTGCTACCAAAGCAAGTTCAAGCTCAACAAAAGTATCTACATGCCCTCACACAAAGAATGATTCCATTTTCACACACATATATTTATCACCATAGGATCAGCAATCTGATGCAACGCTCGAACACACAAAGAAGAGCACTATGCATGTTGTCACCCATAGGTTTGCCCTTATTTTCTAATTGACCTTCGGTTCCGTTCTCTAAAGATCAAAAAGTTTTTTCTTAGGCTTGTAACGAGGCTGAGTGCAAAGATATGGTCATTTGGGCTCTGTTATTTTTTTTTCCAATGAGATGTGATTTACTTAAGGTATCCCCTATCTTTCTTCCACAATCCTTTATCAAGTGCTTCTAATTCATCCTTTATTTCCCTTCATAGATCGCTTTGAAACTCAATTTCATTTCATTTCGTGTATTTATTTCATGACATTTGTTTTTTTTCTCTTTGTTTTTTTATAGAGGGCTTCCATTTCTCTGCCATACCATGGGTTTGTTAGACTTATCTTGCACTTATTGACTACTTCTTTTCATTTTTACCATAGCCAAATTAGGCTTTTGCCTATGTTGTCTATTTACTTATATGCCATATCAAAAAAGATTATAGGTAGTGGATAACATAATGTTTAGGTTTTATCAAGGTTTTCCCAAGGACAAGGTAAGGCTCAAAGGGTGTTGAAAAGAGTTTCACACACTCAAGTGTAGGCAACATAATAGGTATTTGTCAAAGTTGGCTCACACTCTTAAGAATTTCCTAAGATCATGTCAAGAGGATACCTTTCTAAATCAGTTAGACAAACAGAGAAAATTCTTGGTTTATTCATGCAAGGTTCTAAGTAAGCTTATTACACAAGGAAGTGACACTTAAGTTGAATAAGACAACACACATTCTCTAGTGTACAATGGTCATTGTAAAAGAATCAATGCAATAATTGGATAATCACAACGAGATGCAAATAGTTCACATATTCCCCATGTAACTCTATTCGTTCTCATTGTAGCCGCACAATCATGTTTGTTTGATTGAGAGCAATTTTAAAGGCATTGGTATTGATGGAAACCGAGACTTAAATTTGTACAAGAACAAAAACTTTCAACACAAAAGGTGGCAATATTTTCAAAAGTGAACATTTTTTGGAAGGGTCAAAGTTATTATGAAACAAGGATCCAAAAGAGAGCCATAAGATCAAAAATATACAAAACAATTTACACAAACAACCCATGTATAACAAACATATCCACAAAACATGATTCATAGATAGCACGAAATGTGTGGGTCTCACTCTACCAATACAAAAAATTATTTCTCCTCAAATATAAACAACAATATCCTAGAGGTCAAACTAAAGAAAGGTAGATATAGGCATACTGGATATCCGAGTTAGGTTGACTTAAGGTTAAGGTACGGTCGGAATGTTGGGTGTACAGCAGAGTAATTCATGAAGCTTTTTATTACTCTTCTTTGCTATCAATACATCTATCTTCCACCCACGTTCTCGAATGATTTATTAGCCACCTTCTTGTGCGTTGGTCCGCAACTTATCTAGTCCCGTTTCAAATTGGCGACAATATTTTGCACTTTGAGCCATTTTGCGTATCTCCAAATGAATTGTTAGTTCACCGATTTCTTACAAAACTTCCCAAACATATTTTGATTTTTCAAGTATCGGTATCCGTTGGGGTTGCCGGTCTAGTAAAAGAGTCACCAAATCTTTTTTGCGTCTGTCGAGTTTTACAGGCTCTTGATTCTAATGATATCCTGAGTCAAACGATGAAATAGAGTTGATTATTTGTATCTTTGGCGAATATCTAACTAGGTCTGCTGGTTGCACCTTTTCACATTTGCCACACTTTATTATGAAACATTAACATACTATTACTTTACCAATACTCAAATAAAATATAATATGAGATTTTGGGTGGCCTCCCAAACAATGACTTTGTTAAATGTCACGGCACGACACAAGTCAACATTTACTTTTCATTCTCAGAGTCACCTATGCTGTAGTTACGTGAAACCACAACGACTAGTAGGTATTGACATGTCATTATGTCATTTATCTATGAATCTAGTAGCTGAGTTTTAATGGAATGCGGTGGATGTCTCATTAAGCATGTTAATGTTGTCTTCATGTGATTTCACTTCTTATCTTTCTCTTTAAAGGTTCTTTTGAATGACTTAAAAGTGATCATTTCTCGATCCATCCTTTTTCCCTTCTCCTTAGGTTAATTCCAAAGGGAAAATTTTTATACCTTTTCTCTTGCTTGATCTTCCAACCCATCTATTCATTTGGACAACACTTCAACCTATGTCACAAGTTTATCCAAATCGTATTTCTTTTGAGCTTTCCCAGTTGTTTCAACCATATTTTCAAGTAGGGTTGCATCAACTTTTTAGGGCTGACTCATCATTCAACCCTCAAAGGTGTTCAACTGTTCTTCTGTTTTGAGGGTTCTAGACTTTGTATAAGAAATTTAGTAGTATTTTATCTCATATTCCATAGGATGGGAATGTTGGCAAGATTTATTTAAACGTCAGCCACAATTCTGTAATTGACTCTTCCCCTCTTGTTTAAACATTAGCAGATTTTCCCTCAAGTTTAATAACTTCAGTAGAGGGTGACCTGTGTGATATTCATTATGTTCCTCCATTGTTGTTTCCTTGTTGAAAAAATCAATAAGCAAAGAAAAATTAAAATTAAGGTTAGTAAACCTACACTACAAAGAACTAACAACTATAGGTAACAACATTTTCACGTGACACCACTCCCCGTCAACGACACCATTATAATGATTCAATATATGTATTTTTTAATATTTTGTGACCAATGATACTAACCTACAGTTTGATTGTGTACGAATCAAAGCTACTAAAGTAACCCAACCAAGGGTTGGGGTCGTGTCCTAAGGGAGTGGTAGTGAAATTTGTATCTACTTAGAATTTTATACTAAGTAGTGATAGTCTAAGACATTTTCGAGTTAAACCCAAATTAAATTCAATTTGTGACACAAAAGTGTAAAATATTAAGAAAGGGTTTTTGTCACAAATAGTAAAATTAGTAAAAACAACTGAGGAAAGAAGTAAGGGAGAGAGTTCTTTTGTTTGGACCACGATATATTCTAAAAGAATTAATGGACACATGCTTTTGATAGGAAAATTCACAAGACAATTGTTACAAGGATAAGATTTAGGTGGAAGCAAGTTCCCACTCGGGCAACTTACCCCATATTGAATGGGTTCCTCTCAGGCACCCACATGTCTAAAATAACAAACCTACGCCTTACCCACACCCTGACTATTCGATAGAGGGCGCTTTGATATGGGACAAGGGATCACCCTCTCGTGCTGAACCTCATGTTGACCTACTCCTTAAGCAATCATTCTAGTTGTCTTGATTTTGCGACCTTTCTCTCGGGCAAGCCAAAAACACATGGGTGGTTTTGTATTTGCAACTACAACCCCATTAAATAAAACCACAAACACTAGGTGAAATCACCATTAGAATGCATCTAATTCTATAAGCAAGCAAGACTAAATAGTAATGTCAACAAACATTTTCTAAATCACACACGAAGAACTTCAAGGTTCCTCTCTAAATATCTATATCTAAATAATAAAAGAGTTCAATATTTATAGACTTCATATTTAGTACTGTCGGATCCATTTGGCGTCTTTATTTGTGAATCGCCGAGAGATTTTGCGATTTTTCCCTTATCTTGTTCGTCATTGGGAAAATAACTCTGCGTTGCGGAACTATTTTGAGAAGCATCGACTGCTCCTTTTCATTGACTTTTGGTCCACTTCCTTTAGGGTTCACATGCTATAACAAAAGGTAAAACTTTGTTACATAGCGTATCACCAAGTGTTCTTGGTGATATGCACTTTATATCTTCAGCTCTTTACTTCTGTTTTGCTCTTAATTTTCCATGCTCATGACAAAACCTTAAGTACCTGAAACTTAGAATTTTTATGTTATATATCGAGAAAACATACATAATCGCGGACACTATTTGCATTTAAAAAGACTCTAGATGAGTAAAATTTGAGTGCGCATTAAGGTGTCAGAAAACAATGAAAAATAAAATAAATTTGTTTCCTCAATTATTTATTTACTCATCTTGGAGGTCTTGAGTAAGTTTGATTATACCAATCTTTTAGCTATGAGAAACTCAGGCTAGTGTCGGAAGATCTTAGAGTGTTATTGCTAACAGAGATACTGAAATGGTTTTCCGAAAGCATCAGCTTATGAAAAAAAACTATCTGATGGACTAGGTTGAATAAAAAAACAAAAAAAGAAGTGGCAGCCTTGAAGTTTCAACATTACGCCTGGGCAGCGGCGCATGATGGACGTTTAGAGAACATTCTGAAACTCTCATGCTAAGGGATATTCTCTATAGATTCTATTCTTTCTGTCCTTTGCTCCCAAGCCATCACTTCATTCCTTAAATTCTTGTGTCAATGTTCAATATATTGTTTCTCATTCTTAACGATATTTGCACTATTTTGATAATTGATCTTTTACTTATGAATGAAAAAATTTATCGTTTCTACAGAATTGTCTTATTACTTTATGAATGTTTACTAATGCTTAGCGTTGCCTAAATGGCCCTGAATTTACTTGAATTGAATCTCTGTCAACATCATTTAGTTCTTTAACCCTTTTTATGCTGTCAAAGGAGAGAAATTTGTTTAGGTATGAGATCAATGATCAATAATGTTTGAAGGCTACTTGAAGAGGACATGGTCATACTGATAGGAGGAATCTAATTCTACTTCACGTAGACATAGTCATGCCGATAGGGGGAACATGTTTAACAAGTTTGACATCATAAAAAATGGGGAAACTGCTGTTTTATTGATGATTTGAAGATTTTATGATTTAACAAACTTTTAAAAATGATGCAAAAATAGGCCCAATCTAGTTACCTAAAAATTTCTTATTGATAGGGGACCTGGTGAATGGGGGTAGTTGTGAATAAATTTTTAGTCACTATAAAAAAGGGAAAATGCTATTTTGATTGTTTGATAATTTTACAAACTACGGGGATGATGAAGCTCTAGTTACCCGATGAGTTCTTGTTGATATGGTGAAAAACTTAATAAGTTTGTTATCATAAAAAAGGGGGAAATGTTATTTTGGAGATAATGTTAAGTCTTGATGAATTAAAAATCTTAGAGATCTAACAAGGAATCAACTCCTTGTTATTTGGACTGCTGACAATGAAATGGATGAATAAACTCAATGTGAGGAATATTTGTTTGTAATCATCAAATAGGGGGATATGTTATGTTCTAGGTATTTTCATGATCTTCACAAATATAGTGACCTGGTCCCTGGCAGAGTGCTCTCATAAAGGTTCAAATGAAGTACAACTGTAAAGCTGTCATGTCATGTGATAGGTAAAAAGCCCTGTGTACTGCACCAATAGGAAGGGAGGACGAGACTGTCTATTTTTATGTCTCACAAATATAGGGTCCCTATCTAAGTTCTCTCGTCCATATCAATAATGGGCTATAAATGTAAAGCTATTGTCTTAGAGGTTAGTGAGGCATCAATGTACTACACAAATAAGAATGGACTATGTTATATGTCTAATGGTCCATAACTCTTAATGGTTGACTTAGTCAACATGACAAACAAAAAATTAATTAAAAATTCAAATGCAGAGATATAACACGTCTTCGCAATAACTTACGAAGAAAAACGTTGTATAAGACCTGGTCACTTCAAGGTTGCTTATGTGAAAAACAACTAAACAACCTGTCAGAAAAGCTGCCACCTCTTATATTCTAGCTGCACAACTTTTATGAAAATCACACTCACAGTCAATGGGACCCAAAGAGTTGTGTTGATTCTAAAGTCTCTCCTCCCAAAACACAACTCAAGATTCCTAAATCAAAATTCATATGCTTTAAAAGACAAAGTTATCTTGAAAGGAAAAACTCTAACCGAATAACACATACAAAAAGAACTTGATCAACTGAATCATTGCTTTTCGTAACTTCTACTATTCTTCATTGTTTATATTTGAGCTTATATTATAGGAATCGTTTCACTTGTGATATAACGTGTCAAGTTTGGGTGTATCATTGAATAAAATAGGTTAACGATAATTAGTGTCTTACTCTAAAGTCTAAATTAATCAGTTAGGATTAGTATAGTGAGCAGTGTTGTATCTGCTCTGGCTCATTGAAGCAATTGGAGGTGTTTCTTAGAGTAGAGATTAAAAGGCTAATCTCAACTTGTAAACAAGCTTTTACATTTTCTTGGAGAATATTAGTAAATGCAGTTCGATGTCCTATTGAGACAGGTCGTGGTTTTACTCATTGAGCAAGGAGGTTTTCACGTAAAATTTTTTGTGCAATCTTTACTTTCAACATTTATTTTACTTTGTGTTAGTGTAGAAGTGCTACGGACTTGGTCCCATAGATGCCGGTGGATGCATACATTCAACCATTGCCTACATAGAATAAAACTGCACTTTTACATGCTTGCTACGATCATGTTGAACTGGATTTTTGGCAAAATTATGGCTTAGTTGTTGTCAACCTTAGTGACAATAGATTAAATAGGATTTAGCCCCAGATCACTCAGAATATTTCTTAACCATAGATCTTGATTAGTTGCACTAGAAATGGCTATGTATTCTGCTTTTTTCAGAAGATTGAGAAACCACTTGTTTCTTCATTGAATTCCATTAGAACTTTCCTGAACCAAGTGTATAACCATATCATTAAGATTCCTGCCCAACAAGCCATCAATTTTCCTTGCTCTTCCTCTTTTAAACAAATATCATAATAAAAAATTCCTTTCATATATCTCACTGTTTGTTTAGGAACACAAAAATTATCTTGACTTTGAACTAGCACAAACCTCAACAGAAGATTTCTCGTGAACATGAGATCATGTCTTGTTGCTACCAAATAGACCAAACTACTAATTATAGTTCTACAAAGTGTTTGATCATCCCGAATCTCCTTCAAATATTTGAAGAATTTTCATTTTCTACTAGTGGGTTGGTACATGCTTGAATCTTTAAGGAATATCCCCTGCATATTCTTAAGTGTATCATTCCGCGGGACATACAAAAAGTCTGTCAGAGGATCACAACCACAACCCATGTAAACAAACTCATCCAACACCTTATTGGAACTTTTCAGATTGCTTTCACCCTGACCTCCCTGCCACAAAGTAAGATATGATATTTTCCACCGTATTTCCAAGAATAAACTAGACCCATTCACGAGCCCGTCAATGGTCAAAACTCTTCCATAATATTTTTTAAAAAATCATATCACAAGAATCTCCACTCAAAAATTGTTCCCTGATACCTTCATATATCACCTTTAATAAAATAAATAACCCACCAAAGAGAAGCGTGAAGAACAACACACTAAGGATGAAAAAACTAGCAACCTTCTTTGTTTTCATCTAACTTTTATTTTCTCCACCTTCTTGCTACTTTTTTGGCACGAACCCTACTGCTTTTGGGTTGAACTTTGCAGTGGGAACCAATGGAACTTGTGATCATGGTGTATTCATCATACAAGGTTGTATAATGACATCCATAAGAAGAGGATGGGGATACATTTCGGGGGTGGCGGAACATGATAAGGTACACCAATTTCTCCAAGTTGTGCCTTTAGAGTTGCATTTATTCCATTTAATAGGTTATCTTTTCATTCAACTTTTGAATAAAGTATGATAACTTTATACTATAATTCTTGCACATAATGCATTTTTATCTTCTTGCCAAGTGAACACATTTCTAATTCATATTTACTGTAGACATTATTAAATTTTCAGTCAAGGTATATATAATAATGTTTTTGGTGTTGGCCTACATTGTTCAAATCTTCATTACCTTTCTTCCTTTTCAACAAATAGCTATAGTTGCTTATATGAGCATTGAGTTTATTTTCGACAACTCCACCTTTTAGTTAATTACTTTATAAATTTACAGAAGAATATACCTATTTTTTTTTGAATTTGACAGCTTGTTCAGCCCTTTTGCGAGATTGGAACCACAATTTGGAGATGGCACATTCATGTACTTGGAGACATCCGTGGAAACATTTTGCAATGACAAAGACACTTCATCCAAAAATTATGTGCTGCTCATAGTAAGAAGTAGTGTCAGCGATGGCATGTCCATAACCATATGACCTCCCGTTGCCTGATTTCCGGCAAAATTGCTCATTTCCTTCAATGTCAACTTAAAATATCTAGTAAAATTGCTAAAGTTTCTAATCAATTCACTCCAAGGTGGACATAAGCAAAAAAACACCATCGGGAATGGGTTCGAGGCTAGAGATACCCCGAGATGATCTCCTGAGGTTGACTTAAATGTTCCGAAAACATCGTCAAAATTCCCCACCAGTTGACTCCCAGGTTGACCGAAGCTATTTGGGTCCAACTGTTCTTATTTGGAACCTAGATTTGACCCGAGCTAGTTAGGCCGGTAATTAGGCATTTTATATGCATCACATCGGTAGGGTTTGGAAAATATCATAGATGATGCATACAAAATGATGTCATTAATTGAGAAATCAAAGTTCTAAAATTTCATAAAATATTATCATTGTTTCTTTTAAACGTTGTGGTCATGTGTAGGAAATAAAATGTATGTTGCAGTCATGTGTAGGACATAAATAGTATGTTGTTGTCATGTGTAGGACCTTAAAAGTATGTTCCGGTCATGTGTAGGGAGTTTTCTAAAATTTAACTTTCTTTGTTAATTACCTGTTAGACTAGAGTTCTTGATTTATCTAGAAATATTTTTTTATAAGATATATTAGTCATTGAACTATAGATTATGACCTTCCATGTGTGAATAAGAGAGGCATAGAGAAAATACCTAAAACTAAATAGTTGTTGGATCACATACTTACACCCCTCACCTCATTGAAAACTAACAATCTTCCTCAAGATTCGATCATTTAAAAGTGTATTCTTGTATCCGTACATTCTCTAATTGGTAAAATACACAACCAATTGATAAAACAACCTCAGAAATTCATTTTTTAGAAAATTTAAGAATAGTAATTTTCGTTTCTAAGATATGATATCCACAAATCTAATAGATCAATCTGCACAATCTCAAAATAATAAACTATAAAAGTAAAGTAAGTGACAATTTCCTCTCTATTTCTAATCCGTCTCTCCCTAAATTTGTGATCAATTTCTAAAAATTCTTGACTATAAATTTTACGCCCTATACATGACCACAACATATCAAGAAAATATTGAGGATTTTCTTATGATATTTTGGAACATTGATTTCTCAAATGCTGACATAATATTTGATGAATGAATTCAATGATATTTTTGGAAACCTTACCCATAGTAATTCTTTTGAAACGCCTAAATACTTGTCTGACTATCTCGGGTCTTGCCGGGTTCAATCTCGGCTCAAATGGAACCAAATAGATGTTGCTGACCAATAGGGAGTTTTTATGATGCTTCTGGATCTATCAAGTGAACTTCGGGAGATTTTCAAGGGGAAGCTAAGAGATCAAACCTACTCCAGATTGACCATAATTACTTTTGTCAACCTGCGAAAGCATTAATTAGAAGCTTTAGTGATTCTTCTATAAATATTTAGTTGATTTTAGGGATATACTCAATTTTTTTGGAAATCACAAAGCGGTAGTTTAGATGGTTAAGGACATGTCATTGCTTAGGCTATGTCATAGTTGGAGCAGCTCTGCTAATTGGAAGAAGTGTCTGTGTTGTTGCACCAGGTTTCTACCCGTGTCTCCGGGTACTTGAACACGCCATCAATGAATTGCGGTTCGAATATCTCAAAAGGGTTGAATAATTTGTTGAATTCTAATAGACTACTACATTCTTAACAAAGTTAGGATGTAATTCAGTAAAAGGCTGAGTTGTAGAACAGAAACTCATTGTTAATACACGTAATTATAGCTATTTGTTGAAACTGAAAAAAAATAGTTAAGACATTAATAATATAAACAAACACAAAAAATCTATTATATTATCCTTGAGTGACACTGTTATTCATCATGAGGACATAAAGAAGATGGCAAGAAAAATTAGGAACAGGGGACGTGCTCATTGTCAAGGCAAAGAAAAAATCAATATGTTGATGAGTTAGAATACTTCATTCACTAATCAAAAATTAGAATGCAAATATATCCTATGAAATAGAGGAAAATGTAACTCTACGTCACAACAGGGAGGTACTAGTGTACATCCTCTAGTGCAGCCAATGTCGGGATGTATCCCTATCCTCCTCCATGGATGTCATATACACCACCTTATATGATGAAGCGGCAAAGATCACAAGTCTCATTGGTTTCCACTAAATTCAAACTACAGGAACTAGTGCCCACGCGAAAAGTAGCAAAGAAATAGAGAAAAAGAAGCGTGAGGTGATAACAAATAAGGTTGCTAGTGTTAGCTTCTCTTTGGTGGGTCGTTTCCTTTATTGAAAGTGAGATATGGAGGTATGAGGAAACCATTTCTGAGTGGAGATTCTTATAAGTGGATTTAATGGAAAACATCATGGAAGATTTTTTATTATTGACAGGCGTGTGAATGGGATGGGTTAATTATGGAAAATACAGTGGAAAATTTCATTGCTTAAATTATGACTTGGGAGCTCAGGGTGAAAGCAATTGAAACAATACTAATAAAGTTGCAAATAAGTTTGTTCACGTGGGCAATGTTAATGATGAAGTTGTCATTATTCAAGGGAACTCAATAATCCAATTTGTATTTGCAAGTTAGAAATCCATGACATCTCATGGAAATGCTGATAAGAAAAATAGAGAGGCAGACCAAACATTTCCTGGAGATTTAGCCCCTGCTGTCCAACGTATCCATCCTTGCCTTTATCTTTATCTAAATCCTGCAGCAGGAAAAAGGTCTCTTGGATCCGAGGAGAAACAAATCCAACTCTGTTAGAGGAACATAGAATAAAAATAGAAAATATAATCTTATTTTCATAAGAAAGACAAATCTAAATACGTAAAAACTAAAAAAACAAAGAAAAAATTCCATAAAATACAAATAATATAGAATTGCATAAAAATATGGGTTGTATACCAAATTTATTTTGTACAACCGTAGCTTAACTCCAAAATCAAAAAGTAAAACATAAAATCATAAGCATTCTTACATAAAAAAGTTCTAAAGGAAGAGAAAATGAGCAAAATCCCCCTCAATTTATAGCCGGATTTCGTATTACACACTCATTCTTTATGGGAGTACTATTACCCCTTTGAATTGTATAAAATTGAAATTGTTTGAAAACACACACTCTCTAATTCTCATGTCTTAAGCACGAGAGATTTCTTTCGTTTCATACATTTTGTGATTGGAAAAATATAGTTAGGTTTTCGGAGAACACGAATCGAATCATGGTCCACGTTGAGAGCCGGCGATAAGATAGGAGCCGAGCCACCTAAATCAGTTTTTCTACATTTATTAATTTATATAATTCCTCGCGTCTCTATAAAATAGAATAAATATTTGGGGTGGAATCACAAACAAAAGGAGAGAGAAAAAGTCAAAAAGAAAGGGAACTCTTTCGGTGATTCCATTATGCACCAAACGAAAAAGTTATCGCGTACTGCTGCGTTTTTTAATCGATTGGAATTTATATCAAGAATCTTGCAAGTACAGATTGAAAGAGAAGGAAGGCAAGTCAAAGAATAAAGAAATCCTTAGCCGGAGCATTAGCAAGATCATTGGAAGACATCTTAACTAGCACAAGGTTCTCCTCACAGCAACCTCCACTATGATAGAAACCGACGATAGTGAGTAGCAAAGAAGGGTAGGGTTTCAAGTTTAGAGTTTTCACTTTGACATTCCAAAATATAGTGGATCTTTATTGTCGAATTATATGGAAGATAGTCAAAGCATCAGCCTCAGCATAAACAGAAGAAAAGGGTTGATCGATCGCCGTTAAAGAAATATCCTGAAGGCTCGAACATACACATACACACACACACACGAACCCACTCACACAAAAAAACACATGTATTTATCTTTTAAAGTTTTGAATGTCTCTTACAAAAAGATCTACATGAGAAATACACGTGTCAAGCGCGGGTGTTTTACCACAAGGCATGTATCTGGTTATGACATTTAAAGGGGCTACTTATTTCAATTTCAAATAATTCAGGGGGTAATAAAACTTTGTGAAGTATGAGTTCTGAGTTTGAAATTAATCTATAGGTTGGGGGATTTTGTCCATTTTCTCTAAAAAGGAATATATAGGTCATATATTATACTTCAAACCCTAACACTTGAACAATATTGTAACAAAACTTCTCTTCTTAATTCCAGAATAACGCTATTTGTTCTTTACCTAAGTTAGTTTCTTGACGACATGTATCTATATCATTATCTAGGAAGAAAAAAAAAGAGTATGATGATCTAGGAAGCAATGTACTGGTATTTATAGTAATATTTTTATGTCTTTTCACCCACCAGAATTCGTTTATGGAGCACATTGAATCATGATACTTAAATTTTATTATGGTTGAAAATTCAAAGAGTCAATGAATTGAAAGAGTTCAATACACTATTTTGTTTAATACTTTAATTAAAATTAACCTAATAAATTATAATAATAATGGCATAACTAAAAAAAATCAAGTGTAACGACCTTGACAGTCATGATTATTGCCCACACTAACTGTCCGATTGGACAACCTTTGCTATGAAAAATTCAAGCAACTAAACCAAAAAAAACATTTAAGTTACAAAAGCACGTTAAATTGACTAAACCAGATGTTCCCATAAACTTCAATAAGAATTTTAAAGTATTAAATAAATAATGTGGAAGTGCACGACCTAAAATCTAAGAGTCAATGAACCATAAATACTAAACGATAACCAAGTCTAAAACAAGAATTATCGTGCCACCAACTATGATAAAAACATATAAGAACTAGTTTAAGTTTGAAATA
This sequence comes from Solanum lycopersicum, assembly GCF_036512215.1. NCBI lineage: Eukaryota > Viridiplantae > Streptophyta > Magnoliopsida > Solanales > Solanaceae > Solanum > Solanum lycopersicum. The sequence goes on from NC_090802.1 coordinate 42,761,897, forward strand.
TGGACATACACTCAAGGGAACCAAAAAATATCCGAAAGATGCTACCTCACCCTTTAATTTGGAAGCAACGATCACAGATCATCAATGTGAGGTTTGCCAATAGCAAGTCAAATAGAATTTTAAGCTAGTTAAAAAACATTATAATAGCATGCATACATATCAAGATATAAAATAGTATCAACATTAACCAATAACGATCAACCTCACATTTATTAAATCAGACAATTATGTCAAGTACTTAGTGCTCTCATGGAATCCACACCCAAACTGCTAGTGCATTGGAACGTGGTATCAGATCCCATAGTTATGCCAAAACGTGAAAATCTGATATCATTTTTATGACGGAACATGGCAATCCGATCCCATTTAGTTATGTCGGAACGTGGCACTCTTATCCATCAACACACCACAACCACAAACATGAGTATACTTTCATGTCATGCAATAAAGTATGATTCATGACATCTAATTTTATATATTTCATTTACTACAAGTTTACTCAATGATGCAACATTCATATACAAGTATCATAATAAAGCATGAACATGCATACATTACACAATCACAAAATCACAACCATCACTTATCTCAAAAAAGCTTGAAACCCTAAGAGTGTTGATCTTTACCTTTCCGGATTTGCTCCACTTGTTCTTAGTCTACAAACAATCAATACAAACGGGAATCAATACATATTAAGTAATTACCCAAATTTATAACAACTATAGGAACCCTAGATTATACCAATGATCCTACGTACCATAACTAGGGTTGTTTTCACCATATAATCTATAGAGAAACCCTTGCACATCAACATAAACCAATTCTATTAGGTTTTACAAATCCAAAAATTGATTCATGGAATGAAAAACATACTTTTAACCTGAGGAATGGTGAAAAAGTCTTCGGATTTGTTAGCTGTAAAATTTGTGAAGTGTCAAATAAGGTCATTTAGGGGTATATTAACGACAATAAGTCACTTCCCGGCCGCCACTGTGGTCCAGCCAGCGCAGCATAAACGCCCCCCAAGGCGGGATTCCAGAGACAAAGCGCTATCTAAAGAACTCTAAAATTCTCATTTCACAACACACCTATAAACCACGACACCCAAAAAAATCCCTTTACGCTAAGATCAATTATGGGAGGTCTACTCACCCTAATTCAATTTTGTAAAGTTGTACGGTTTCCTTAACGAGTTACCAAACTAGTCATGCAATCAAAATCATAATATTCAGCAGATTTTTACCAGATTTCCCCACACCACAAAACTATAGTTTCGTCCAAATCTGCACCAGGATAGGAAATTTTCAAATACTACGAAAAAGTTTCAAACTCCCAATATGCCCCATTGGCTTTTCTATAATTTCAGAACTCAGTCATTATATTGGAATTCATATTCGACCATGATGTTGTTAAAATATTATTATTTAATAACCAAATTTATTTTATTTTTATTTGGTGGAGGACCAAAATGGTAGTCGAACTTTGAAGGTTAGAGCTTCCCACTTAATAATATATGATGATAAAATAAAATATAATAAATATAAAATATAATTAATATAATTTAATGTATGTTATGAAGATATAAATATTGATTTGATTATAATTTTTTTAATAAATTTATTATGCCTCTATTTCTAAAATTACAATTTATGCCAAATAATATTACGAACATGACTATTAATATGAAAGACTAATGTATGAAATATGAGATACGTTAAAGAGGTGTCATTAACTTCAAAATTAGTGTATATTCATATCTCAATGATGAATATCTATTCATTTATTACTTTATATACATTATTGAAAAAATTAATTCAAGTAGAACATACATTTATGTGAATTCGGTCTATAAAGAACAGTTTCCACAATTTTTAAAATTCTCCATAATTTGGTCATTCATGACTAACTAAAATTGATGAGTATTAACAATTAATATAAAATATCATAAACTTAATAGATAAGTTCAATTTTTTGTAGTTATTTTATCATTTATTTAACTTTGATTTATGAGAAACTTTCACATATAGCCACTTAAAAATATTTAAATACTCTCTATAGCTATAGTTTCATGATTACAATTTGTAGCTACATGTTATATGGAGGAAAGAGGCGAGCAAGACTGGGAGAGAGAGGAGAGAGGCAAGAGAGAGGGCAAAAATAGTGGGAGAAAGGTGAATTATATATTTATATTGTCTAGATAATTTTATATTATACATATGTAATTGTATATATGGCATGAGATATTGGGAGAGGGAGGAGAGAGACGAGCAACACTGGGAGAGAGAGGAGAGAGGCGACCGAGATCAAGAGAAGAAAGTGAGAGAGGGCAGAGAGTGGGAGAGGGGTGAATTGTATATGTATAAAATTGTATATAACTGTATATTGTTCATATACATATGTATTAATGAAGAGCAATATTGGGAGAAGAAGAGAGGTGAGAGAGATTGAGAGAGGGAGGAGAGAGGGAGCGAGAGAGGGCAGAGAGTGGGAGAGAGATTAATTGTATATGTATATAGGATAAATAATTTTATATTATGCATATGTATTTGTGTATCCTGGAGAATTATACATATGCAAACTTGACTAATTATACAAACTCGAAGTCAACCCACGTAATTAATGTATAATGTTAGGCGTGAGTCGTAATTACATCAAACTATATCTATGATGAGTAATTAAATAGTATAATTTTGCTTATCCGTGTAATTTTCCCTTGAGGAATATTAATAGTATTATTGTAATAATTTAAACTTTATAGGGTTCTTTTGAGTTTTCACTTTTAAATTTCAATTCCACTTATACTAATATATATTATTGCTATTATTATTATTATTATTATTATTATAGTTATATTTATTATTATTATTAAAATTATTATTATGATTATGATAAATGATCATGATGATATGATAAACATTACCAACTGAAACAATCTTACAATATTATTTTTGAAACATCAAGAATCTAAATTTTTGTTTCTCAGATATGATATCTACAAAATCTAATTGATCAATCTTAAGAGTGTCGAAAAATAGAACTATAAAAGAAAAGTAACTCTAAGTTTCCTCTCGATTCCTATCATGTCTCTCCCTAAACCTCTTATCAATTGCTAAAAAAATTGAAGATATGGTTGATCCACCACTGGTGGAGGAAGCAAAATTCATCGGGATGTTCGACGGTTTTGCAGTAGAACCTCTTGATCGTACATTATACGCCCTACTCATGACCACAACATACAAGTAAAATGTCGACGATTTCCTTATGGAATTTCCACAACATATGCCATAATTCTTGATGAATCATTCAATGATTGTTTTTCAAACCCTACCAATGATAATGGATTTCAATAACCCAATTCTATGCCAGACATTTTCAGGTCATAGTCGGGTTTGGACTCATGTCAAATGAACCCGAATTGATTTGGTCAACCTAAGATTCAACTAAAGGGGAGTTTTTATGATGCTTATACAAAAGCAATTCGATATCTGGATATTTTCATGGAGAAGATCCTGTTAAATAGGATGAGGATGAAAAGTGGATGGCTACAAAAGTTAGTAATATGAAAGTGCTCACCTATCAGCGAAAAGAAAAAAATCATTATGTTAAGGAGTTAGAGAATACATTTATAATATTTCAATAAACAATTCAACATTGAGAAAAAAATTTATCCTATCAATGGAAAAAAGTTTACTCTAAAAGGAGAAACTTGGGGGTACTGGTGTACCTTCTCAAGTGCCACCACCCCCCGAGATTCATCCTTATCCTTCTCCATGTATGTCATACACACCATATTATGTGATGAACTAACAAGGATCTCAAGTGCCACTGTTTCCCATTCCAATGTTCAAATTAGAGGAACTAGCACCCGCGCCAAAAAGTAGCAAGACAATTTAGAAAAAAGAGAGAGGTTAAAACAAAGAAAGTTGCTAGTGTTAGCTTCCTTGGTGTTTTATTTTTTATCCCTCTCTTTGGTTTGTTGTTTACTTTATTGAAAGGAAGATATGGTGGCACAAAGAACCATTTATGAGTCGAGAGTCTGTTGGAATGGATTTTATGAAAAAACATCTTGGAAGAGTTTTGACTATTGGCGTGCCTATGAATAGGATTGGTTGTCATGAGGTAAAGATCATAGATGCCATTGTAGGCAGAGAGGCCATGGTGAAAGTATTGGAATATGTGCGTCCACCAGTATATATGGGATCAGGTTCTCAATGCAATTACACTAAAACAATATTAAATAAATGATTAAGTAAATATTGTACACAAAACATAACGTGGAAACTTATTGTTCAAGGAAGTAAAATCATGACTTATCTTAACAAAACATTTCAAACTACGTTTACTAATTTTCTCAAAGCAAAAGTAAAACCAGTTTATAAAATGAGATTAGCCTGCCTACTAATCTCTATTCTAAGCAATACACCTTATAAGATAGATGAGCCAGAAAAGATACATCATTTCTCGCTACACTAATCCTAAATGATCAATATATACTTCGAAAGTAAAACCCTAAGTTACCCTTAGGTTAGATCTTACAATGAATCAAATAAGATGAAATGTTTCTTCACATGCAAGTGAAACAATTCCTACAATATAAGTAGAATTACAAGAAATCAAATCTACTGCTGGTATAGAAAGCACTAGAAGCACTTGATTGGGTCCCTTGCTTTTTTGAAGTTTGAAAGTCTCTCTCTTTTAATGAATGAGTAATGTTATTGTTTGTTGTTTGATATATAACAATGTTGTAAACGCTGTCTGCATTAGGAAGTCAGTAAAGCTGCATTGTACTACACCAACCAGATGTTGACATAATTGTTGCTGCTGGATGAGTATTTCATACTGTACAGAGGACTGGGTCCCTGCATTAATGACGATATAATCAAAACAATTTAGGGCATTAGCAATTATTGATTTCCCCCCTTATGATGATGACAAACAACCTGTAAATATACTCACATGAGTGTACAACATTCATTCAAGAGATAACTCTGCCCCTGAGTTCAATAGTCCCTTCCTGAAAAGAATATGTTCCCCATGAGTTTAATGGTTCCTCCATTTTTTTCCGGAATTCCCAATCAGGAACATAAAAACCATAGAAACTTCCCCCTTTTGATATCATAGAAAAGGGGAGGCGGTAAACATATATAAGTCAGAATTAAAGCCATAAAAGATAATCCAGGGGCATATGCCACACAAAACATGTGTATGAAAGCATAAAAAGATGATAAGTCCTCACATGAACAGGGTTATAAATGGAAAGAGCATCATATCGCATATGTTAGCCATTGTATTTAGTCAAAACACAAAGTCACAATAGTTTAGTACACAGAAGAAGACAAAAACAAGAAGACTCAGGACAACTAAGACACATTTAGGACGGAGGGGAAATGGGAGTGAGGGTGTGCATAAGCATAAGCATTCGCTCATTTGCATCTTTATTCACCTTGATAAACTACCTATTGAGGGCCTTAAATTCCTCACTAAATGAGATACTTTTCTTCAGATACAATGCATTCTCATCCCTAAGATTTTGTAGCACTTCCTTGTTGGCCTAACTAGTACCACGTCAACTTGAGATTGCCTTCTTACTTAAGTGTCACATCCCAAAAAACACACCCTAGAAGTTAGGGTCAATCTCAGATTGCAATCGGCGTATTTGACCTCTCGGAGGTCTTGTACAAATCCTTACATATCATTCATCGCATAAACATAGTGAAAAGTAGTGAAGAATTGAAACTTTTCACTAAACATATCATAGTCTTTAAAAGCCCTTGCATATAAAGCAATAGGAAATACTAAGTCTCAATCTCATCATCTTAAAACACAAGAATACTTGGTACACGACCCATACTTCAAAATACGATATAGAAATACTTAGTCTATTACAATACATTGAATGGAACACATAAAATACAGTTATGCCCTCGACTCAAATGAGGACATACTTAAACTTCTCTTGAATGATGCTATAATCCAAGTCTTCCTTCCCAAAATCTCCTCACCTACCAAGAACTGTATAGATAGGTAAAAGTACGGGGTTAGTACAACCACATGTACTAAGTATATTATTATGCATAAAAATTATTAAAACGGATATTTATTTGAAATATGCATCTATTAAATTCAAAATCATATTATAATACTAAGAACAACTTTTATAAACTTAGAAACACATAACATAGCATTTAAATGAATTAATGCATTTTTAGGATGACTTAACAGTGAGTAGATTCACGGTTACAGTAAATGTACAGTGAAGTACTTAACCTTCACATTATGAACCCTTTAACATGTAATTATTCGACTCAAATATATCTTAAGATTCAATTAAGTCACACAAAGAGAGACTACCCGTACACCCTTTCTAAATTTGACTAAACGACCCTTAAAATTACTTATAATGCGTCACATACACACTTGAAGACATCAAATATATAAACACATAGACAATATGAAATTTCATTATTAAAGTCTATCAAAAGACATACTTAAGTAGATCAAGAAGATAACGTCCACGATTGTTCTCTTCAAGACTACCTAAATAAGCCTTAAGACTTCCAAATTTCGGATCATGCCCATATAATAAACGTCTTCAATACCTAGATTAAGTCTTAAGACAAATCTAGGTAAGATACAAAGTGACCATTCCTATGCCCCCTTAACACCATAAATAGACAAGCCTTAAATACTCCACGTTGGTACTTATTCCATTTACATACTTCATAACATAGGTCATTCCTTCATTAGTTCATTATGACTCATACATAACATAAAGGATATTAAAGTAATGGTCTTATAAAAGACCTAGGAACTCTAACGAACAACTTCAAAGCCTATTGTGCAATATCAAGATAGTATCCCGTACCACAACCTAAACTTCATAAAACTTCCCAGTACTAGTAAGTATCACATATGATTAGAATAGGCAATATTCGACATAGATCGTGACAGTTAGACATGGAATCTAAAGTTCTAACCTACTCCAATGAGAGTGTTTTACTTTCCAAGGGTAGAACTAGGACACATCCCATGTAGGCATATGATTGAGTAATATGAAGGGATTTTAGGTACTGTAGTCTCATTTCAAGTAGAGGTATATTGTACTCTAGTCTCATTCTTAAGTAAAGGTATTTCCCGTTACATAATCACTTGGTGCTTGCCTTGGTTCTCATAGAGTAATTTACATTAAAGAATCACATGAAGAGGGTACCTTATCTAGTTCATGAACCAATCACCTTCACTGTACCAAAGAGGTCCACAAGGGCTACCTTCCAATAGCTACTAAGATATCTCATTTTGACTATCCTAAGAATTACTATGATGCCGTTCAAACAATTAACCTAAAGTCCACCATTTCATTAAATAAAGGATACCATTATGGCTCTCGACTTCAATATTCATAACATAACCTTTACCACGAACATGACCTTCTTACCATCCTCTAAGGTCTCACATATATTTCATTCATACATGACAAAGGTGCACTAAGCCTACCTAGTCAAGACATCTCATATTCACATATCATTCATATATATATCAAGCAACGTGCACAAGTCTACTAAAAAAGATAGAACATTCTTTTCCCTTATCACATAAAACATACTATTCTTTTAAGCACGTAGGAATGACCCTTATCTTCTTAGTGGTATCCTATACATTACTATATCATTATCAATATAACCATCATAACTAATATAGTCAAGTAGGAACAATAATGTATCAACATCTAAGGCTACACTTATAGGCACATAGTCATAGTCCAACATGATCACTTACATAAAATCAATAGAACATATATACTTTAACATTGCTTAACATGTAGATAGATATCATCATACTTCACATAATAAACAAAAAATGCACACATTACTTTAATTAGTACCGACAAGGCCATGATCATCATATTGCATAATGTGATGCTGACAAGGCTATGTTAATTGCAAGTAAAGCACATAAAACTGCCACAATAAGTGAACTACACAAATAACATCATTATTGAGGTATAAATAACATCAAAATAAAGTAAATACGTCATATTACCACTACAAAATCCTCATGTGCACAATTTGATGCTTAGTCATCCAATTCAACACTATAAGGCCCTTACCAATGGCGATGAACAATAATTCAATATAGATACTATGATAATCAATAAAACTAGGTCAATTCTATAGAGACTCAAAAATCTAATACAACCTAGATATCAATTAAATATCATTCCTACATAATTAGAAAACCCATAGACATGTACGTCATAATACATCAACATTAGATCAATATGAACTAACCCAAAACATAGTAAAAATTTAGGGATCATCCAATTCATTGGTTCATGCTTAATTTAGGTTAAAATAATCAATAAAACATCAATTGAATCATTATTCAATGTTTAGAAATCATTACTGCAAGAACACATGGTCGAATCATAAAATTGGACAATTCAACTTCAAAACATTAGAAAACATCTTGACAATTGGGGCTCATTGATGAAACGCGTTTCAAGGATAAATATACATACCTTTATGGATATAATTATTCACTTTGATGAAGAATATCCACTAAAAATTTCACACCAATCTTCCTTGATTTTGGACTTCAATGGAGTCTTTGGGAGTTTCGAAGGGATTTGGGGGTTTTGATTTGGAAGAAATGAAATCTTCTAACTGTCAAACACTTGTATGCATGTTTAAAAGACCAAAAATGATCGTTAATATACCTCCAATACCATTATTTGTAAGTGGGGGTGAAAATACAATATCACCTATCAAATTACAGTGAGACAATGCAAGAAAAATAGACCCATCGACGGTTTGACACAAACAGACCGTTCAGTCCTCCCGTTGTTTGGGTTAGAGACATGTAAAGATTCCCTTATCACCAAATACTAAATTTACACCGATTACACCCATCGAAGGGGCGTCGATTGTCTCAAGAGACGTCGATGCCTCCGTCTTTTGGGGTTGCCTAGGACAGTCTTGACACCATGTTTTAGTTCCTTTCTCAAGGACCCTTAGTTTGACCTTGAGGATGTTTTCCATGGATTTTCGAATCCAAAAATGATTTTCTATAAATTTATATCCTCTCACATGAATTTCATACAAAACGAACATGTAAAACTCAACAAAACATGCCTAGACACATAAGGTGTTTTCAAGGCATATCTTTCGAACGTCATGGACGTTTGACCTCCAAACTCTACGAAACATGACACACTGCCACTAAATTCTATAATAAATTATTTAAGGAACTTAAAAACTAATGAATAACACATAAACATATAAAACAACATATGAGGCATATAGGTGACTTAGTCGTCGATCGTCTTTGTAGTCCCTTGACGTTTGACTTCCAATGCAGCTAATACTTTAGACACTGACTAAATACCATATATTAGACATATTTAGGACAATAGACTATCAATAACAACATGTTAGTATCTAGTTAACCTAAGTCAATTTGTGGTGTTACATTAAGTCTAGAAATTTTTACCTCCTTGTTATTTAGTATACCAGTAACATCAGTTACTTCTCATTTAAGAGCGGACTGCTGTTCAAGAGCAATTGAAACTTGCGATAGACCCCGAGCCTTTCTTCCAAGAACTCACATTTCAATAGAGTGGCCTTAGTTAACATCTTCTTGGTGGTACCTGGTGCTCCCAATCTTAATGGTACTTTAAAGTTGTTAAACACGAAATTCAGAAGATACCCATAGGGAATGCCATGATTTTCCTTTTTCCATGTCACAACTCTATGCATGTGCTCAAGCATCAGAGCAGAAAGATTTATCTCCTTAAGGTTAACATGTTTTTCCATGAGATATAAGCCTACCGCAAATGATATAGTTTGCTTCTCAACTCTAATTTTGACCCATAGAACTAGGTCCTTTTACGAGTTTGACATTTACATTCCCTTCGAATCTCACTCTTTGCAGTACAGATTTTTGTTTTGACACATTCTACCTTTTGGAAAGGGATTTCTTTGTTGTTTTCTGATTTCCCTCTTATTTCACTCTTTCTTCCTCCGCTTCTTTTTTTTTGTATTGCCATATTCTTATAATGTCCTCAGATTATGTCTCACTATGTTGAACAAGTACATGATTTGATATGGGTTCATCAGGCAGTGACCCTTTTTCCCTTTTCTTCTCTATTCTCTCCGTCTGATGAGTGTTTGCTACGAAGGCAGTTGCCAACTCTTTTTGAGTAAGACTTCTTATCCCATCATTTTTATTCTTTACCATTACATGTCCTTAACCAATTTCCTTTCCCTTTTAATCTTCTCTTCTCTGCACCATCATCACTTGTGGCAGCAGTGTCTTTAGGAACCCTTTCAATAGTTTCCACATCAGGGGCTCTTATTTGAGAAGATTTTTCTCCTCGCACAGCTCTACTACCCCCATTTGAACTGTTTTTCTCCTTCTTTCTCTTTATCAGTCTCAACATCAAAGAACTTCATTGTTTGTTCAAAGATAAGTTGACTCTTGTGAGGGACCTGATCTAACAATCTGAACTCATCAATCACTAGTGTGGGTCGGGATTCTTCACCATTGAGGATAGACTTTAACAACCATAAATTATACCCCTAAATTTAAAATGAATGATTTTGGACCCTTTTCCTCAGGCAGATCTTCCTCAAAAAACCTTCTAGACAGTGTAGAAGAGAGTGCCATAAACACACAATCTAAATCTTTCTATATTGGTTCACCACTAGGTTTTTCCACCGACAATGCCTAGGAGTTTTGAGAATCTTCCAATGATAGAACTAAAGTAGGAAAATAAGGAAAAACCATAGATGGAAGAATATCTGAATCCACAACTACAATTTTAGGGACAACGGGCTCATCTTTAGTGCTATCTCACAAACTAAAGTCATAGGCAACTCTTCTAGAGTAGGAGTGGAGAAATCAAATTGACTAGAGTTTTCGACTTGATGTGAGATTCGCACATTAGAAGAAGATTTGGAGTTATCTATGTTGATGAGAGAGAGTGAATGAGACTAATACCATTATGAATTATGTTACAAGATTTACCCAAAACAGAATTTTGAGAAGATTTGTAACTTGATCCGTTGAAGAAGACATATTTAATGTGATAAAGGCATCGGGTCCCTAACAATAGCTTCTTTTTATTTAAAAACAAAAAACAAAACCAGAAATTGTTTTGATGAATGGAGTATAGACACATCGCAATGATGTTGAAAGTAAAGACATATCATAACATGATATTAACCATATGAGGATCAGGTCCGCTTTTCTATTTGTCAACCCTGCTTGTATGATTAAAAGTTTTTTTTTAACTAAGTACACCATGAGTGTATACCTTCATTAATGTACTCGATAAGAACTCTCAAATGACAAGCATAGAGACACGAATATATACCTTCACTTATAAACATAGTCAAGATATGTGTTTGTTGTGCATGCTTGTTAATGAGCAGGTGATCTTGAGCAAACCCTGTCTCATCCTGTTTCAACTAAGCATTCTCTGCTAAGGGTCTTGGTAAAAATTTCTGCTTGATTATCTTCAGTTTATTCAAAAATTCATCTCCACATCCTTATTTTTCACAATGTCCCTATTTAAGTGGTGATTCACATCTATGTACTTAGTTCTCCTGTAATCCACTGGATTTTTGGCAATATTTGTTGTTTTAAAACCCTTAAAATGAACTAGTAAAAATTTGAGACTCACATGGATTTTATTAGTTAATAACTTTTTAAAATATTTAATATTAGCTTCAGAAGTCAACTTACAGAGTTTTTGAAGTCAAACATGAAGAGATGACAAAGACATTTGAAAACTAGTCGTTTATGTGTTGGTGTGTCCTAGTATGTTGTGCATGTATTTTCTTTTTTGGAGTCTAATGTCTATGGGGATGACCCTAAAAATGTAGAGGGATATGTTTTGGGACAAAACACCTGGGTACAATTGCCGAAGATCAAGCTAAGGGTCTTTGAAGAGGACGTAATCTTTGGGAGAGAAGCTTCTAAGGCAGGTTATGGACAGTATGTTGAAGGAGTGGCTCCACGCCACGCACCTGCTCAACCAAGGATAAAAGTAAGTTTGTGTCGTGGACCTCATCTATGACCCTTCTGTCCAAAAATTAATTTCAAGAAACTTATGGAACACTTCCATGACGCCGACTTGTTCCCCAACGATAATTCCGAAAATAAAAATTAATTTTGACTTAATTAATATGGTTCAACTAATTTAGGGTTTTTTTTTTGGTGTTTTGAGGGTGTATTATATATTTAATTTTGTCATTTTACACCCATTCCAAAACAAAAACAAAAAAAGAACCCAATTGCTCTCACATTTCTCTAAACACTCTTTATATCACAATCCTCCATTGAAGAACTCTCAAGCTCCAAGGAAGAAGATCAATTCTCCAAGGTTTCAAACATAATTTCGTGTGTTCCATAGTACTAAGGTATGATAATCCTTCATTCTTGAATATCCTCTGATTCAAGAAGTCCAATTCAAAGGTTTTCTAAAGTTATTGAATGATCAATTTCCTTAATTTTGATTCTATGCATGTATTAACTGTAAAAAAATTTCTAAGTCATGATATAGATTTATTTATTTTGAATCAAGGTTTTTAATATGCTTTGAAATAGAATTCCTTGAAGAACTCATATTTTCTCCAAATCTCATAAATTGGCTGACAAGTGGATTTGATGAATGTGATTGTATATTGCTAGAAATGTTTTTATACTATGTTATAATATTGTTATCTATTGTACCCATGCCTAATTATAGTAATTTTTTGATAATTGATAATTATTATGGCTTGGATGAAGGTTAAGTTGAGCTAAATTGCTCTGATTCTTATTGAACTGATATTATGTGATATGGTCCACTTATGGTGGCGATTTTAAACTAAGATATATGAACATGTATGTGTATTGTTTTTATGTCCCTTAAGGCATTGAATGTAAAGTAAAGTAATGTCATAATTCTTATGTGTAGAGAGGTATTTTGATGATATGCATGTGATTCTTGAAGATAAAGTGTATAATGGAGTACAATGTGAATGTGATGTATGGTTGTGTGTAATTATGATTAATGTAGTATGATCATGTTCACAAGACAATGTTATGAATCATGGTGGGTATGTGAAAGGACTTTTCACATATACACACATATGCATGGATGAATAAAGCTAAGGAACATGTAATAAATGTAAGTCTATTCAAAGGGTTTTTAAATAGAACTCATATGAATGAATGCGGACAATTGGGGTGGACACTCTTCGTTAGTAAAGATGTATTTTCTAGTAACAACCTTAATATTCCTTAGGGCTTTCTAATAAATGATAGGTTGGGATGATTATTCTTTGTATGAGAAGAGGTAGAGTACTTAGAAGAAATCGCATAACCGATAGTTAATGAATCTTATAAAGTCTAAAACTTCATAAGGATTAATGCTTATCAAAGAGAGGATTTGAAAACGGGTGGATACTCTTCATGAGTAGAGATGTTGTTTTCAAGATGTACCTCTTGAGATAGGTACTCTTTGTGAGTTGATATGTAGTACTTAGAAACAATCTTTTTATCCCTTATCTATGCACTGCATAAAAATTACTAGTGGTGTTCAACGATAAGGCAAAAAGAATGACCCTATCTTAGGCAAGTGTGGATCCCTCTTTTGTAGGGGTTAATATTTGGATTCCATTTTAAGGTCCCATGGTCTATGTCTGCTAAATATTACCCCCGCAAAAAAAAGTAATGAACTAGGTCTTCCTATAGGTGTACTACTTAGGGTAGTTGGTGGAATAGGATGCCATCTATGCATTTGGAAATGTAGGCATATGGAGGGAGGCTTGGTGTGTCTTTATAGTTTTAATGAGTGAATGATTTTCTATATGATGTTGATTAAGAATGTCGGTCTTATGTCTAATGTCAGTGAAGGTTATATGAATAGTTGAATATGATTTACCCAGTCTAGGATGGTTTAAAAGGATCAATAAGTGGGAGTAGTAGAATAGGATGCTTCTTTAAAATTGCTCTAGGGTAACATAGATTTATCCTAGGGGGTGGTCTTTAATTGAAGTTCTCAAATGCATGAATGTTTCATGTAGTATCTGTAGTATTGAATGTTGATTTCTTGAGTTGTGGTGGAGAAGAAATATCCTTATATTTGGAAGTCTTATGGAACACTTAGGTGTGTAATGAGTAGGTTGTATAGGTGGTCTCTTCATGTCTTACCTAGGTAGGACTTAGTATAAATTTTGATATAGGGTCTAAATGGTTAACTGGGTTACAATATGAGTATTGTCTTATCATGAAGATTATATGAGTATTACCTTATGTGGTTTATGATGCAATTGTATGATATATTTTGCACTTGTATTATGAAGGTTTTATCAAGATAGCATTTAAAAAATCTTTGAACTAAAATTTCTAGTTTAAAGCATGTTTTTCACGATTTCCATACTTACTGCTTAATTGTTATAACTCTACATTCTTCTCTATTTCTACAAGTATAGGTGAAAGGAAATGAGGATGTTCGAGTTCAAGCTTTTGAAGTAGATTTTTGTCTCACGACTCTTGGTATATCATCATATGTTCAAGGACATGAATGTTCTCTCAAATTTTCTTTGTTTATAGAATGTTTATAAAGACTAGTATATTTATTTTAATGTAAGGGCTATTACCATATGAGAATAAGATTTGTCTAATATGGCTTGTGATGAGACTTAGTTCTTTTTACATTTTATAAAAGAGTTTTCTTATTGACTTTATTTCAATATAAGGGTTATGACCATATGACAATAAGATGTGTCTAATATGGCATGTGATGAGACTTAGTTCTTTTTACATTTTATAAACGAGTTTTCTTATTGACTTTATTGTCTAATATGGCTTGTGATGAGACTTAGTTCTTTTTACATTTTATAAAAGGGTTTTCTTATTGACATTATTGTGAAAAGTTCTAATTCCGCACTACTTTTCGTACCTATGTGAAAAATGAAGGCTAAGAGGTTTGTATAAGACCTCCGAGAGGTCAAGTACGCCGTGTGACGCCTAGGGGGTACTCCCGGGTGGATACAAATTTCTTTGGAGTTATCACATATGATAGGGACTGTATTGTTTAGAACACAAAAATCCTCAAGGTGTTTCTTGATCCATAGAAGTTGTGAACAACATTGTGCAACAACAACATATTTTGACTCTGCTGTGGAAAATGCAACTATTATGCTTCTTTGTCCCCAATGAGATCACTGATGATGAATGACAGTTAGCCATGGAAGATGTGATTTTACGATCAACAAAACCCTATATAGTTTGCATCAACATACCCAATAAATTAATAAAGTCACATGTTGGATAGTTGAAGACCAGGTTTCCTTATTGTATCACAGAATGTGTTTGGCATCCTTGAGATGTGTCTCCTTAGGTGAAGCTTGAAACCTTGCACATAACCCCCGCTAAAGAATATGTCTTTTCTAGTTGTGGTGACATATTTGATTGATGGGATTAATCCTCTATACATAGTCTGATTAACTTTTACACCATCTTCATCCGAGTCAAGTTTCACATTTTTGCTCATGGGTTTGTCAAGGACTTTTGCTTATTGCAAGTTGAACTTTTTGAGTAGTTCCTTTATATATTATTCCTGACATATGGAAGTGACCTTAAGGTTTTGTTTGATCTGCAACCCTATAAAGAAGGTGAGCTAGCGTATCATGCTAATTTCAAATTCACTGCTCATTAATTCTGCAAACTCTTTGCAAAGTGAATTTGAAGTGGCTCCAAAGATGATATCATCTAAATAGACCTGCACATTCAACAATTCTTTACCTTCAGATTTCAAGAATAGGGTATTATCAATTTTTCCTCTTTTGAACTCGTTGGAAAGAAGGAATTCTGACAATATTTCATACCAATTTCTAGGAGCTTACTTTAAACTATACAAGGCTTTGTCCATATTAAGAACATGATTTTGAAGTCTTGAACCATCAAACCCTGGAGGTTTCTTAACATGCACTTCTTCCTTCAGATTCCCAACAAGAAAATCACTATTGACAACCATTTAAAACATCTTGAACTCTATATCTGTGGCAAATTTTATCCAAATTCTGATGGCTTTTGTTCTAACTACTGGCGAAAATGTCCCGTCGAGTTTATTTCGAAAAACCCATCTTGTCCGAGAAATTGCTCTATCGAGTAGTTTGGGAACCAGGTACCACAATTTGCTTCTGTCAAACTCATTAAGCTCTTCTTGCGTAGAGGTGATCCAATTTGCATCATGTAATGGTTCATTAATATTTTTTTGGCTCAATAGATGATATGAAGGTAGAGTATGTAACTAGATTTCTTGTTTTGAATATAGTCTGTATGGCTGAATCGAGTGGAGAGATGAGATTATCAAATATATGAGAAGATTGGTTTTTCCTTTCTGTTAGAATGAGAAAGATTTTTATAATTGACAAATAGATGTTCAACATGTTCCTTTCAGACCAAATTTGACTTGGATAATTAGAATGTCAACCACGTGAATTAGAAGTTATAAAGTTTTGAAAACATTACTTTTTTTACAAGCAACCAGTACGGAAAGTTGGCTTTTATAAAGTAGTTTGCAGGGCAAGATAGTTTTGTTAATCAAATAGGAAAGCTAAACTAACTAGGAAACCAAAGTAAATTATGAAACAAAGGGCATAAATAAAGAGTTCCAGAAGGAAATAAATTCAAGTGAAGTCAAGAAAGAAAATTGAAGACATGTTCAAGTTTAAGTAGGAGTTCCACACAAAGTAGGAATCTCAAGTATCAAGAGTAAAAAGAAGCAGAGAACAATTAGGATTTGTAGTTGAAATAGGTTTTGGATTCAAGTCCAAATCTATGAATATGGCGGTAGTTTTGTTGGATAAAACTATGAACTACACAATGAGAAAATAAAAACACGATCAAGAGTTTACGGGAGTTTTTGAGATTTACTTGGGAGTGTTGCAAATTTGTGAGAAAAAATTGTAAGATTGTAATTAAGATTTTTTATTACAATCAAGTGTGTGTAGGATTCGTCTAACAAGTTTGAGAAACTTGACGAATAGTAAAAGACATAAAACCTGGGATTTTTTCTCAGATAGCTAGAAATTAGAGTTTATAATTTTTTATATAGGAATTAGAGATTATAATTTCTTATGTTACATAAGTTTGTAATCTTTTGTTGAGGATCAGAGTTTAATGAAGTGGAGTTAAATCCTATGACATGTAGGTCGTGGTTTTTACCCTCTATGAGTTGAGGTTTCCGTGATAAAGTTTAGTGTCATTATTTTATTATCTTTACAAAAAGTAATTGCTGTAATTTGTAAAGTAACATATAGAATATACTTGTTCCTTCGTCAAATTTAGGGTCAAAATTCTAACACACCCTGATGTTTTGCTTGATTCTGGTTCCATATCAACATTAAATTTAATATTATCATACATAGGAACTTGTGAAGAAGTCTCCTGTGTAGTTGCTGAGGGACCAGATACCCCCATTAGATCTGCACAAATTTCTTCTACAACCAGTCTGCTTCCAGGATTTTTGAATTCCATGTCTTACCTTTCTATCATTAGCCCCTCCACTTCATGATCTCTCTTCTGAACATAATTAGGCTTAGTGTAACAATCCTCAAAATGAAATAGGTTTAATTAGAGATTATCATGGGTTGATGAGTTAATCAATTTTTAAAATAATAAAGAATAGCTTTGGAAGTCAGTTTTAAAGAGTTTTAAGGTCAAACATCAATGGACGATCAACACTTTCACAAACTAGTCCTTTGTGTGCAAGTGTGTATTTATTTCTTGTGCATGTTTCTTTTTATGTGTTGTTTGGAGTCTAAAATCAGTGGGGATTAACTAAAACCCATAGGAACATGTTTAGGGTAAAAACAACCGGGTACAAATCCCTAAGGACCAGCCTAATGGTCCTCAAGGAGGACCCAAAAATTGGATGAAGAAGCTGCAAAGGCAGCTTGTGGCAGAACCTTGAGAGAGACACTCCATGTCAAGGACATTTTTCTCCAAGAACCAAAATGTTGGTCCGCTTTGCGTACCCTTCTGTCAAAAAATTCATTAACTAAAACCTGGGGGACAGATTTGTTACACAACGATAATTCCGAAAATAAAAGTTAAGTTTGACTTTATTAAAAAGGTCCAATAATGTAGGGGTGTTTTGGATATATTTGGGCTGTATTATATATTGATTTTAATTCCTTAAATACCAACAATTAAAACACCTCATTCTAAATTAGAATAAAAAAATATATGCTCTTCGTTCTCTCTAAATTCTCTCTCTAGTCCAATCCTTCATTAAAGAACCTTCAAGCTCTAATTAAGAAGGTCAAATGTTAATTGATGGTTTTATGGTAAAAAATCTCCATGGACGCATATGTTCCTTGAATTCCTAATTTTGGCTCTAAACTGGATGTATTCATTATGATCTTATTATGTTGAATTCATGTTGAGATTGTTAAGGGCTATTGAAATATATGTTAATCATTGTTTGAATTCTTCAAAATTTGCTTTACAGTATTGATATTCATATAGAGCTTTGTTGAATCATTAATATGTATGAATTGTTATGCCTTTATTTGTAAATTTCCTAATTGTTGCATAAGTAGACTTATGAGTATGTTTAAAAGTTAATTTTTGTAATGTTGCATAATTATGCTTTTTTGAAAAATGGAATGATGTGCTTGGAAATGTTGTGATGAGCATTATGATATGTGGAGAAGGAAGTTCGTCAAATGTAAAGTGAGAAATGTGGGTCTTATGCATAATGAGTCGTAGATGTTGTTTCTATTTTCTTGTTCTATTTTGAATCTCTTGTATGTGGATTTGAGTTTTTCCCCAAGCAATCAGTGTTATTTTACTGATGTGATTTGGTTTTGGGCTGCTAGTTTGGAGCCTTTACCTCTTGGAAGTGTTTTAAGTGTCATTCGAGGACGAACGTTTTTCAAGTGAGGGAGAATATAACAATCTTAAAAATCAAATAGGGTAAAATAGAGCCACACGTGGATTTTATGAGTTAATAAATTGTTAAAATAATGAATAATACCTTTAGAAGTGAGTTTTAAAGAGTTTTGAAGTAAAACATGAAGAAACGGCCAAGATGTTCAAAAACTACTCTTTTGTGCGCTAGTGTGTCATTGTTTTTGGTGATTTTTTATGGGTTATTCAGAGTCTAAAATCTGTGGGAATGAACCTAACATATAGAGGGAAATGTGTAGGGTGAAAATGTTAGAGTAGGACACCCCAAATACATTTTTAAGGGTCCTTTAGGAGGACCCAAACATTGGGTGAAGAAGTTGCCAAGGCAGCTTGTAGCTCAACCTTGAGGGAGACACTCCATGTTACGGACTTGCTCCCCCAAAACAAAAAAGTTGTTCCATGTGGGGATTCTTCAGTCAAAAAATTAATTTGTAGAAACCTGCAGGAACACCTTCGCGACGCGGACTTGTTTGATTTTTTTTAAAAGCTTCAATTTATGTAGAGGTGTTTTGGATATTTTTGAAGTGTATTATATATTTATTTCAAGTCATTATACACCCATTACCCCATTTAAAAACTCCAACCCTCAATTAGAATTAAAAAAATATAAGATTTTCATTCTCTCGAAATTCTCTCTGTAGTCCAATTCACCACTAAAGAACCTTCAAGCTCCAAGGAAAGAGGTACAGTTGTACAAGTTTTCAGATAAATGTCATTGAAAGATCCTCAATAATGTATGGTGATTCATACTTGATTCTTCTCTCATTCAAGGATCCAATTTCAAAGTCTTTTCAAAAGACTTCAAAAACCCTATTTCAAATTCTGAACATGGGTTCATTCATTAAACGATTTAAATTTATGGTTTTATGATAAAAAAACCCCAGGTACCCATGTTTCATTGATTTCGTAATTTTGGCTCTAAAGTGGGTGTATCGATTATGATCTAACTACATAGAATTCATGTTTAGATTGTTATGGGCTATTGAAATATATGTTGATCATTGTTGAAATTGTTCACTCTTTGATTCATAGTACTTATATTTGTATTAGGCTTTGTTAAATCATTTATATAGATGAATTGGTGGTCTAGTCTTATGGACATTGCAGTTGGTAAAATATATTCAATGTGTGGAATTGTTGGAGATGTGGAGGATAGTGATTATGGCTATTTGAAATGGGGTTAGTTGACCTAATTCCTTTATTTAATGTAGAATTAATGACTAATTGTTATTCATTGTTATGGTCCACGTATTGTGGTGATGTTTAATGTTATAATTTTATGTTCATGGACTTGTCGGCATTATTATGCGAATTGTAGTATTATGTTGTTATGGATTACATGGGTGTTCAAAGTATAGATGATATGGTATATGTGAAGGTATGATGTGAAGGTACTCATGTGATGTCTATATTGTCTTATATGGATTCTATCATGTTATGATTGCAATTACTTCTTCTTTATTTGTTGATATATGATGATGAAGGACTAAGAAGAGTCTTTATAGAATGATGTTGTATCTTAAGTTGGCAGGTTAAAGTCTCTCTTCTTAATACATGAAATCTTCTTGAATTTGATCCCTTGACTTACTAGTCTTAGGCACCCTCGTTGACTGAATAGAAGATTGAAAGTCTAGAATAAGTAGACCTAAAATATCTACCCTTATATGAAAGACTAATGTGGAACCTTGAATACGAAAATAAGGTTAATATTGGAGTGAACCAGATTGACGTTGCATGGTACCCATGTCATGAATGAGCTATCTTAATGAGCCTTCATCGGCAGCCCTTGTGGTCCTGTTCTTGGTAGTAGTATGTTTAATTGGTAGGACTTAAAATACTATCATCTGAATGAACGTACTCTATAATAACAAGGTAAAGCACCGAGTGGATATGCTTGTGGTAGTAGCTCTACATTATAATAGGACTAGAGTACAAGGAAGCCCTTGATATCCCCTAGATAGTGTACCTACATGGGATGCATCTTTATGTCACGATCCAAAACCGAGCCGCGACTGGCACCCACACTTACCCTCCTATGTGAGCGAACAAACAAATCTAAACCTTAACATTTCAATGTAATATCAACATAAAGTAATGCGGAAGACTTAAACTCATTAATAAAAACCAATTCAACAGCTAATATTTCCCCAAAATCTGGAAGTCATCATCACAAGAACATCTACTTCAAATTACTACATTTAAGAGTTTCTAAGAAGCTAAAAATACATAAAAGCTAGTCCATGCCAGAACTTCAAGGCATCAAGACATGAAGAGGAAGATCCATTCCAAGATAGAAGCATTAGCTCACCCTGATATCCCGAGTAATGAAGACTTGCTAGAGTTACTGTTGAGTCGAAGATGATGGCACGTTTGCTGCACTCCACAAATAAACAAGAAAAAAACATAAAATTAGGGGTCAGTACAAAACACGGGTACTGAGTAGATATCATCGGCCAACTCAAAATAGAAATCAATATATACCAAGTAATATCATAAAATCAACTATTATAGTCAACATGTAGCAATAGCAAGTACTATATCATTAACAATTACCGTCAATTTCACACATGAGGACTCATGCCTCAATACCATACTCATTTCGGAATTATGTTCATTCGATTGAGTATATTAACATCTTTCAAGATTCATTATCTTTATTTCTCTTGTGTCGGTACGTGACACTCCGCTCCCTCATATTCATTAATCCTATTGTGTCGGTACGTGACACTCCGATCCCCTAAATCTACATGTCGGTTCGTGACACCCGATCCCCTAAATCTACGTGTCGGTTCGTGACACCCGATATCCTAAATCTACGTGTCAGTTCGTGACACCCGATCCCCTAAATCTACGTGTCGGTTCGTGACACCCGATCCCCTAAATCTACGTGTCGGTTCGTGACACCCGATCCCCTAACTCTACGTGTCGGTTCGTGACACCCGATCCCCTAAATCTACGTGTCGGTTCGTGACACCCGATCCCCTAATCTCCTTCTATCAATTCATCAAGCCTTCTTTCTAACCAAGGCATCATCATTCTCATTATTTTAGTTCATCACGTGTTCTTTTATACCAAGGCCTCATCATTAACAGAGGGATTAGGGTTTTGCAAGATTTGGGATTCAATAACTTCATCATGCTTATATAATCACAATTATATAATTACATTCATGCAAGCATACAATTAAGCACATAGAAGGGTTTACAATATTATCAATACATATCATTCGCTATTAAGAGTTTACTACGAATATCGTAAGAGAAACCATAACCTACCTCCACCGAAGAGTAGTGATCAAGCAAGCAAATTCCCAAAGCTTTGTTCTTCTTCTCTCCCTGTTCGTTCGTTTTCTCCCTCTCTTGTGCTTTCAAATTTTCTTATTCCAACCCTCTTTCTTTTACCCTAATTAGTATATAATTAAGAATAAAAGATGGCAATAATAACCCACTAATTAACTTAAGGTTACCTCTTTTAACCCCCAAATAATTAGACTTGTTAACATTAACCCACTAACTTTATAATTAAGCAGGAATAGTCAAAAACGTCCCTTAAAACTATTGAGGAATTCTGACTCAGACTTGGATTTACGTAGCCTGTGACGGCCCGTCGCGCCTGTGACGGTCCGTCCTGCTGCTCCGTCACAGAGTTCAGAGACTCAATTTCTCTGAAGAGTCTGTGACGGTCTGTCACACTTGTGACGGTCCGTCCTGCCATTCCGTTATGAAGTTCAGAGAGTCGATTTCCAGTACCCAATTTCAGATTTTCTAAGTGTTTTGGAACGAGACCCTGCGACGGTCCGTCGTGGGGTCCGTCGCCTCAGCCTGTTTTCCAGAAATAAAATCTGTTTTTAAAACGACTAAATAGGTCGTTACAATAGATACCAATTTACCCATCGTTCGTCCCCGAATGATCACAAGAAGGAAAACAAGGGCGAAAAGGAGTACCTGAATCCGCCTCCTTCTCCCAAGTGGTTTCTTCAACGGGTCGATTCTTCCATTGAACTTTGATGGATGCAATCTCCCTTGATCTCAACTTGCGAATTTCTCTATCTAGAATGGCAATAGGTTCCTCCTCATAAGACAAATTCTCATCAAGCAAAACTGAATCCCAACGGATAATGTAGTTTCCATCCCCATGGTATCTTTTCAACATCGACACATGGAATACCGGATGCACTCCGGACAGCCCTGGAGGCAAGGCTAACTCATAAGCCACCTCCCCTACTCGCTTAAGTACTTCAAATGGACCAATATACCTTGGGCTAAGTTTACCTCGCTTACCAAACCGCATCACCCCTTTCATCGGCGAAACCTTCAACAAGACTTGTTCACCCTCCATAAACTCCAAGTCTCTAACCTTGCGATCTGCATACTCCTTCTATCTACTTTGCGCTGCTAACAGCTTTTCTTGAATAGATTTCACTTTCTCTAATGAATCCCTCAAAAGGTTAGTACCCAAGGGTCTAACCTCAAATGCACCAAACCACCCAATGGGAGACCTACATCTTCTCCCATATAGTGCCTCAAATGGGGCCATATCAATGCTTGAGTGATAGCTATTGTTGTAGGAGAACTCTGCTAAGGGAAAGAAGCTATCCCACTGACCACCAAATTCTATCACACATGCACGAAGCATATCCTCCAACAGTTGAATCATTCGCTCAGACTGACCATCGTTCTGAGATGGAACGCAGTACTAAGGTCTAACTTAGTACCCAATTCCGCATGCAATGTTTTCCAAAACATAGAAGTAAACTGCGTACCTCTATCTGATATAATGTAGAGTGGAACCCCATGCAATCACACCACTTCCGAGATGTAAAGTTTGGCTAACTTCTCTGCATTGTAAGTCATGTTGACTAGAATGAAATGAGCACACTTAGTTAACCTATCAAGAATTACCCAAATAGAATCAAACTTTTCCAATGTCTTTGGAAGACGAACCACGAAATCCATTGCAATCCTTTCCCACTTCCATTCAGGAATGGACATTCTCTGAAGTGTTCCTCCGGGCCTTTGGTGTTCATACTTTACTTGTTGACAGTTTAGACATTTTGCAATAAAATCCACAATATCACGCTTCATTCTACTCCACCAAAAGTGTTGCTTTAGGTCACGGTACATCTTGGTTGCACCCGGATGTATTAAATACCTTGAACTATGAGCCTCTGTCAGAATAGTGTTGATCAAATCATCCACGCGGGGTACACATACCCTTCCCTTAATCCTCAAAACACCTTCCTCATCTATTGTCGCTTCTTTAGCCTCTCCTTGCAACACTTTATCTCGGATCCGGATTAATTTTTCATCATTAAACTGCTTTACCTTAATATTGTCAAGGAAGGAAGATCTTGCCACCACACAATAAAAATCCTCCCTTCTCATATACTTCTAACCTCATAAGTTCGTTAGCCAGAATCTGAACTTCTCTAGCAAATGGGCGTCTAGAAGCTTGCAAGTGAGCTAGACTTCTTATGCTTCCCGCCTTTTTACTTAAAGCATCCGCTACAACATTTGCCTTCCCCAGATGATACAAAATAGTGATGTCGTAGTCCTTCAGTAGTTCAATCCATCTCCTATGTCTCAAGTTCAAATCTTTCTGAGTGAAGACATATTGTAGACTACGATGATCCGTATAGACCTCACACTTAACCCACTATAAATAATGTCTCCATTGCTTTAATGCAAACACTACCGCGGCCAATTCCAAATCATGAGTTTGATAGTTACGTTCATGCACTTTTAATTGTCTTGAAGCATAAGCAATCACATTCTTCTCTTACATTAGCACTGCACCCAAACCTGAATAGAATGCATCACAATAGACAATGAAATTATTACCTTCCACTGGCAAGGTGAGAATTGGTGCAGTAGTTAACAGAGTCTTGAGCTTCTGAAAGCTTTCCTCACACTCATCCGACCATACAAATGGAACATTTTTCTTAGTCAAGTTCGTCAGTTGGAAGCAATAGAAGAGAATCCCTTGACAAATCGGCGGTAGTAGATAGCTAAACCAACAAAACTCCTTATTTCTAACACATTAGTAGGTCTTACCCAATTCTTCATTATCTCAATCTTAGAAGGATCCACCATCACTCCATCCTTAGAAACCACGTGCCCCAAGAAGGACACTGCATCTAGCCAAAACTCACACTTAGAGAACTTGCCATAAAGCTTTTTCTCCCTCAATATTTCCAATACCATTCTCAAATGCTCCTCATGTTCCTCCTTGCTTTTAGAGTATATCAGTATATCATCAATAAATACGATCACAAAGAGATCCAAATGTGGCTTAAAAATCCCATTCATCAAACTCATGAACGCAGCAGGGGAATTCTCAATACCAAAAGACATCACTACAAATTCGTAATGCCCATACCTGGTTCTAAAAGCAGTGTTTGGCACATCCTTTGCCCGTATTTTCAATTGATGATAACCGGATCTCAAGTCAATCTTAGAGAAGACACAAGCACCTTGTAACTGATCGAACAAGTCATCAATGCGAGGAAGAGGATACTTGTTCTTTATGGTTACCTTGTTCAACTGCCGGTAGTCTATGCACATCCGAAAACTCCCATCCTTCTTCTTTACAAACAAAACCAGAGCACCCCAAGGAGATGCACTTGGTCTAATGAAGCCTTTGTTCAACAACTCTTGAAGTTGGGCTTTTAACTCTCTTAACTCCGCGGGAGCCATTCTATAAGGGGGTATAGAAATGGGGCGAGTACCCGGTTCAAGATCAATACAGAAGTCAATATCCCTATCTGGTGGCATACCAGGAAGATCTGCAGTGAACACCTCCAGAAACTCACGGATCACCAAAACCGACCCAATCGAAGGTACTTGGGTAGTGTCATCCTTGAGATGTGCCAAGAAAGCTAAACACCCTTTACTAACCATTTTCATAGAACGAAGAAAGGAGATTATACGCACCGGATTGGAAGTGTAGTCACCTTCCCACACTAACAGATCTGTCCCAGGCTTGGCTAACGTCACCGTTTTAGCATTACAATCCAAGATCGCAAATTGCGGAGAAAGCCAAGTCATACCCAGAATTACATCAAAATCAACCATTTCTAAGATAACCAAATCTACATATTATTGCTCCGCACTAAGTTCACCAAACAAGACCTATATACCTTTTCAACTACCACAGACTCACCCACCGGATTAGAAACACGAATAGGCATATCAAGTAATTCACAATGTAAATTTTGTCCATTAGCAAATGAGGAAGATACGTAAGAAAATGTGGATCCAGTATCAAACATTAAAGAAGCCATGCATTCACAAACCAGAAGACTACCTGTGATGACAGCATCAGATGTCTTCGCCTGCGATCTCCCAGGGAAAGCATAACAATGGGCCCTTTCGTTTGTTTGTCCGTTGCCCCTACCATGTTGTGATGTAGTGACTCCAGTTTGCCCATCACCTCGGCCATTTTGGTGACCACCATTACCTCGACCACCACGTCCTCCAGAATAACGGCCTCTACCATGACCACCTCTACCTCTAGCTATTGTGGGTCTATAACTCTGTTTGGGACAATTCCTCCTAATATATCCAGTCTCCCCACATCCATAACACTCTCTAGAGTCAAGCATAGGTCTCTCAGAGAAGTGTTGACTGATCTGAGGTGGACCCCCAACTACAGTCTGTAGTGAAGACTGAATGGGTCGAACAGAATAACCTCCGGAACCCTGTCCTCTAGAGTAAGAACCATTAAACTCACCTCCCTTTCGAAAACTCTTTGATGTCGATGCCATGGTGAATTCATCTGGCTTCACTCCTTCCACCTCTACCACACAATCTAACACTTCTTGGAAGGATTTTGCCGTAGCCGCTACCTGTAAGGCTGAAATCCGCAACTCTGACCTCAACCCCTTCACAGAACGACGAATCCGCTCTTGTGGATTGAAACAAAGTTGAGTGGCATATCTTGATAGTGCACGAAACTTAGCCTCATATGCATTGACCGACATCCTACCTTGCTCTAGTCTCAAGAACTCATCCCTTTTCCTATCCCTCAAAGTCCGGGGGATATACTTCTCCATAAACAAGCTAGAGAATGAGGCCCAATTCATAGGTGGTGCCTCCGTTGGTTGACACTCAACATGTGACCGCCACCACATTTTGGCGTTCCCTTGAAACTGATAACTCACGAACTCAACACCAAACCTTTCTACTATACCCATCTTGTGTAGTAGCTCATGACCGTCAACCAGAAAATCGTAAGCATCCTCAGATTTAGCATCCTTGATGACTGGAGGTTTCAATTTCAAGAACTTACTGAAGAGTTCATGCTGATCATTTGTTATTATAGGCCCAGTAGTCTGACGTGGAAACATGCCTATTTCCAATGAGGCATCCATACGAGGAGCCATAGTGGCTGCATGTTGTACCTCTGAGACCGGAGGTGTTGGTGCAGAAAACACTGGAGGTGCCTGACCCTGATCAGAAAACCCACAAAGATAAGCGAGAACCTTATTGATCACCTCTGGGGTAGGTTGGGGTGGCAATTCCTCATTTTGCACTTGTTCATTCTCCCCTTCCTCACCCTCTCTTACCACTTCCTCACTGGGTGGAGGAGTCACCGCCCTAGTATAAGACGAGCTAGGTGCTCCTCCTCTTCCTCTAGAGGACGTCCTCCCACGACCTCTACCACGGCCTCATGCTGTTACTTTTCCTCGAGCTACAGCCCCAGTGGCTGGCTCAAACGCTTCTTGTCTTGCCGGTGTTGATGTTCGCGCAGTCGTGGCTCTAGTTCTAACCATCTGCGAAATAGAGTGAAGATTGTCAGATACAAATTTGTATCACCTAGATACCAATTGGATCCAAGTAATAGCATGAAAGATAGAATGAAGAAATGGAATTTTCCTAAAGTCGTATAGCCTCTAAAAGAAAAGTGAAGGCGTCCCCCTACTGTTTCTTAAGACTCTACTAGACTCGTTCTTGTGTGGTCAGACCGACGAACCTAATGCTCTGATACCAAGTTTATCACGACCCAAAACCGAGCCGCGGCTGGCACCCACACTTACCCTCCTATGTGAGCGAACCAACCAATCTAAACCTTAACATTTCAATGTAATATCAACATAAAGTAATGCGGAAGACTTAAAATCATTAATAAAAACCAATTCAATAGCTATTATTTCCCCAAAATCTGGAAGTCATCATCACAAGAACATCTACTTCAAATTACTACATCTAAGAGTTTCTAAGAAGCTAAAAATACATAAAAGCTAGTCCATGCTGGAACTTCAAGGCATCAAGACATGAATAGGAAGATCCAGTCCAAGCTAGAAGCATTAGCTCACCCTGATATCCGGAGTAATGAAGACTGGCTAGAGTTACTGTTGAGTCGAAGATGACGACACGTTTGCTGCACTCCACAAATAAACAAGAAGAAAACATAAAAATAGGGGTCAGTACAAAACATGGGTACTGAGTAGATATCATCGGCCAACTCAAAATAGAAATCAATATATACCAAGTAATATCATAAAATCAACTATGATACTCAACATGTAGAAACAACAATTACTTTATCATAAACAATTACCGTCAAGTTCACACATGAGGACTCAAGTCTCAATACCGTACTCATTTGGGAATTATGTTCATTCGATTGAGTATATTAACATCTTTCAAGATTCATTATCTTTATTTCTCTTGTGTCGGTACGTGACACTCCGCTCCCTCATATTCATTAATCCTCTTGTGTCGGTACGTGACACTCCGATACCCTAAATCTACATGTCGGTTCGTGACAGCCGATCCCCTAAATCTATGTGTCGGTTCGTGACACCCGATCCCCTAAATCTACGTGTCGGTTCGTGACACCTGATCCCCTAAATCTACGTGTCGGTTCGTGACACCAGATCCCCTAAATCTACGTGTCGGTTCGTGACACCCGATCCCCTAAATCTACGTGTCGGTTCGTGACACCCGATCCCCTAATCTCCTTCTATCAATTCATCAAGCCTTCTTTCTCACCAAGGCATCATCAATCTCATTATTTTAGTTCATCACGCCTTCTTTTATATTAAGGCCTCATCATTAACGGAGGGATTAGGGTTTTGCAAGATTTGGGATTCAATAAGTTCATCATGCTTATATAATTACATTCATGCAAGCATACAATTAAGCACATAGAAGGGTTTACAATATTATCAATACATATCATTCGCTATTAAGAGTTTACTACGAATATCATAAGAGAAACCATAACCTACCTCCACCGAAGACTAGTGATCAAGCAAGAAAATTCCCAAAGCTTTGTTCTTCTTCTCTCCCTGTTCGTTCGTTTTCTCCCTCTCTTGTGCTTTCAAATTTTCTTATTCTAACCCTCTTTATTTTACCCTAATTAGTATATAATTAAGAATAAAAGATGGCAATAATAACCCACTAATTAACTTAAGATTACCTCTTTTAACCCCCAAGTAATTTGACTTGTTAACATTAACCCATTAACTTTATAATTAAGGAGGAATAGTAAAAAACGTCCCTTAAAATAATTGAGGAATTCCGACTCAGACTGGGATTTACGCAGCCTGTGACGGCCTGTCGCGCCTGTGACGGCCTGTCGCGCCTGCGACGGTCTGTCCTGCTGCTCCGTCACAGAGTTCAGAGACTCAATTTCTCTGAAGAGTCTGTGACGGTCCGTCACACCTGTGACGGTCCATCCTGCCATTCCGTTACGAAGTTAAGAGAGTCGATTTTCAAAACCCAATTTCAGATTTTCTAAGTGTTTTGAAACGAGACCCTGCGACGGTCCATTGTTCCCATGACGGTCCATCGTGGGATCCGTCGTCTCAGCCTATTTTTCCAGAAATAAAATCTACTGTTCAAAATGACTAAACGGGTCGTTACACTTTAGTTATACCTTTGGCTAGTAGAACACCTTCCACGGTGTGGGGTTTTATGACACTCTATTTCATACCTAGCTAGTATGGTCTATGTGAGTTAATGCCTATTCTTACTAGGTGGGATGTGCACCATAGTTATTGTATTTTTTCGACAAAGTGTAGCTAGTGTAATGGGATGCTATATAAAATTTACAAGAGTAGGCTTTGAAGATGATAAAGTGAGTTCTCTAGGTCTTCCAAGATCATTATGTGAAGTCCCCTATATGTTTAGTTCTCTCCTAAATGGGTTAAATTAATATTTTTCACTTAGTAATTGTTAATTGAGTTAGAAAGGTTCTTACCTAGGATTGCTTGAGGAATATTTAGGTGTGTATTGAAGAGATTGTATGGGAGGTCACTTCATGTCTTACCTAGGTGGATGTTAGTATAACCTTAGGTAGAGGTCTAAATTGTTATGGGTCACTTAATGATTGTGGTCTTACCTTATATGTGATTATTTACTAAAAGATGTTTCTTATACTTGTCTTATGAGATTTCTATAGAAATAACATGAAAAACATATTTTAATTAAAGTGTCCCCTTTTACATGGTTTTCTTGCATGTTCACCATACTTAGTGCTTTAATTGTACGAATTCCATAGGTTTCTCTATATTTACAAGTGTATGGGGTGGCAAGTGAGGATTCCTAGAGTTGAAGCTTGTGAAGTAGATTTCTTTCAAGAGTTGTATGTCCTCATTTGTTCGAGGGAATGAAGTATTTCTCTAGTTTCATTTCATGAAAGACTTTGTATTAGACTATAAGTTTTAAATTGATGTAAGGTTCGTGACCCTAATTTCATAGTCTTAATGTTCAAGAATATGATGGATTAGGATGAGCCTTTGTCTTCTTATGTTTTATGAAAGAGTTTCCTTGTTGACTTTATTCATTAAAATATTCAAAATTCGAATTACTTTTCGTACTTGTAGAATTAATGAATGCGAAGAGGCTTGTATAAAATATCATAGATGTCGAGTACGCAATGTGGAAACTTGGGGTGCCCCCGGCTTGTTACACTCAGCTTCATAAAAGCTCACATAAATGCTTTCTTCAATATACTGAGTTTTAGGACTTTTTAGAGGAAGAGTATCCAACAGATACCTCTTCTTCACTTCTTGCATCAAACTTTCCCAAATTATCCTTACCATTATTTAGCACATAGAACTTTCCCTCAAAGGGCTTAATATGAGCAATAGATGGCTTCATGTCATTCAGAAATTCACACAATGTCTTTTTTATCATGGATCGAATTAAGACACCAATTAGTAACATAGCATAATATGTTGACTACTTCTTCCCTAAAATTCATTTCCAATCTTTAGTCAATTAGCAAAGTTCTAGCAATGTCAATAAGGGTCCTGTTCTTCCTTTTGAACTACTCCGTTTTGCTATAGAGTTTGAACTGATGAGAAGTTGTGATTGATTCAAATTTTAACGCAGAAATCATCCAGTTTTGATTTTTAAGACACTATTCCAAAGTCAAACATTATGCTAGCAATTTTTCAGTTAACTTTTAGTTGAACAACTTTAGCAACAATGATTAAAATTCCCGCAGTTTCACCATTTTTCCACCGAAACATGGTCCATGTTTACTTGGAGAAATCATCAATTTTAATTCCTCTTTTTGGAATTCTTAATGGTCCACATAAGTCTATGTGATGTAGCACTCGAGGTCTGGCTGTTCTGACTCCCATCCTGGCTTTGAAAGACGACATTGTTTTCCTCTTGCACAGACATCACAATTCGTATCATTTGAAAACATTAGCTTTAGTAGTCCGCAGACCAGGTCCCTTGGAAAAAGCTTATTCACCAATCAGGTACTCACATGACCCAGTCATCGATGCCATAGACTTGCATCATCAATTTGAGCACTTATACACGACATACCATATCCTTTCAATCAAGATTTGCGACATACATATTCTTGGCTATAGTAGCAGTCATAACAAACCTTTTTCTCAAACAATTTGTAACCAAACATTTATCAACCATGAATTTTACCTCATTTCCTTTGTAACACATTTGGGATATACTCAAAAGATTATATTTCAGTCCCTCAACATAGTGCACACTGTTTATCGAAATGTCAACAAATTTTTCTATCCTGCCAATACGAAAGATAGAACCATTTTTTCAACCAACAAATGACACCCCCACCCTTGTGTTCTTTTAAAATGAGGAAGTTTGAAGTGTCTCCAGTCATGTGCTTTGAGAACCTTTTGTCCATGTACCAACACTAACTATTTCATCTCTTATGCCCAAGAATTACTCATTAAATTTTAAAACCTACTTCAGACGGAGTTCCCAATAACTATCTAAAGCCTTTGAAACCCACTTCAGACGGAGTTCCCAATAACTATGTAAAGCCTTAATAAGAAACCTTCCTAGCCACGGAGGTGACCTTGTTCTTACGGAAATGGTAATGGGGACCAGGAGCCCTATGTTTCCTTCTACCATAAAATTTGGATCTAAAAAATTTCTCATGTTTTTCATTTTCTTCAATTAAAGTCTCATACTTCTGTTTCATATGACCACACTTAGTGCACAACAAATTGTCAACTACAAACACATATTTTCTATGAGGGTTATAAGAGGATTCAAATGGTCTCATCCTAAGCCCTTTTTTCAATTAAAACTCTGATTAGATTACTTAGACATAATTTTAGAGGAGTTCGTCCACTTCAAGGAGTGATTTAACTCTTTATGTATCTTAGTCAGATCTCTCCTCAGTTGAACACTATTATAAAGAGAGGCGACCACCTTAGACACAAAAGTTTTAATTTTTTTGTTCTAGTTCCTTCCAAAGACACTAAGCTTTAGTTTTCCACCCACTGAGGTACTAGTGTCCTTCTCAACTGTCATGCTACTAGTCTTTAGAATATCTATCTATACACCTATTTCAGAAACATGGGACACAAAAGTTGAATTCTCATTCTCATATTGACTTATTTTATAATCTAACATTAAGTTTTCACAGGTCCATTCATCAACATAGTCAATAAATAAAAAGAAAGTTTCCTCAGTTTTTCAACAGGAAAACTATCTATATAATATTTAATGTCGAACAGAGTTACCTCATTTTGATCTTTCTTGTCATCTTATTTTTAAATTAGTGAAAAGATGGAGTTAAAAACAATCTCATCATCTTCAATGGCCATATTGAGACATTCTTATGTCTTTCAACATCTTTTTTGGATTCACTTGAATCATTTCCCAGACAAAAAAGGCCTTTCTAACCTGCTGATATGCATGATCCTTTCTCCGTGAATTGTCTGGGACAAGGTTCTTCTTATGTTATTTGTTGTCATAAGTTTCTACCTTTTGACAAAGACAATCTCTCATGACGTGGCAAGGTTTGCTACTGTTATGACAAATATCATTAGTTTTATTTGTTATGCTTTTAGAGGATTTTTTTTGGAAGCCCTCATGTGTATTTATGATCTTTGAAAACCTTTTGATGACATAGAAATTTATGTTTCTTGCTCTGTCACCCCAATTTGAGATATGTAACACCATTTAAACAACTTACGCGAAGCTAAGGCCTAACATGTGCTTAGTGAGGGTTTAATGTCCTAAAATTTTTTATCATGAAATTTTGAGGTAGTTTCTAAAATTTGATGGTGTTTGTAGGTGAAAAGTCAAAAAATGACCATGATGTTCGAAAGATTTTCCTTAAGACGTGCTTGTATGTTTAGGTGTGCCTTTTCATGTTTTACTTATTCAATTTGGTTAAAAGTGATGTCAAAGGTTCATAACTTGTATAAAATGTATTTGAGTTTGAAACATTTGGTCACGACTCCCCAAGGACTTCCATAAGGGTCTTTGAGGAGGACAGAAACCTTGGGCTAGCAACCTGCCAAGGCAGCAACATTTGCACTTAGTAGTAACCTTTCCATGTCGCGAACATGGTTCATGGAGGGCCAAATTATGGTCCACATCGTGGACAGAAGGCGAACTCCACTTCTTTGGAAATTATTATCAAAAATCATGTGGGAGAAGCTCCGCATCGCGAACTTGTTTCCCGACAAAAGTTCCAAAAATTTAAGTTGAGTTTTACTTGGTTAAAAGGTCTTACAATGCAGGGGTTATTTAGGTATTTTGGATATTAATTATAGGTGGACATTAAGCCTTTCTAAACTCTAATTAACCATTCAAATTAAAACCCTCAGGTCCAAAGTAGAACCTCTCCATATCTTCTCTCCAAGAACATCCATTGATGAAGATTTGAAGCTCCATGGAAAAAGTCATATTTCAAAGTTTTCCTCCATTAATTTAGTGGGGTTTTCTTCAAAATTAAGGTATGGTGCTTCATCCTTGTATCCTCTTTCTTGGAGGATTCATTTTCCATGGGTTTCAAAGATGATAAAAAAGAAGAGTTCTTCTAGTTTGTTATCTTGCCATGATTTGTTCCATAAAATTATTTGAAACAATGATTTATGATCTAATTAAGGTTAATTGAATGATTTTAGATCAGAATTCCTATGAACCCATGTATACACGAAATTCCTATTTTGGCTATAGTGTGGGTGATTTGATCATGGCTTAATAGTATTGATTTCTTATGTAGATTAAATTAGGATATTTATATATGCATGAAATACCATAGAATTGTATATAGGCAGTCTTAATTTGATGATTTTCATATTGGGTCTTGTTAGATAGTTGCATATTGTTATTATTTGGCTGAATTGGTGATCATGACTATTGGTAAGAGCCTTTATAGATTGAATTGGTTGAATAAGCTATTGATTGGATGTTTATATGATGACCAAACCTCTTGTATATTGTGTAGAATAGGTATTGAATTGTGTTGGTCTGTATGGTCTACTTATGGTGGCGGTGCTTATGTGCTATACTTGTGAACAACGTGGCGTTGTCAGCATTCCTTTTATGAATTATGGTTATTTCATGTTATAACTTTGATATATGATTATTGTGAAGGTCTACATGGTTTATGTGTCTATGTGAAGCCAAAGTGTGTGTTCTTCTAAGTGATTAAATGTAACGACCTGTTTAGTCGTTTTGAACAGCAGATTTTATTTCTGGAAAAACAGGCTTAGGCGACAGACCCCACGACGGACCGTCATGGGCACGACAGACCGTCGCAGGGTATCGTTTCAAAACACTTATAAAATCTGAAATTGGGTACTGAAAATTGACTCTCTGAACTTCGTAACGAAATGGCAGGACGGACCATCACATGTGGGACGGACCGTCACAGACTCTTTGGTGGGAAGTGAGTCTCTGAATCTTGTGACGACCTGCAGGACGGACCGTCGCAGGCACGACTGGCCGTCGCAGGTTGCGTAATCCCAGACTGGGTCAGATTTCTTATACGTTTTAAGGGACGTTTTTGACTATTCCTGCTTTAATTATAAAGTTAGTGGGTTAATGTTAATAATTCTTAATAATTGGGGGTTAAAAGAGGTAACCTTAAGTTAATTAGTGAATTATTATTGCCATATGTTATTCTTAATTATATACTAATTAGGGTAAAAGAAAGAGGGTTTTGAATAAAGAAAATAGAAAGAACAAGAGAAAGAGAGAGAAAGTCGAACGACAAAGAGGAGAAACGAAGAGAAACAAAGCTTGGGAAATTGCTTGCTTGATCACTAATCTCCGGTGGAGGTAGGTTCTGGTTTCTCTTATAATATTCGTAGTAAACTCTTAATAGCGAATGATATGTATTGATAATATTGTAAACCCTGCTATGTGCTTAATTGTATGCCTGCATGAATGTAATTATATAATTGTGATTATATAAGCATGATGAAGCTATTGAATCCCAAATCTTGCAAACCCCTAATCTCTTTGTTAATGATGAGGCCTTGGTATAAAAGAAGGCGTGATGAACTAAAATAATGAGATTGATGATGCCTTGGTAAGAAAGAAGGCTTGAGGAATTTATAGAAAGAGATTAGGGGATCGGGTGTCACGAACCGACACGTAGATTAAGGGATCGGGTGTCAGGAACTGACACATAGATTTAGGGGATCGGGTGTCATGAATCGACACGTAGATTTAGGGGATCGGGTGTCACGAACTGACACGTAGATTTAGGGGATCGGGTGTAACGAACTGACATGTATATTTAGGGGATCGGGTGTCACGAACCGACATGTAGATTTAGGGGATCGGAGTGTCACGTTCCGACACATAGTAGTAGGGGATCGGAGTGTCACGTACCGACACAAGAGGATTAATGAATATGAGGGAGCGGAGTGTCACGTACCGACACAAGAGAAATAAAGATAATGAATCTTGAACGATGTTAATATACTCAATCCATGAACATAATTCCCAAATGAGTACGGTATTGAGGCTTGAGTCCTCGTGTGTGAACTTGACGGTAATTGTTAATGATATAGTACTTGTTGTTGCTACATGCTGAGTATCATAGTTGATTTTATGATATTACTTGGTATATATTGATTTCGATTTTGAGTTGGCCGATGATATCTACTCGGTACCTGTGTTTTGTACTGACCCCTACTTTTATGTTTTCTTCTTGTTTATTTGTGGAGTGCAGCAAACGTGCCGTCATCTTCGACTCAACAGTAACTCTAGCCTGTCTTCATTACTCTGGATATCAGGGTGAGCTAATGCTTCTAGCTTGGACTGGATCTTCCTCTTCATGTCTTGATGCCTTGAAGTTCCGGCATGGACTAGATTTTATGTATTTTTAGCTTCTTAGAAACTCTTATATTTAGTAATTTGAAGTTGATGTTCTTGTGATGATGACTTCAAGATTTTGGGAAATAATAGTTATTGAATTGGTTTTTATTAATGAGTTTAAGTCTTCCGCATTACTTTATGTTGATATTACATTGAAATGTTAAGGTTTAGATTGGTTGGTTCGCTCACATAGGAAGGTAAGTGTGGGTGCTAGTCGCGGCCCGATTTGGGTCGTGACAAACTTGGTATCAGAGAATTAGGTTCGTTGGTCTCATCACACAAGAACGAGTCTAGTAGAGTCTTAAGGAACGGTAGGGGGACGCCTTTACTTTTCTTTGAGAAGCTATAAGACTTTAGGAAAATTCCATTCTTTCTTTCTTTCTTTCATGCTATTACTTGGGACCAATTGGTATCTAGGTGATACAAATTGGTATCTGACCATGTTCACTCTATTTCGCAGATCGTTAGAACTAGAGCAATAACTGCGCCAACACCAACATCGGCAAGACAAGAAGCGTCCGAGCCAGCCACTGGGGCTGTAGCTTGAGGAAGAGTAGCGGCAAGAGGCCGTGGTAGAGGTCGTGGGAGGACGTCCTCTAGAGGAAGAGGACGAGCACCTAGCCCGTCTGATACTAGGGCGGTGACTCCTCCACCAACTGAGGAAGTGGTAAGAGAGGGTGAGGAAGGGGAGAATGAACAGGTGCAAAATGAGGAATTTCCACCCCAACCTACCCCAGAGATGATCAATAAGGTTCTCGCTTATCTTAGTGGGTTGTCTGATCAGGGTCAGGCCTCTCTAGTGTTTTCTGCACCAACACCTCCGGTTTCAGAGGTACAACATGCAGCCACTATGGCTTCTCGTATGGATGCCTCATTGGACATAGACACGTTTCCACGTCTTACTACTGGGCCTATAATGATAAATGATCAGCATGAACTTTTTAGTAAGATCTTAAAATTGAAACCTCCAGCCTTCAAGGGTGCTGAATCTGAGGATGCTTACGATTTTCTGGTTGACTGTCATGAGCTACTACACAAGATTGGTATAGTAGAATGGTTTGGTGTTGAGTTCGTGAGTTATCAGTTTCAAGGGAACGCCAAAATGTGGTGGTGGTAACATGT
Organism: Solanum lycopersicum; assembly: GCF_036512215.1. Taxonomy (NCBI): domain Eukaryota; kingdom Viridiplantae; phylum Streptophyta; class Magnoliopsida; order Solanales; family Solanaceae; genus Solanum; species Solanum lycopersicum. The sequence continues at coordinate 42,799,567 of NC_090802.1, forward strand.
TGAGTGTCAACCAACGGAGTCACCACCTATGACTTGGGCCTCATTCTCTAGCTTGTTTATGGAGAAGTATATCCCCCGGACTTTGAGGGATAGGAAAAGGGATGAGTTCTTGAGCCTAGAGCATGGTAGGATGTCAGTCAATGCATATGAGGCTAAGTTTCGTTCACTATCCAGATACGCCACTCAACTTTGTTTCAGTCCACAAGAGCGAATTCGTCGTTTTGTGAAGGGGTTAAGGTCAGAGTTGCGGATTTCAGCCTTACCGATAGCGGCTACGGCAAAACCCTTCCAAGAAGGGGTAGATTTCGTGGTAGAGGTGGAAAGAGTGAAGCCAGATGAATTCAACATGGAATCGACATCAAAGAGGTTTCGAAAGGGAGGTGAGTTTAATGGTTCTTACTCTAGAGGACAAGGTTTCAGAGGTTACTCAGTTCGACCCATTCAGTCTTCACTACAGACTGTAGTTGGGGGTCCACCTCAGACCGGTCAACACTTCTCCGAGAGACCTATGCTTGACTCCAGAGAGTGTTATGGATGTGGGGAGACTGGACATATTAGGAGAAATTGTCCAAAACAGAGTTATAGACCCCCAATGGCTAGAGCTAGAGGTGGTCATGGTAGAGGCCGTTATTCTGGAGGACGTGGTGGTCGAGGTAATGGTGGTCACCAAAATGGCCGAGCTGATAGGCAAACTGGAGCCACTACATCACAACATGGTAGGGGCAATGGACAGACAAACGATAGAGCCCATTGTTACGCTTTCCCTGGGTGGTCTGAAGTGGAGGCATCTGATGCTGTCATCACAGGTAATCTTCTGGTTTGTGATTGCATGGCTTCTGTATTGTTTGATCCTGGATCCACATTTTTGTCACGACCCAAATCCGGGCCGCGACTGGTACCCACACTTACCCTCCTATGTGAGCGAACCAACCAATCTAAACCTTAACATTTCAATATAATATAAACAGAAAGTAATGCGGAACACTTAAACTCATAAGGAAAATCAATAATCAACTTTTATAACTCACAAACTTATCATTATCCCCAAAATCTGGAAGTCATCATCATAAGAACATCTATAATCAAATTACTAAACTAAGAGTATTCTAAGAAGCTAAAAATACATAAGAAGCTAGTCCATGCCGGAAGTTCAAGGCATCATGACTTGAAGAAGAAGATCCAGTCAAAGCTAGAAGCGTTAGCTCACCCTGAATTTCCGATGTAGTAATACTGGCTTAAATTACTGTTGAGTCGAAGATGACGGCACGTTTTCTACACTCCACAAATAAATAAGAATAAAACAATAAATGTAGGGGTCACTACAAAACACGGGTACTGAGTAGATATCATCGGTCAACTCAAAATAGTGAACAGTATGTATCAAGTAATGTCATAAATCAACTATAAAACTCAACATGTAGTAACAACAAGTACTATAATCATCAATAAGTACCATCAAGTTCATCCATGAGGGCTCAAGCCTCAATACCATACTCGTTAGGGAATTAAGTTTATTAGATTGAGTATATTAATATCCTTCAAGATTCTTTATCTTTATTCCCCTCGTGTCGGTACGTGACACTCCGATCCTCATATACTATCCTGGTACCGGAACGTGGCACCCGATCCATATTCTATCCTGGTGTCGGAACGTGACACTCCGATCCTCATATTCTATCCTGGTACCGGAACGTGGCACCCGATCCATATTCTATCTTGGTGTCGGAACGTGACACTCCAATCCTCATATTCTATCCTGGTACCGGAACGTGGCACCCGATCCATATTCTATCCTGGTGTCGGAACGTGACACTCCGATCCTCATATACTATCCTGGTACCGGAACAAGGCACCCGATCCCCTAATCTCACTACTTTCATTCATCAAGCCTTCTTTTATTCCAAGGCATCATCATTAACAAAGTAGATTAGGGTTTCTTTTCAAGATTTGGGATTCAATAGCTTCATCATGCTCATTTATTCATAATTACATAATCACATCATTCATGCAAGCATACAATTAAGCATATAGAAGGGTTTACAATACTACTAACACATATCATTCACTATTAAGAGTTTACTACGAATAGCATGAAAACCATAACCTACTTCTACCGAAGAAGTGAGATCAAGCAAGTTAATCCTCAAAGCTTGGTGTTTTCCTTTTCTTCTCGATCGTTTCTCTCTCCCTTCTAGTTCTTTCTATTTTCTTTATTCAAACCCCCTTTCTTTTACCCTAATTAGTATATAATTAAGGATAAAAGATGGCAATAATACCCCACTAATTAACTTAGGGTTACCTCTTTTAACCCCTCAAGAATTTTAGTTATTAATATAACCCCACGAAATCTATAATTAAGGAAAGAATAGTCCAAAAACATCCCTTAAAACTGTCAGAAATCCGACTCTTCCTGGGATTTGCGCAACCTGTGACGGGCCGTCGTGCCTGCAACGGTCCGTCCTGCAGGTCGTCGCAAAGTTCAGAGAATGGATTTTCACTGAAGTCTCCGTGACGGTCCGTCACGCCTGTGACGGTCCGTCACGCCTGTGACGGTCCGTCACGCCTGTGACGGTCCTTTCTGCCATTCCGTCACGAAGTTTAGAGAGTCGATTTTCAGTACCCAATTTCAGATTTTCTAAGTGTTTTGAAACGAGACCCTGCGACGGTCCGTCGTGCCATTGACGGTCAGTCGTGGGGTCCGTCGCTTCTGCCAGTTTTTCCAGAATTGAAGTCTGTTGCTCAAAACGACTAAACAGGTCGTTACAATAGATACCAATTTACCCATCGTTTGTCCCCGAACGATCAAAAGAAGGAAAACAAGGGCGAAAAGGAGTACCTGAATCTGTAAACAGATGTGGGTATTTTTCTCGCATATCCGCCTCCTTCTCCCAAGTGGCTTCTTCAACTGGTCGATTCTTCCATTGCACCTTGATGGATGCAATCTCTCTTGACCTCAACTTGCGAACTTCTCTATGTAAAATCGCAACAGGCTCCTCGTCATAAGACAAGTTCTCATCAAGCAAAATTGAATCCTAACGGATGATGTAGTTTCCATCCCCATGGTATCTTTTCAACATAGACACATGGAATACCGGATGCACTCCGGACAGCCCTGGAGGCAAGGCTAACTCATAAGCCACCTCTCCTACTCGCTTAAGTACTTCAAATGGTCCAATGTACCATGGACTTAGTTTACCCCTTTTACCAAACCGCATCACCCCTTTCATGGTCTACTTTGCGCCGCTAGAAGCTTTTCTTGAATAGACTTCACCTTTTCCATCGAATCCCTCAAGAGATCAGTACCCCAAGGTCTAACCTCGAACGCATCAAACCAACCAATGGGAGACCTACATCTCCTACCATACAATGCTTCAAATGGAGCCATATCAATGCTTGAGTGATAGCTATTATTGTATGAAAACTCCGATAAGGGTAAGAAGCTATCCCAATGGCCACCAAATTCTATCACACACGCACGAAGCATATTCTCCAACACTTGAATCGTTCGCTCAGACTGACCATCGGTCTGGGGATAGAACGCAGTACTAAGGTCCGACCTAGTACCCAATTCTGCATGCAATGTTTTCCAAAACTTAGAAGTAAACTGCGTACCTCTATCTGATATGATGGATAGTGGAACCCCATGCAATCGCACCACTTCCGAGATGTAAAGTTTGGCTAACTTTTCTGCATTGTAAGTCACCTTGACCGGAATGAAATGAGCAGATTTAGTTAACCTATCAACAATCACCCAAATGGAGTCATACTTACCCATTGTCTTCGGAAGACCAACCACAAAATCCATTGCAATCCTTTCCCACTTCCATTCCGGAATGGGCATTCTCTGAAGTGTTCCTCCGGGCCTTCGGTGTTCATACTTTACTTGTTGACAGTTTGGACATTTGGCAATAAAATCCACAATGTCACGCTTAATTCTACTCCACCAAAAGTGTTGTTTTAGGTCACGCTACATCTTGGTTGCACCCGGATGTATAGAATACCTTGAACTATGAGCCTCTGTCAGAATAGTGTTGATCAAATCATCGACGCGGGGTACACATACCCTTCCCTTAATTCTCAAAACACCTTCCTCATTGATTTGTGCTTCCTTAGCCTCCCCTCGCAATACTTTATCTTTGATTCGCCTTAGTTTCTCATCATCAAACTGTTTTCCCTTAATTTTGTCAAGAAAAGAAGATCTTGACTCCACACTAGCCAACAATCCTCCCTTCTCATTTACTTCTAATCTCATCAAGTCATTAGCTAGAGTCTGAACCTCTGTAGCCAATGGGCGTCTAGAAGCTTGCAAGTGAGCTAGACTCCCCATGCTTCCCGCCTTCCTACTTAAAGCATCCGCCACAACATTCGCCTTCCCCGGATGATACAAGATGGTGATATCGTAGTCCTTTAGTAACTCCATCCATCTCCTCTACCTCAAGTTCAAATCTTTCTGAGTAAAGACATACTGTAGGCTACGATGATCCGTATAGATCTCACGCTTAACCCCATATAAATAGTGTCTCCATTGTTTTAATGCAAACACTACCGTAGCCAATTCCAAATCGTGGGTCGGATAGTTACGTTCCTGCACCTTTAATTGCCTTGAAGCATAAGCAATCACACTCTTCTCTTGCATTAGTTTTGCACCCAAACCAGAATAGGATGCATCACAATAAACAATGAAGTTCTTACCCTCTACTGGCAAGGTAAGGATAGGTGCAGTAGTCAACAAAGTCTTGAGCTTCTCAAAGCTTTCCTCACATTCATCCGACCATACAAATGAAACATTTTTCTTAGTCAAGTTTGTCAATTGGGAGGCGATAGAAGAGAATCCCTTAACGAATCGGCGGTAGTAGCTAGCTAACCCAACAAAGCTCCTTATTTCTGACACATTAGTAGGTCTTACCCAATTCTTCACTATCTCAATCTTAGAAGGATCCACCATCACTCCATCCTTAGAAACCACGTGTCCCAAGAAGGACACTGCATCTAGCAAAAACTCACACTTAGAGAACTTGGCATAAAGCTTTTTCTCCCTTAGCATTTCCAATACCATTCTCAAATGCTTTTCATGTTCCTTCTTGCTCTTTGAGTATACCAATATATCATCAATAAATACGATTACAAAGAGATCCAAATATGGCTTAAAAATCCCGTTCATCAGGCTCATGAACGCAGCAGGGGCATTCGTAAGACCAAAGGACATCACTACAAATTCGTAATGCCCATACCTCGTTCGAAAAGCAGTCTTTGGCACATCCGTTGCCCGTATTTTCAATTGATGATAACCGGATCTGAAGTCAATCTTAGAGAAGACACAAGCACCTTGTAACTAATCGAACAAGTCATCAATGCGAGGAAGAGTGTACTTGTTCTTTATGGTTACCTTATTCAGTTGTCTGTAGTCTATGCACATTCGAAAACTGTCATCCTTTTTCTTTACAAATAAAACCGGAGCACCCCAAGGAGATGCACTTGGTCTAATGAAGCCTTTGTTCAATAACTCTTGAAGTTGTGCTATTAACTCTCTTAACTCCGCGGGAGCCATTCTATAAGGGGGTATAGAAATGGGGCGAGTACCGGGTTCAAGATCAATACAGAAGTCAATATCCCTATCCGGTGGCATACCAGGAAGATCTGCAGGGAACACATCCAGAAACTCACGAACTACTGAAACTGACTCAATCGAAGGTACTTGGGTAGTGTCATCCTTGAGATGTGCGAAGAAAGCTAAACACCCTTTACTAATCATTTCCTTAGCATGAAGAAAGGAGACGATGCGGACCGGATTGATGTGTAGTCACCCTCCCACACTAACGGGTCTATCCCAGGCTTGACTAACGTCACCATTTTAGCATTACAATCCAAGACTGCAAATTGCGGAGAAAGCCAAGTCATACCCAGAATCACGTCAAAATCATCCATTTCTAAGATAACCAAATCTACATAAGTGTTGCTCCCCACAAAGTTTACCAAACAAGACCTATATACCTTTTCAACTACCACAGACTCACCCACCGGAGTAGAGACACGAATAGGCATATCAAGTAATTCACAATGTAAATTTAGACCATTAGCAAATGAGGAAGATACATAAGAAAATGTGGATCCAGGATCAAACAATACAGAAGCCATGCAATCACAAACCAAAAGATTACCTATGATGACAGCATCAGATGCCTCCGCTTCAGACTGCCCAGGAAAAGCGTAACAATGGGCCCTATCGTTAATCTGTCCGTTGCCCCTACCTTGTGGTGATGTAATGGCTCCAGTTTGCCCATCACCTCGGCCGTTTTGGTGACCACCATTTCCTCGACCACCACGTCCTCCAGATTAACGGCCTCTGCCATGACCATCTCTACCTCTAACATTTGGAGGTCTGTAACTCTGTTTTGGACAATATCTCTTAATATGTCCAATTTCCCCACATCCATAGCACTCTCTGGGTTCATGCATAGGTCTCTTAGAGAAGTGTTGACCGGTCGGAGGTGGACCCCCAACTACAGTCTGTAGTGAAGACTGAATGGGTCGAACTGAGTAACTTCCCGAACCCTGTCCTTTAGTGTAAGAACCACTAAACTCACCTCCCTTTCGAAACCTTTTTGATGTCGATGTTGTGGTGAAGTCATTTGGCTTCACTCCTTCCACTTCTATCACAAAGTCTACCACTTCTTGGAAGGATTTTGCTGTTGCCGCTATCTGTAAGGCCAAAATCCGCAATTCTGACCTCAACCCCTTCACAAACCGGCGAATCCGCTCTTGAGGACTGAAACAGAGTTGAGTGGCATATCTGGATAGTGCACAAAACTTAGCCTCATAAGCATTAACCGACATCCTACCTTGATCTAGTCTCAAGAACTCATCCCTTTTCCTATCCCTCAAAGTCCGGGGGATATACTTCTCCATAAACAAACTAGAGAATGAGGCCCAAGTCATAGGTGGTGCCTCTATTAGTTGACACTCGATATGTGACCGCCACCACATTTTGGCGTTCCCTTGAAACTGATAACTCACGAACTCAACACCAAACCGTTCTACTATACCCATCTTGTGTAGTAGCTCATGACAGTCAACCAGAAAATCGTAAGCATCCTTAGATTCCGCACCCTTGAAGACTGGAGGTTTCAATTTCAAGAACTTACTGAAAAGTTCATGTTGATCATTTGTCATTATAGGCCCAGTAGTCAGACGTGGAAATGTGCCTATGTCCAATGGAACATCCATGCGGGGAGCCATAGTAGCCGCATGTTGTACTTCTGAAACCGGAGGTGTTGGCGCAGAAAACACTGGAGGTGCCTGACCTTGATCAGATAACCCGCTAAGATAAGCCAGAACCTGATTGATCATCTCTGGGGTAGGTTGGGGTGGCATTTCCTCATTTTGCACTTGTTTAGTTTCCCCATCCTCCCCTTCTCTTATTACTTCCTCAGTCGGTGGAGGAGTCATTGCCCTAGTATCAGATGGGCTGGGTGTTCGTCCTCTTCCCCTAGAGGACGTCCTCCCACGACCTCTTCCACGGCCCCTCGCCGCTGTTCTTCCTCGAGCCACAGCCCCAGTGGCTGGCTCAGTTGTTTCTTGTCTGGCCGGTGTTGGTGTTGACGTAGTCGTTGCTGTAGTTCTAACCATCTGCGAAAGAGAGTGAAGATGGTCAGATACCAATTTGTATCGCCTAGATACCAATTGGACTCAAGTAGTAGCATGAAAGAAACAATGAAAGAGTGAAATTTTCCTAAAGTCTTATAGCCTCTCAAGGAAAAGTAAAGGCGTCCCCCTACCGTTCCTTAAGACTCTACTAGACCTGTTCTTGTGTGATGAGACCAACGAACCTATGGCTCTGATACCAAGTTTGTCAAGACCCAAATCCGGGCAGCAACTGGCACCCACACTTACCCTCCTATTTGAGCGAACCAACCAATATAAACCTTAAAATTTCAATATAATATAAACAGAAAGTAATGCGGAAGACTTTAACTCATAAGTAAAATCAATAATCATCTTCTATAACTCACAAACTTATCATTATCCCCAGAATCTGGAAGTCATCATCACAAGAACATCTATAATCAAATTACTAAACTAAGAGTATTCTAAGAAGCTAAAAATATATAAGAAGCTAGTCCATGCCGGAAGTTCAAGGCATCATGACTTGAAGAAGAAGATCCAGTCCAAGCTAGAAGCGTTAGCTCACCCTGAATTTCCGATATAGTAAGACTGGCTTGAATTACTGTTGAGTCGAAGATGACGGCACGTTTGCTACACTCCACAAATAAATAAGAAGAAAACAATAAAAGTAGGGGTCAGTACAAAACACGGGTACTGAGTAGATATCATCCGTCAACTCAAAATAGAGAACAGTATGTATCAAGTAATGTCATAAATCAACTATAAAACTCAACATGTAGCAACAACAAGTACTATAATCATCAATAAGTACCATCAATTTCATCCATGAGGGCTCAAGCCTCAATACCATACTCGTTTGGGAATTAAGTTTATTAGATTGAGTATATTAATATCCTTCAAGATTCTTTATCTTTATTCCCCTCGTGTCGGTACGTGACACTCCGATCCTCATATACTATCCTGGTACCGGAACGTGGCACCCGATCCATATTCTATCCTGGTGTCAGAACGTGACACTCCGATCCTCATATTCTATCCTGGTACCGGAACGTGGCACCCGATCCATATTCTATCCTGGTGTCAGAACGTGACACTCCGATCCTCATATTCTATCCTGGTACCGGAACATGGCTCCCGATCCATATTCTATCCTGGTGTCGAAACGTGACACTCCGATCCTCATATTCTATCCTGGTACCGAAATGTGGCACCCGATCCATATTCTATCCTGCTCTCGGAACGTGACACTCCGATCCTCACATACTATCCTGGTACCGGAACGTGGCACCTCATCCCCTAATCTCACTACTTTCATTCATCAAGCCTTCTTTTATACCAAGGCATCATCATTAACAAAGTAGATTAGGGTATTTTTTCAAGATTTCGGATTCAATAGCTTCATCATGCTCATTTATTCATAATTACATAATCACATCATTCATGCAAGCATACAATTAAGCATATAGAAGGGTTTACAATACTACTAACACATATCATTCACTATTAAGAGTTTACTACGAATAGCATGAAAACCATAACCTACCTCTACCGAAGAATTGAGATCAAGCAAGTTAATCCTCAAAGCTTGGTGTTTTCCTCTTCTTCTCGATCGTTTCTCTCTCCCTTCTTGTTCTTTCTATTTTTTTTATTCAAACCCCCTTTCTTTTACCCTAATTAGTATATAATTAAGAATAAAAGATGGCAATAATACCCCACTAATTAACTTAGGGTTACCTCTTTTAACCCCTCAAGAATTTTAGTTATTAATATAACCCCACGAAATCCATAATTAAGGAAAGAATAGTCCAAAAATGTCCCTTAAAACTTCACCAGAAATCTGACTCTGCCTGGGATTTGCGCAACCTGTGACGGGACGTCGTGCCTGCGACGGTCCATCCTGCAGGTCGTCGCAAAGTTCAAAGAATGGATTTTCACTGAAGTCTCCGTGACGGTCCGTCAAGCCTGTGACGGTCCGTTCTGCCATTCCGTCACAAAGTTGAGAGAGTCGATTTTCAGTACCCAATTTCAGATTTTCTAAGTGTTTTGAAACGAGACCCTGCGACGGTCCGTCGTGCCCTTGACAGTCCGTCGTGGGGTCCGTCGCTTCTGCCAGTTTTTCCAGAATTGAAGTCTGTTGCTCAAAATGACTAAATAGGTCGTTACAATTTTCTTATGTATCTTCCTCATTTGCTAATGTTCTAAATTTACATTGTGAATTACTTGATATGCTTATTCGTGTTTCCACTCCGGTGGGTGAGTCTGTGGTAGTTGAAAAGGTATATAGGTCTTGTTTGGTGAACTTCGTGGGGAGCAACACTTATGTAGATTTGGTTATCTTAGAAATGGATGATTTTGATGTAATTCTGGGTATGACTTGGCTTTCTCCGCAATTTGCGATTTTGTAGTGTAATGCTAAAACAGTGACGTTAGCCAAGCCTGGGACAGATCCTTTAGTGTGGGAGGGTGACTACACTTCCAATCCGGTGCGAATCATTTCCTTTCTTCGTGCTAAGAAAATGGTTAGTAAAAGGTGTTTAGATTTTTTGGCACATGTCAAGGATGACACTACCCAAGTACCTTCGATTGAGTCATTTTCGGTGGTCTGTGAGTTTCTGGATGTGTTCCCTGCAGATCTTCCTGGTATGCCACCAGATAGGGATATTGACTTCTGTATTGATCTTGAACCGGGTACTCGCCCCATTTCTATACCCCCTTATAGAATGGCTCCCGCGGAGTTAAGAGAGTTAAAATCATAATTCCAGAGTTGTTGAGCAAAGGCTTCATTAGACCAAGTGCATCTCCTTGGGGTGCTCCGGTTTTGTTTGTAAAGAAGATGGATGGGAGTTTTCGGATGTGCATAGACTACCGGCAGTTGAACAAGGTAACCATAAAGAACAAGTATCCTCTTCCTCGCATTGATGACTTATTCGATCAGTTACAAGGTGCTTGTGTATTCTCTAAGATTGACTTGAGATCTGGTTATCATCAATTGAAAATACGAGAAACGGATGTGCCAAAGACCGCTTTTAGAACCAGGTATGGGCATTACGAATTTTTAGTGATGTCTTTTGGTCTTACGAATGCCCCTGCTGCGTTCATGAGTTTGATGAACGGGATTTTTAAGCAATATTTGGATCTCTTTGTGATCGTATTTATTGATGACATACTGATATACTCTAAAAGTAAGGAGGAACATGAGGAGCATTTGAGAATTGTATTGGAAATGTTGAGGGAGAAAAAGTTTTATGCCAAGTTCTCTAAGTGTGAGTTTTGGCTAGATGCAGTGTCCTTCTTGGGGCACGTGATTTCTAAGGATGGAGTGATGGTGGATCCTTCAAAGATTGAGACAGTGAAGAATTGGGTAAGACCTACTAATGTATCAGAAAAAAGGAGCTTTGTTGGGTTAGCTAGCTACTACCGCCGATTTGTCAAGGGATTCTCTTCTATTGCTTCCAACTGACGAACTTGACTAAGCAAAATGTTCCATTTGTATGGTCGGATGAGTGTGAGGAAAGCTTTCAGAAGCTCAAGACTCTGTTGACTAGTGCACCAATTCTCACCTTGCCAGTGGAAGGTAAGAATTTCATTGTCTATTGTGATGCATCCTATTCGGATTTGGGTGCAGTACTAATGCAAGAGAAGGATGTGATTGCTTATGCTTCAAGACAATTAAAAGTGCATGAACCAAACTATCCAACTCATGATTTGGAATTGGCCGCGGTGGTGTTTGCATTAAAGCAATGGAGACACTATTTATTTGGGGTTAAGTGTGAGGTCTACATGGATCATCGTAGCCTACAGTATGTCTTTACTCAGAAATATTTGAACTTGAGACAGAGGAAATGGATTGAACTACTGAAGGACTACGACATCACTATTTTGTATCATCCGGGGAAGGCGAATGTTGTAGCGGATGCTTTAAGTAGAAAGGCTTGAATCATGGGAAGTCTAGCTCACTTGCAAGCTTCTAGAGGCCCATTGGCTAGAGAAGTTCATATTCTTTCTAACAACCTTATGATATTAGAAGTAAATGAGAAGGGAGGATTTTTAGCTTGTGTGGAGGCAAGATCTTCCTTCCCTGACAAGATTAAGGGAAAGCAATTTAATGAGAAAAAATTGATCAGGATCCGAGATAAAGTGTTGCAAGGAGAGGCTAAAGAAGCGACAATCGATGAGGGAGGTATTCTGATGATTAAGGGAAGGGTATGTGTACCCTGCATCGATGATTTAATCAACGCTATTCTGACAGAGGCTCATAGTTCAAGGTATTCGATACATTCGGGTGCAACAAAGATGTACCGTGACCTAAAGCAACACTTCTGGTGGAGTAGAATGAAGCGTGATATTGTGGATTTTATTGCCAAATGTCCAAACTGCAAACAGGTAAAGTATGAACACCAAAGGCCCGGAGGAGCACTTCAGAGAATGCCCATTCCTTAATGGAAGTGGGAAAGGATTGCAAAGGATTTCGTGGTTGGTCTTCCAAAGACATTGGGAATGTTTGATTCTATTTGGGTAATTGTTGATAGGTTAACTAAGTCTGCTCACTTCATTCCGGTCAAGGTGACTTACAATGCAGAGAAGTTAGCCAAACTTTACATCTCAGAAGTTGTGTGATTGCATGGGGTTCCACTCTCCATTATATCAGATAGAGATACGCAGTTTACTTCTAAGTTTTGGAAAATATTGCATGCGGAATGGGTACTAGGTTGGACCTTAGAACTGTGTTCCATCCTCAGAATGACGGTCAGTCTGAGCGAACGATTCAAGTTTGGAGGATATGCTTCGTGCATGTGTGATAGAATTTGGCGGTCAGTGGGATAGCTTCTTACCCTTAGCAGAGTTCTCCTACAACAATAGCTACCACTCAAGCATTGATATGGCCCCATTTGAGGCACTATATGGGAGAAAATGTAGGTCTCCCATTGGGTGGTTTGATGCATTTTAAGTTAGACCTTGGGGTACTGACCTTCTGAGGGAATCGTTAGATAAAGTGAAATCTATTCAAGAAAAGCTTCTAGTGGCGCAAAGTAGACAAAAGGAGTATGCAGATCGGAAGGTTAGAGACTTGGAGTTTATGGAGGGTGAACAAGTCTTGTTGAACGTTTCGCCAATGAAAGGGGTGATGCGGTTTGGTAAGCGAGGTAAACTTAGACCAAGGTATATTAGTCCATTTGAAGTACATAAGCGTGTAGGGGAGGTGGCTTATGAGTTAGCTTTACCTCCAAGGCTGTCCGGAGTGCATCCGGTATTCCATGTGTCGATGTTGAAAAGATACCATGGGGATGGAAACTACATTATCCTTTGGGATTCAGTTTTGCTTGATCAGAACTTGTCTTATGAGGAGGAACCTGTTGCCTATCTAGATAGAGAAATTCGCAAGTTGAGATCAAGGGAGATTGCATCCACCAATGTTCGATGGAAAAATCGACCCGTTGAAGAAGCCACTTGGGAGAAGGAGGCAGATATGCGAGAAAGATACCCACATCTATTTACAGATTCAGGTACTCCTTTTCGCCCTTGTTTTCCTTCTTGTGATCGTTCGGGGACGAACAATTGGTAAATTGGTATCTATTGTAACGACCTGTTTAGTCGTTTTGAACAGCAGATTTTATTTCTGGAAAAACAGGCTGAGACGACGGACCCCACGACAGACCGTCATGGGCACGACGAACCGTCGCAGGGTCTCATTTCAAAACACTTGGAAAATATTAAATTGGGTACTGAAAATCGACTCTTTGATCTCCGTAACGAAATGGCAGGATGGACCGTCACAGACTCTTTCGTGGGAAGTGAGTCTCTGAATCTTGCGACGACCTGCAGGACGGAACGTCGCAGGCACGACGGGCCGTCGCAGGTTGCATAATCCCAGTCTGGCTCAGATTTCTTATACCTTTTAAGGGACGTTTTTGACTATTCCTGCTTTAATTATAAAGTTAGTGGGTTAATGTTAATAAGTCTAAATACTTGGGGTTAAAAGAGGTAACCTTAAGTTAATTAGTGAGTTATTATTGCCATCTTTTATTCTTAATTATATACTAATTAGGGTAAAATAAAGAGGGTTTTGAATAAAGAAAATAGAAAGAACAAGAGAAAGAGAGAGAAAGTCGAACGAAAAAGAGGAGAAACGAAGAGAAACAAAGCTTGGGAAATTGCTTGCTTGATAACTAATCTTCGGTGGTGGTAGGTTATGGTTTCTCTTACGATATTCGTAGTAAACTCTTAATAGCTAATGATATGTATTGATAATATTGTAAACCCTGCTATGTGCTTAATTGTATGCTTGCATGAATGTAATTATATAATTGTGATTATATAAGCATGATGAAGTTATTGAATCCCAAATCTTGCAAAACCCTAATCTCTTTGTTAATGATGAGGCCTTGGTATAAAAGAAGGCGTGATGAACTAAAATAATGAGATTGATGATACCTTGGTAAGAAAGAAGGCTTGAGGAATTTATAGAAGGAGATTAGGGGATCGGGTGTCACGAACCGACACGTAGATTTAGGGGATCGGGTGTCACGAACCGACACGTAGACTTAGGGGATCGGGTGTCACGAACCGACACGTAGACTTAGGGGATCGGGTGTGACGAACCGACACGTAGATTTAGGGGATCAGGTGTCACGAACGGACACGTAGATTTAGGGGATCGTGTGTCACGAACCGACACGTAGATTTAGGGGATCGTGTGTCACGAACCGAAACGTAGATTTAGGGGATCGGAGTGTCACGTACCGATACAAGAGGATTAATGAATATGAGGGAGCGGAGTGTCACGTACCGACATAAGACAAATAAATATAATGAATCTTGAAAGATGTTAATATACTCAATCCAATGAACATAATTCCCAAATGAGTACGGTATTGAGGCTTGAGTCCTCATGTGTGAACTTGACTGTAATTGTTAATGATATAGTACTTGCTGTTGCTACATGATGAGTATCATAGTTGATTTTATGATATTACTTGGTATATATTGATTTCTATTTTGAGTTGGCTGATGATATCTACTCAGTACCCGTGTTTTGTAGTGACCCCTACTTTTATGTTTTCTTCTTGTTTATTTGTGGAATGCAGCAAACGTGCCGTCATCTTCGACTCAACAGTAACTCTAGCCAGTCTTCATTACTCCGGATATCAGGGTGAGCTAATGCTTCTAGCTTGGACTGGATCTTCCCTTTCATGTCTTGATGCCTTGAAGTTCCGGCATAGACTAGCTTTTATGTATTTTTAGCTTCTTAGAAACTCTTAGATTTAGTAATTTGAAGTAGATGTTCTAGTGATGATGACTTCCAAATTTTGGGAAATAATAGTTATTGAATTGGTTTTTATTAATTAGTTTAAGTCTTCCGCATTACTTTATGTTGATATTACATTGAAATGTTAAGGTTTAGATTGGTAGGTTCGCTCACATAGGAGGGTAAGTGTGGGTGCCAGTCGCGGCCCGATTTGGGTCGTGACATTAAATGTGATCATGATAGGGTATAGTGATGCCTTATATGTGTATACTTGATGTGGGAGTGTGAATCTTCATAGTTGACTATTTCAATTTTATTATAGATTAAAGTGATGTTTCTTTATATGTGCGTGTCGGGTACTTACAAATTTACTTAGTTGACCCTATGTGCTACATGAATGATATTGTACAATTGATAGGATTATATTGAAGTGTGTCTTGTTTGGTAGATATATGTTACTTACTTCATACATGAAGGCTACAAGTATGTCTCTTGAATTAGTTGGCTAAAGAACCTATGTCATGAATGTATATGTATAAATGGAATATGATCTTTAATATGGTTAAGATGGTCATTTATGTTGAACCTTTTAGAAAGAAGGTTATGATATCCTTAAAGTTGAATGTTGTAATGGTATCCTTCTTGTGTAAATTATGGACTTATTGACTGGAACGACATAAAATCATCCTTAGGAATGTCATTGAGCTATCTTAAAAAAGATTGGCAGGCATCCCTAGTGGACCCTTTTTATTAAGATGTAATATGATTTTGTTATGACTAAGATATTGTACATCTTATTATAATCCTTTATTGAATTACTCTATGTGAACAAAGACTAGCACCGAGTGATATTCTTAGGTAGTAGCTTTATTTAAGACTAGATTAGAGTAAAAAGAAACCGTCGATATTCCTTAACCATGTGACTACATGGGATGTGTCCTAGTTCTACCATAGGCAAGTAGAACACCCTCTATCGAAGAAGGGAAGACTACGGTTTCCATGCCTAGCTAGTATGGTTTATGTTGGTTATTTTCTAGTATCATCATGTGGGATACATGGTAGTGGTGGATAAGTTCAATGAAGTGTAGGTAGTGGAATGGGACGCTATCTAGATATTACACGAGTAGGCTTTTAGATGTTAATACTTAGGTCCCCTAGGTCTTCTGCAAGACCATCATGTCAAAGTACTTAATTGATGAATATCTTATAAATTGCCTAATGAACGTAGTGACTTATGTAAAGCTCATGTTAATACGTACTTATCAAAAGTAGCATTAAGGATTTCTTAGGTAGGCTTGCAAAGATTGTATGGGCGTTCTCTTCATGTCATACATAGGTGAGTCTTAGAGTGATTCTAGGTAGGTAATTAAATGTATGAAATCAGAATAATCTTATGTTAGATAATCTAATGGATCACCTTGGTGTGTGTGAATGGACAGTATGGTTGGTCGCTTCATAACTAACTCTAGTGAGCCTTAGAATAGTCTTTGGTAGGAAGGTCTCATGTTTATGTGAATTGAAGTGATATTAATGTTATTGTATAATGTTACTATATGTGCTTATATTGACTTGTAAGTGACTCTTATACTTGTCTTTTAATGTTTTCTACAAAAAGAACAGGTTTTATACAAATGTCCTTTTAGCACGGTTTTAGTCGCATGTAATCATACTTAGTGCATTATAATTCACTGATTCCATATATTTTATCTTATGTATCAATGTTTAGGTGGAATTTGATAAGAGTCTTTAAAGTGGAAGCTTCGATTAGTATTCATTGAAGCAAAGTTGGGGTATGTCATTGATGCAGCGGGATATCCGAGTATAATTTAACGCTTTAAAGCAAGGAACTAATACTAGAATCGAGCGTATTTAGTATGATTTGATGTGTTTGAAGATGATTCAGAAAGAAGGCGACAAAGAAGAGAAGAAGTAGTAAATCATGGCCATTACTACGGTTCCTGGCTAATTTCATAGACCGTGTAAGCAACCGTTAACTGCGATGACAGTAAAGAAATTCAAAAGACGTATGTTTTGGAGAGTTAAAGTAAAGGCCACGAGAGTCTTCACGGACTGTAATCATTATGACGGTCCGTGGTTTAGTCTCTGAACAAGATTCCATAGAGAAGTTAAAAGTGTCCTGAGTTGAGAATGTTATAGTGAATACTACGGAAGTCTTCACGGACCTTGATAACTTTGATGCTCTATGAGTTTGTCCCACAAAAATATTCCAAAGAGCAGTGAAAAGTGTCCAGAGTTGAGAAAGTTGAAGTGAAAACTACAGAAGTCTACACGTACAATGATAATTTTGATTGTCTGTAATTCTGTTTGTCACCAACATTCAAGAAAGCACGGGATAGGGTTTGTAGTTGAGAATGTTAAAGTGAATACTACGGATGTGTTCATAGATCGTGATAATTTTGTCGATCTGCGATTCTGTTCGTCGATAAGATTCTAGAAAGCAGGGCAAAAGGTCCGTAGTTGACAAAGTATATGTGAATTGTAACACTCCGGAAATTCCATGACATAGACTAGATATTAATCCATAAAATAATGTTTAAAATGATGTTTCTTGATCTATATTTCTGTAATAATCTCATTTGGAAAAGGTTAGACCCAAAACGAATAAGAAAGGCCTTGACGTCCGGAACATAGTTAATTTGAACTAGTTTACGTCCCCGTGTTTGGTGATAGTTTAGAGGTATAATATGAAGTACAAACCTTGAAATGAGACCTTGGATAGTTATTATGTAGTAAAAAGGGTCCAAACATCTGATAACAACACCCAATGGACAACCTGGAGGGTCCTTGGGGAAGACCAAAACATGTGTGGGCAGGCTGCCTAGCAGCCTGCGAGTAGGAAAGATGGGAGCTCTGGTGCGCAACGCGCAAAGAAAACGAGGTGTTCTTCCTCGAGATTTGAGAGGAATCCTCGCGACGCGAGGCTGACATGCACCTCACTGCCTCAACTCAAAATTTAACAAAAATGACGGGATTTAGCCCGGCAATGCGCAGCTACTTCTCAGAATCGTTGAAGTCATATTTTTGGTAATTTAACTTATTAAAAAGACCCATTTAAGTGGAGGGTCTTTTTGATAATTCATAGAAAGACTATATATTGATGTTCAGTCAGTTTTAGAAAACTTATACACGTCTAAACAAGATCAAACGACATTTCTCTTAGTCTTTCTAGAACACTCTCTTCTCCAAACTCCATTGATGAATAAGAAGAGCTTAGGGAAGAAGACGAAGACCTCAATCTTTTCATCAAAAATTCGTGGATTCTGTAACAATAAGGTATTGGTTTTTCATTATTTGTATTCCTTTCCCCAAGAGGTCCTTTCAAAAATAAGTTTTCAAGAACTTCAAATACTAGGGTTTTTAGTCTACGGAATGGATTTTCTTCCTAGCCCTAGATTTGTGATTTTCAATGAAAAGTAAGTTTTTCTATGGTCTATTACAGAAGATTTAACTAGTATGTTGTTATTTATGTTTGAATTTCCTTTGAAGCATGGTCTTATATATATGATGGTTTCATATGGTTGTTTACACTGTTTGATGACACATAAACGTAGGGATTTGAGTTAAGACTAGAATGAACTCTTAAATTACACTCCCCCTTAACCTACATTATAAATTTGTCTTGTGTATGAGTTGTGAGTTGTTCGTTACTATGATATTGAGTATTTCATTAAGTATGGTTGTACCATTCAAGAAAATATAACCGTCTAGAGAAGTTCCTAGTAAGTCCGTTAAACTGCGTATTGAGGTACATAGGCATCTCAATGTCCAATGTTGAGAAAAATCTTGCATATTATGGAATATTGCCTAGGGGGTGTTAGCCAATTTCTATGTGTACACAAGTAATTAAGGTAAATATATCCTTCATATATAACCACATCAACTAATACATATCCCAATGCCCAATTTTGAGAAATATTGGGCATAGTATAGAAAATTGGCTAAATGGTGTTAGTCAATTTCTATATATACCCGAATAAGCAAAATATATTTTAAGCTTTTTTAGAATTGAACCTTCAAAGAAGAATCTAAACTAAGAAAACATTTTGTAACTATACCAACATCAAGTACTAGGCATCCAAGTGTCAAGCCTAGTAACATAGTGCATAACTATTTTCAATTATCATGTCGATTAAGAAATATCCAAGAACATAGTGAGAAACCATGGGACAATAAGTAAACATTTCCAAATGAACCAGAAATAATATTTATTTAGGGATTTACAAGCAATCCATGTGCAAGCGCATGTTCTAGACATGCGAAGATGTGGCCAAGAAGGGGACCAGCAAAACTGAATTCGGTTAGGGTAGTTAAGGGGGGGGGGGGCGTGTACTAGGGACCCCTCTATAGGGGGCCTAACTTGATAACAATTTATAGACTCTAACCTACTGATATAAAAATCTAGCTAACCTAGGACCAAATTAAATAAACTAATAAATTCCATCGATAACCTAGGAGCAAAACCGAGTTGACACTAACCTAGTACTAGTTAACGAGACAACCTAGTACCTAACGTAGGATAGTCCAAAAGGTAAGTTATGGTGCTAAAAACTTAGGTATTCTTTAGTAATTACCATAGGTTAATTAATTAATTAATTTATAAAATTAATTAATTAATTTAAAAGGGAAAAAACCAAAACTAAAAAGGAAATTTTCAGATTCCAGTTAAGACAAGAAATTGACAACCTAGTATTGTCCAAAGAGATAGTTACGGTCCTAAAAACCTAGGGATACTTTAGTAATTACCATAGTATACTTAATTATTTAATTAAAGCTTCATCAATTAATTTAAAGGGGAAAAATCGATATCACAAAACAATTTCTAGATTTCTGTTAAAACAGGAAATAGACAACCTAGTATCTAACCTACAACGGTTCAAAGAATTGGTTATGGTCCTAACGAATTAAGGGTACTTCAGTAATTATCTTATGTAACCTTATTAACTAAATTAGAAATTTAATTAATTTTTTTAAATGATCAACACGAAATTCTTACACTAATATAGCACAACTTAAGAAACATCCTAGTACTTAACATAGGATGGTCCAAAAGGGTTAATTTTTGTTCCAATGACTTGAGGCTACTTTAGTACTTACCATAGGTACCTAAATTAATTAAATTAAGGATGTAATGTATTAATACAAAGTCAAAAATTTTACCAAAACCATAGTCAACACCAATTTCCATATTCAACGAAGTTATATGTTCTGCTATGTTTAGTCAACTTAGGAGGGGCGTGTTGGTAATTGGTTTATTAGTTTATTAAATTAAATTATTAAACCTAAGTTTTATATTTAAATATAAGTTCTTAAACATAAAAATAACGTTCAAACTCATCCAGAAAAAAGGACACAAAACAGTAACCAAGCGAGAGAAAGAAAAATAGAAAATTCCATTGATTCTCCTAGGCGATTTGAAGGTTTCTCCAAATTTTCATTCTATCTGGTATTGTTAGATTAAGTTCTACTTAAGGTATATGTTACTCTCCTAAAACTCTTTCTTCCAGAGTATTTTCCTTTGAACGATTCACAAGATCTTGAAAACTATGGTTGTTCCCATCGTTCTCGTCGAACTTCCCTTCCCTAGTATCCTTTTCGATATCAATGTTGAATAGGTTAGAGATCATGTTGTTGGTATATGGTGCTTTCTGTTCTTAACATTTTTTTATTGATTAGTATCGAACAAACTTATGTACTTGTAATTGCGTAAAATTATTCTTATCATTATAATTAAGGATCGATAATATGCTAAGTGAAGTCCGTGCTATGTTAAGTGAATAGGTGTCTTTTGCTGAACGTAGACATGCGGTTGTTGTGATGTTATTGAAGATGTTAAAGCCATCAAATGTTAATTTAATTATGTTTAATATGTTCTTAAATCGTAACATTAAAATCCATAAACGAAGAATTGGCTAAAAGACATCTATAAAATCATATCTTGAATAAATTGCCTATCAAGTGCCAATAAAGTTGGCTAACTCGGTTTCGTCAAACTGAATATATGCTAATATCTAGGAACTTATGAAAATTATTAAAAAATTGGCTAAGTTTTTATACATATGGCAATTTAAATATGAACATACGTAAAAATTGGCTTATGCCAAAAAGAGTGAATTCGCTAGTCTAACATCCTAAATCTTGAGCCAATACTAATCATTCTTATGTAGTAAGAGTATTCAATATCTGTTAAGCACTTCTAAACTAATATAAATTAATCCATAACCAAGGGAATGAAATTGATTGGGACAACTCCCAACATGCTCCACAAGAATTAACTATGAACACATGAAACTCATTGAGTGAAGTACTCATCATCCATAAAAAGTGATATGATGCTACTACATTAAAGTAAGTAAGTAACGTTAGTTATAACATAATAAAAGAGGTCTAAATTAAGTGAGTGACTAGAATGGAGTGTTAAAGTAAGTTAGACAAGTCTTACTTACACCAAAACTAATTTGTTAAAAGAATACTCACAAATGAAGGACTAAGAATGTGTGAAACTAGTGTCATTAACACCTAAGGATTATATGTAAGGACAATTAAAATTCATAAATGTATATAAAGGATGATATAAAAGAACAATTCACATTTCATCAATGTAAAGTAAGGATGACCAGTAAACACTAAAAGTTGAGTCAACAGTAAAAGATGATGAAATGAACATTCACATAGTAAGGGATGATTAATTAAGGTGTAAGTAATAAAATGATGAAACCTTTGAAGGGTTAAGTAAGAGTATGAAGCACACTAAATGGCCAAGTGCATTTGCATATGATGAAATGAAAATTCACGGAAAAGGGATGAACCATTATAAAAGCAAATATGCTAATGCTAATAAATGTGGTGACATTATTATAAGAGTGCAAAGCTAATGAAGAGACAAGTTTCTATGTACACTTTAATGAAAGAATTGAGACTGATTGATACTTAATACTAATGATGAGGTGAGTAATTATCTTTTTGAGCTATGATGTCCTCAGAGTACAAAACAACTTCCACGACGTATGAGTTGAATGATATGGAACTTTATACTGAGGACCTATAGACTATCTATGAACGGTGATGCTTTCTTTCGGGAAGGGCGGAGCTTCACATGACTCTCATTAGATGAGACTGTCCGGCATGCAGGGAATGGGTCTCCTTATATCTCTGAGTCTTTGAACCTATATCGCCACTATAGGGATCAGGCGGGGTTAAATTCCCATGTATGCTTGCATGTTTAGGGTCACTTTGACCGGTGATTCCACCTTTTTTCAGTGTGGGGTAGACACTGGATTTCATGATTTTCACATGATATATGTTGGTTAAGGTTGGAGCTCTTCAATGTATGAAAAATAGTGAAATGAATGATACCAAAGGTGTTTTTGCAAGAAAATTAGGAGGTGAAATAAGATTCAAGTAATGACATTATATAATTTATTGTCATTACACTTAATGATCCCGATGTGAGTCTTAAACTTATCGTAGGTATAGCAGGTGCTTACATCTGCCTACGAATGAATGAAATGAATAATGTGAAGTATGAATGAACCAATGAAGCAGAATCTGTGTTTTCTAATGAAGGCCCTCGGGTTGAGGTCCCATATATTGGGCACTCACTTGAGATGTCTAAATTCTATATCAACAATTCCATGGTCTTGTGTATATGAAATGTAAAATATATAAAACATGAAAGTAATGGAATCAATGGGAAAAAAAATTGAGAATGCCTTATCAAATTTAAAGAATACTTGATGTAATGAATAACTTGTTGTAAGGATAGTCAAATCGTGTCCAATAAAGTTTACAATATGTAAACGACATAAATAATAATGAATCCTCATGTTATGAAAATGATAAAGACAAATAAATTGGTTTATAATGAGTTTATATAATTAGCAAATGATATTACTTAAATAAGATTGGCTTATAATGACTTCTTACATTAGGTCTATATTACAATAATAGAAATAGTCACTAAAGATAGGTTTATGAAGAATTCATGCCCAAATTAAGAAAGATCATAAGCTTAATGATATTCCTCAAGATCTATGCACATTATCGAATCAACTAAAGAATAAGTATAGTCAATAAGTATTGACTTATAAAAATATTCATTCCCCAGATCGTAGTTAAGTCATTTAATTAATCTCTTGAATTACTTACTTGATTCATTGTCGGTATGGAACTACAATTAATCATTGCAAATTTAAGTAAAACATACGATGAAAGGAGTTATTGGACTACACAACAACAAGAAGAAAAAGACTGAAAAATAATCTAAGTGTACAAAGAGGAGCTCTAAGGTTTGGACGATCAAACATTTAAATCTTCGCATGAGTTGTTCTAAAATTATGTTGATGATACTATTGTGTTTTTTTCATATATAAAATGATTTGTGTGCTTTAAATACATTAAAATACATCATATTCATACCACAATTCACAACTAACGAATTTGGAAAGTGAAATGACTAGACTTTCAAGAAATGGCATGTTGCTGAGGAAGAACTTTAATTGATCATGCATAGCTTTATGTGCATGTTTTCATACACCCATACGCAGTACAAGTTGTGTTCTAACCCCCTACTATTTACTATTTTTATTGGTGCAGGTAAGAGGATAGGTTGACGACACTTGTAGCGGTTTGGACTTCAGTTTTTCTCCAAACTATTTGGTATGTCCTTATGATTTCGAGGATGCTGTAGATTTTTGTCTAGCCTTAGTTTTAAACATAACTAGTGGATGTTGTTCCTAGCATTTCTTTCTTACCTTCATTTCGAAGATTTGTAATAATGTCGTGTTTGGATAACTATTTATGATATATTCATCTCTAGTTTCAAAATATGTCTTTATGTTAGATGGTTATTCTCTTATGTTGAGCTTAGTATATGATGTATCTAGTTAATATTTATATTATGTCTATGTATACTTTATACGCATAATAATTTTTTAATTTTCCAAAAATTTAACTAGATGAATGTGATGAATGCAAGATGAGTCTTGTCTACGACCTCTGAGTGGTCAACAACGCCAGTTGCAATCCCAATTCTAGAATCCGTGTCGTGACAAACTTTGTATTAGAGCATGAGGTTAAAGTACCTAGTAACAAAATATCAACACAACCACTTTATGTAGTTTCTATCTTATGGTTATGAAGCACGCCAGAATCATGACATAGAGACTACGCGATGGCAGGAAATTCTCCCTTCTTCTAGTCTTTATCAATGCTATCTAGATATTTGACACTTTCTGTCATTATAAGTATCTAAATTTCTTCTTGTGCAAACGCGTAGAAGAATACACACTATATTTACAATGGCAAAGTTTTCTAAGGCGCCAGGCTCAAAATCTGGCCTAGCCAGGAAGGGGCCATAGTCGAAAAGCCCAACGTTGACGAAAGACGTGTGGTGAGTATGGTTGTTCGCATGGAGGTTAATGTATGGTAATGTCTAACATCTTTCTTTGAGTATTTATGAGGAGGAGAAGGATAAGTTGGATATAGACCAACTCAAGAATATGGCTTAGACATGTATTTGCTTCATAAGTGCTATGCTATAATAGACTATAGAAACCGGATATTAAGGCTTAATTTTCCAAATAAGTCGGGCTAAAATGAGAAGGGTGTGGTTCAAATCCAACACACCATTGTAGATTCTCAACCTCGGCCAAATCCTTATGTTGTAGCCGAACCCCCCCCCCATGAGAAACCTATTCTATGCGCTGAAAGGAAGAGAGGAACAAGAGAAGTCCACGGATGTCGATAACAGTAACTTGTTTGTCTTCTTCTTTTCCTGTTTATGCATTATTAGATCCATGATATACCTTGTCTATGGTAACTCCTTTTGTGGATAATCAATTTAACTTAATTTCTAAGATCTTACATGAACCGTTTGTAGTTAGTACTCCCATTGGAGACAACGTTCAGGCCGAAGGGGTATGTAGAGAAGTAGCAGACATACTGGCAATTCCCTTTGAAATTAAGTTGGGCATCACTAGGTTTAAATCTTATGGACAATAAGATGTTATCTAAGAGGTTAGATATACTCTTCCTAAGTATTGTTTATGTTAAAAACACTCTATGTTTAAGTGCTTTAGTGGATTTGGTGTTGTAAGTCCCTCATCGTATCTTAGAATAGCACTATTTGAGTTATAACGAAATTATATTGTAGTTTATGTTGTTGTTTTTGTGTAGCATAGGCATTTTTTCAGTGTTGCATGATTTGTGATGTGCATTAAGTTAATTATAATTGAGAAGGAAATTCCTTAATCTCAAATATGAAGCTTCAAAAAAGCTTGAAAGATATGCTTCATCTAAATAAGTGTGAATCGGATATTCACAAAAGAGAAACGTTTAAGTATGACAAAGTAACTTTTTAAAGTCCCGCTTTATTTAAATGATGTGTAAGTGTCATTTGGGGAGAAATGTTCCTAACGGGGGGATAATGTAACAGTCAATGAATATACCAGTCTAGTGAAGATCCCATTAATTCTGTTAAAACACATATTAAGGAACATAGGCATACCAATGCCCAATATTAAGAAATATTGGGCATATTGTAGAATATTAGCTAAGGGGTGTTCGCCAATTTCTATGTGTAGACAAGTACTTAAGGTAACTATATCCTTCATATATAAACACATTATAATAGGCATCCCAATGCCCAATATAGCGAAATATTGGGATAGTATAGAAAATTAGCTAGGGGTGTGAGCAAATTTCTATATATACCCAAATAAGCAAAATATATTCCAATGTTTAGAATTAAACCGGCAAAGAAGACCCTTAACTAAGAGAAATATTTTGTATCCATACCAACATCAAGTACTAGGCATCCAAGTGTCAAGCCTAGTACCGTAGTACATAACCATTTAAAATGATATTGTAGATTAAGCAGTCCCCAAGGACATAGTGAAGATACTTGGGACACTAAGTAAACATTCCAAAATTAACCATAAATAATATTTAGTTAGGGAAGTAAAACAAACCCATGTGTAAGCGCATGTGCAAGACATGTGAAGAAGTGGCCAAGGAAGGGAACACCCTAACAAAATTTGGTTAGGGTAGTTAGGGGGTAAAACGTGCACAAGGGATGCCTCCATGTGGGGTCTAACTTCCTAACTAGTTATAGACTCTAACCTACTTCCCTAAACAGATAAAGAAACTAGGACCAAATGAAATAAACTAATAAGTGCACCAGTGAAGGATCCAGGATTTAAAGGTTGTGGGTGCTCACTTTATGGTGTAAAATTCACTGGAAAAATATTAAAAAAAGAAATTCTATTGGCGGGATTCAAAACCTCGACAGTGGCTTCGCACGCATCTTATTAAAGAGGTTTAAACCAGCTCACCCACAACTGCTTTTGTTCTATGGGTGCTCATTTGAATTATAATAACATATGTATCATATTTTATATATATATACAAAAAATTTTGGAAATCAATGGGTGCTCGAGCACCCGCGGCTGTGCTTACTGGGTCCGCCCCTGAAGTGGGCCCAACAACCTAGGACAAAAAATCGGGTTGACACTAACCTAGTACTAGTTAAAGAGACAACCTAGTACCTAACATAGGATGGTCCAAAAGGTATGTAATGGTCCTAAAAACTTTGGGGTACTTTAGTTATTCGTATAGGTTAGTTAATTAATTAATTTATAAAATTAATTATTAATTTAAAAGGACTAAAACCGAAACTAAAAAGGAAACTTTAATATTCCGTTAAGACAAGAAAGGGACAACCTAGTACTTAACTTTGGATTATCCGAAGAGTTAGTTTTAAAACCTAGGGATAATTTAGTAATTAACATAGGATAATTAATTAGTAAATTTAAGCAACTTAATTAGTTAATTAAAGGGGCAAAATTGAAATCACAATGCAATTTCCAGATTTCGGTTAAAACAACAAAAAGACAACCTAGTACCTAACCTAGGTTCGTTAGAAGGATTGGTTATTTTCCCAACCACTTAAATGTAATTTAGTAATTACTTTAGGTCACCTATTTAAGTAAATTAGAAATTTAATTAATTATTTTAAATTATCAAAACAAAATTCTTACACTAACCTAGTACAACTCAAGAAACATATTAGTACTCAACCTAGGATGGTCCAAAAGAGTTTATTTTTGTTCCAATGACTTGAGGGTACTTTACTACTTACCCTAGGTACCTATATTAAATTAAGGGTTTAGTTTATTAATAAAGTAAAAATTTTGATAAAAACCATAGTCAATACGAATTTTCAGATTTTACAAAGTGTTATGTTCTCCTATGTTTAATCAACTTAGGAGGGGCATTTTGGTAATTGGTTAATTAGTTTATTAAATTAACTTATTAAGCCTATGTTTAATAATTAAATATCAGTTATTAAGCCAAAAATCACGTTCAAACTCGTATAAAAAAAGGACGCAAAATAGTAAAAAAGGGAGGGAAAGAAAAATAGAAAATTTCATTGATTCTCCTATGCGATTTCAAGGTTTGTCCAAGTTTTCGTTCAATATGATATTCCCAAGATCATGAAAACTAGGGTTGTTCCCGTCGTTCTCATCGAACTTTCCTTCGCAGTATCATTTTCTATTTTAATGTTGAATAGGTTAGAGCTCATGTTTTTGGTATGTGTTAATGGCTGCTATTAACATTTATTAAACTTGAATGATGAGTTTCTAATGAACTTATGAAATTGTAATTTCGTAAAGTTAATCTTATCATGACAATTAAGGATAGATAATTTGCTAAGTTAAGTCTGTGATGTTTTATGTGAATATGTGTCTTTGGATTAATATTGACTTGATGTTTTTGTGATGTTATGAATATGTTTAATCCATCAAATGTTAATATAATGCTTTCAAATATGTTCTTAAAACGTTATACTAAAATCAATAAACTAAGAATAGGCTCAAAGACATCTATGAAATCATATCTTGAATAAACTGGCTATGTGGTTCCAATAAAGATTGCTAACTCGATTTGGTCAAAATGAATATATGCTAATGGCTAGAAAATTACTTAAATGATAAAAAGATTGGCTAAGTTTTCATACATATGGCACTTTGAATATGAACATACATAAAAACTGGCTTATGCCAAAAAGAGAGAATTTGCTAGTCTAGCACCCCAAATCTTGAGCCAATACTAATCATATGCCAATTCTTGTGTACTAAGAGTTTAAAATAGATATTAATCAATTCTAAAGTAATATAAAAAATTCATAACAAAGGGAATGACATTCATTGGGACAACTCCCAACATTCGATAAAAAGAAGGAACTATGAACACATGAAACTCATTGAATGAAGTGCTCATCATCAATAAAAGCTGATACGAAGCTACTACACTAAAGTGAGTAAGTAACATTAGTTATAGCATAATTAAAGGGGTCTAAATTAAATGAGTGACCAAAATGGGGAGTTAAAGTAAGTGAGACAAGTCTTACTTACACCAAAGCTAATTTTTTAAAAGAATACTCACGGATGAAGGTGTTAGATTGTGTGAAACTAGTGACATTAACACCTAAGAATCATATGCAAGGAAAATTTACATTTATCATTGTAAATTAAGTATGATATGAAAAAACAATTCACATTTCATCAATGTAAAGTAAGGATGACAAGTTATCAATAGAGTAAGTAAATCTCAATCGTGAAGCAAGCTTCTATAATGCTTAAGTCAACACTAAAAGATGATGAAATGAAAATTCACATAAAAAGGATGAGTATAACTAAGATGTATGTAATGATATGACGAATCCCTATAAGGTTTAAGTAATAGTGTGACACACACTAAATGGCCAAGTGCATTTGCATATGATGAAATGAACATTCACCTAAAAGGGATGAATAATTATAAAAAGCAAATGTGATAATGCTAATTAATGTGGTGACAATATGATAAGAGGCTAATGTGAAAGATGAGAGCAATCTCAAATAAGCCTAAGTAAATGTTACCAAAACGTACTCACCTATTAGAGTGTAAAGCTCATGAATAGACAAGTCTTTATGTACACTCTAATGAAAGTAATGTGACTGATGTATACTTAATACTAATGATGAGAGGAGAAATCATTTATTGGTGCTATGATTTCTTCATACTAGAAGCCAACTTCCATAACGTACGAGTTGAATGAAATGGAACTTTATACTAAGCATTGATAGACTAGGTATGAGCGGTGATGCCTTCTTTTGGGGAGGGCGGAGGTTCACGTAACTCTAATGAGACGAGACAGTCCGGCATGCCGTGTATGGGTCTCCTTATATTTCCTAGTCTTCGAACCTATATTTCCAATATAGGGATCTGGCGCGGTTAAATTCCCATGTACGCTAGCATTTTTAGGGTCGGTTATTTCGTGATTCTCACATGATCTGTGTCGATTAAGGTTGGAGTTCCTCAAAGTAAGAAAAATAGTGCAATGAACGATACCAAAGGTGTTTTTGCAAGACAATCAGGAGGTGAAATCAGATCCTAGTAATGACATTGGGTCATTCTTGGTCATTGCACTTCATAATGCCGATGAGAGTCGTAAACTCAACCTATGTATAGATAATGTTTACATCAGCCTACGAATGAATGAAATGAATAAGGTGAAGTACAAATGAAAGAATGAAGCAGACTCTTTTTGCTAATGAAGGCCCTCGGGTATAGGTCCCATTTGATGGGTACTCACTTGAAATGTCTTAATGCTATATCAATATTTCCAAGGTCTTGTTTATATGAAATGTATGATATATAAAACATGAATCTAATAAAATCAATCACATTATCAATAGAGAATGCCTTACGAAATGTAGTGAATAACCTGTTACAAGTATAGTCAAATTGTGTCCAATAAAGTCTACAATATGTAAAGGGCATAACTAATAACGAATATTCATGTTATGAAAATGATAAATTCAAATAAATCGGATTATAATGAAATTAAATAATTGGAAAAAGATGCTAGCCGAATAAGATTGGCTTATAATGACTTCTTTATTAGGTCAATAATATAATAATTGTAATACTCACTAAAAATTGATTCATAAATAATTTATGCCCATAGTAAGTAAGATAATAAGCTTTAATAATATGCCCCAAGGTCTATGCACATTATGCAATCAACTAAAGATATGCAATAAACTAAAGAATAAGTATAGTCAATTAAGTATTGACTTATAAATATATCCATTCCCAAGATCGTAGTTAAGTCATTTCCTTAATCTCTTGAATTACTTACTTTTTTCATTGTCGTTATGGGACTACAATGAATCATTGCACATGTAAGTAAAACATAGGACCAATGGAGTTATTGGACTACACAACAACAAGAAGAAAAATACTGAAAAATAATCTAAGTGTACAAAGATGAGCTCTCGGGTTTGGAAGATCACAAATTTAAATCTTCACACAGGTGGTTCTAAAATCATGTGGATGATACTATTCCATTGTAATCATATAGAAAATGATTTGTGTTCATTAAATGCATTAAGATACATCATATTCATACCACAATTCACAAATAACGAATTAGGAAAGTCTAACGACTAGACTTTCCAGAAATTGCATGTTGCTTACGTAGAGCTTTGATTGATCATGCATAGATTTATGTGTATGTGTGTATACACCTATACTTTATACAAGTTGTGTACTAATGCCATAATATTTACTATTTTTATAGGTGCATGTCACAGGACAGGTTTACGACGCTTGCAGCGGTGTGGACTTCAACATTTCTCCAAACCATTTGGTAGGTCCTCATGATTTCGAGGATGTTGCATATTTAGTCTAGCCTTAGTTTTAGACATAGGTAGTGGAATTTGGACCTAGCGTTTCATTTGCACCTTCATTTTGAAGCTTTGTAATAAGGCCGTGTTTGGAAAACTATTTATGATATATTTATCTTCAGTTTCGAATTGATTCTTTATTGTTAGATGGTTGTTCTCTTATGTTGAGTTTAGTATATCATGTATGTAGTTAATAATTATATGAATTCTATGTATACTTCATATATGTAAAATGTTTTCAATTTTTAGCAAATTTAACTAGAATGTAAGATGAGGCTTGTCTGCAATCTCTGAGAGGTCAACGACGCCGGTTGCGATTCGGATTCCAGGATCCAGGTCGTTACAATAGTTATGAATATTATAAGATTAATAAGGTTATTGGAATCAAAAAGTAAGTCTTCTACGTATGATTACTCCCTAATGTTTATGTTAGCCTATACATTATGATTATATGTTATGAAAAGTATCTATGATGTTTCTATGAGTATATACAGGGCTATGAACATGTTAATTTTGAGATCATGATAGGAATAAAAAAATTCAAGATTATGATATCCTCTTGTATGCTTTACACAAGGTGATTAGGTTATATTACTCTAACATAGAAAGGGTAATGATGTGAGGAATTCTCATATAATCTTAAAGAAATCATGATAATATTTATACGAGGAGTTACTTCTATGACCTATGATAAGTTTCTGATAAAACATAACTTAAAGGTTATTCAAGAAAGGGACTTAACTTAGAGGTGAACCTTCCCTAGTTGGTAGGTAGGTTCACAATGACTCTCATAAAATTAAGTCTGCAATGTAATGTGGAACTATTAGTCTCTAATACATATCCTAGTTCTTGAACTATGTTTCTGCCATAGGATACAAGCTAATGGATCCATCTAGAAAGCTATGTCATGTTTGGTTCTATTTTGGCCGTGAGAACACCTTCTTTGTGTGTGGGGTTTTATGACACCAGATTCCATGTAAACCACACATGGTCTATGTCAGTTAAGGTGAATATTTCCTCAGGTAAATTAAAAGACAAGTAAATGAACGTTAGAGGTAGGGGTATGGGTATCTACCTAGACATTACACAAGTTTACTCTAAGGGAAATCATAGGAGATTGTACATATGTAATATTATAACATGAAATCTATGATGTTATCTACATGATTTTACTCTTATATGATGTTGGTCTTTATGATGAATAGGTTTTTTGGTTATATTGTTAGATGATGTGATGAAAACTTATGTTACCAGTTATATGAAGTAAACCTTTACTCGGTGTCTCCTATCTTATCTAATTGGTTGTGTGGGGTTATGGGGCATCAGATAACACTTGCACTTGTAGGTTGGGGATGGGATTATTTGTAAGTGTTATGTATGCTATGTTACGTTATGTATTAATATGAAAAGTTAATATGACTCTATGATAATATGTCTTTTCCTACGATCATGATTTATGTTGACGAAATCCTTAACTTGTATATGTTGTATACTATGTGCATCAAAGACTTTCATATGACTTAGAATGTTTTCTAAAGATGTGATAAATTATCCTTTTTCATTCATGTCGTATTACTTTATATTACTACAACTGTAGGTTTTTGCCGTTAAGGTTAAGGAGGTAGATTTGAAGAATCTTGGAACTCTTTCTACATGCCTTAGTAGGTTCTCATGTTCGAGGATGTTATCTTTCACATTCTAGCTTAGGTAGATTATAGCAGTTTTAAGATACGCTACTTCCACTATATTCTTTGGATTCTTTTTAAATAATGCCTATAGGGCATATTGACTATATATTGACTAAGTCCAGATTTTCACTCTCAGATGGTTTTATACATGTGAGACAATTTCTTAGAATATCAAATGACTTATGAATTATAAATATGAATTATAAGTATACTTCAAGTAGTATGTAAAAGTTTTAATTTTCTGCAATTTTTACTAGTGACATGTTATGGAGAATACTAAGTGCTTATCTAACTCCTCTTCGAGGATGATGATGTCGGTCTCATCTGGGGTATGCTCTCTAGGTATGACAAGATTTATATCAGAGCAAGAGGTTAAATATACTTAGGATCAATGTCTCTATAAACCAAATTAGCTAGTGTCTTATTCATTGTTGTAAAGAGCACCACAATCATGGATGAGAGGCTATGTGCTGACTAAGAAGCTTCTCTTTTCTTGATAATCATATGTCCTACCTGTAGAATTTTTACACTGTGTCTTTTAGTATTTAATCCCTTTCTTGTGGTTATAGGCGATGAACACAAGAAGGACAACCATGAGAAGTGTATGAGAAGAGATTGCAAATGAGGGAAGTACTCTCCAAGGTAATCAAAATGCTCCTCTAGTGCAAGGCGCTACAAATGATCAATTTCCGGTCAATTCTCAGGCAATGATGGTTGGTGAGGTGAGGGTAGCCCTGATCAAAATGGCCCAAGACATCTCCACCCAAGCTCAAGCCATTAAGGCACAAGATAACAGGGAGGTTGTTCCTCGAGAGAACGAACATGCTAGTACTATAACTAACTATTTTTTAGATTTTATGAGAGTTAATCCTCCATGTACTTTGGATAAAAAGTTGATAAAGAATATCATGATTTCCTTGATGAGGTATAAAAGAATTTTTTTGCTATGGGTGTGAGTACTACTGAGAAGGCTGAGCTTGCTGCATATCAATTTAAGGATGTGTCTCAGACATGGTACAATCAGTGGAAGGATAGTAGGGGCTAAAGAGGTGGTCCCACGACTTGGGAGATCCTCAGAAAGGCCTTTCTTGAAATATTCTTTCCAAGTGAACAAAAAGAAGCTTTGGTGGAGGAGTTGATCAATCTTCATCAAGGAGGTAT
The DNA here is from genome assembly GCF_036512215.1 of Solanum lycopersicum. NCBI lineage: Eukaryota > Viridiplantae > Streptophyta > Magnoliopsida > Solanales > Solanaceae > Solanum > Solanum lycopersicum. The sequence continues at coordinate 42,833,037 of NC_090802.1, forward strand.
GAGTGTTAAGGAATACTTAATGAAATTCATTAACCTGTCCAAATATGATTCTTCTTTTGTTTCTAATGCTAGGGATTAAATGAGCCGATTTTTAAGGGTGTTTCCGAAGAGCTCGAAGAAAAATTTCTAACATCTATGCTTCATGACAATCTGTATCTTTCTAGGTTGATGGTTCATTCTCTAAAGGTTTAGGAAAGTCGTCTAAGGCAGTGGAATAGGGAAGCTAAGAAGGAAAAGTCATTTGAATGTGTTTCTTCTAATAGTAGGCTTGATGTTCAAGACAAGCCTAATTTTAAGAAGAGGTTTTAAAATCAGGTTTCTTCTAGTTTCTACACGAATCGCAATGATAGAGGTTATAATCCTAAACCTCAAATTTGGATAAATGTTGATCCACCAAAAGAGAGACCAACTTGTGGTAAGTGTTGTAAGAAACATGTGGGCAAATGTTTTGTTAGAACTAATAGTTGCTATGGTTGTGGGAAAGGTGTCCATACGGTGAAAATTTGTCCTAATGAAGAAGTCAAGGCAAGGGAAATAGCCAAGATCAAACAAGCGGTCCTAGTTCTTAAGCTCCAAAAAGGAACAATTTCTATGCACTCAAGGCTAGGGGTGAACAAGAAATCTCTCTCAACATCGTGACGAGTATTTTACAAGTTTTCTCTAATAATATCTATGGTTTTGTTGACCCAGGTGCTACTCTTTCTATTGTTACAACTTTGTATCTAAGAAGTTTGATGTACTTGCCGATGTTTTGACTGAACCCTTTTGGTTTGTACCCAACGGGTAACTCTGTAGGTTGCGAAAAGAGTCTATAAGAAATGTCGTGTGATGCTACCTAATAGAGTTACTCTTGCAGATTTGGTAGAAATTTACATGTTTGACATTGATATCATCTTTTGTATGGATTGGCTTCATGATTGTTTTGCTTTCATAGATAGTACAATAAGGGTAGTGAAATTTCAATTCCCTAATGAACCTATTCTAGAGTAGAAGGTGGAAATTCTATGACAAAGGGTCAAATTATTTCTTGTTTGAAGGCTTGTAAGATAATATCCAAGGGTTGTTTATACCATTTGGTGAGATTTAAGGACCTACAATGTGAAATTCATTTTATTGAGTAAGTCCTTATAGTGACAGAATTCCCAAAGGTTTTTCTTAATGGCATTCCACGAATTCCTACGAAAAGGGAAATTGAATTTGGCATTGATTTATTACATGATATGAATCCCATTTCATTTCCTCCATGTAGGATTGCTCTTTCTCAATTGAAAGAATTGAAGCTCCAACTCAAAGATTTACTAGACAAGCTTTTCATTCGACCTAGTATTTCTTTATAAGGTGCTCATATTTTGTTTGTTAAGCAGAAGGATGGGTCCCTTAGAATGTGCATTGATTATCGCCAACTAAATAAGGTAACTATAAAGAACAAGTATCATCTCCCTCGGATTGATGATCGCTTTGATCAACTCTATGGTTAAAGCTATTTCTCCAAGATTGACATAAGGTCGGGATATCACCAACTTAGGGTGAGAGGTGAAAATGTTCTCAAAACAATTTTTCTAACTAGATATGGTCCTTATGAATTCCTAGTTATGTATTTTGGGTTCACGAATGCCTTGATGACTTTATGGACCTAATGAAATAATTTTCCGAGACTACCTTGACTCATGTGTTATTGTGTTCATTGATGATATTTTTATATACACAAAGAATGAAGATGACCATTAGAGTATGTTGAGGTTGGCCTTGTAAGTCCTCAAATAACATAAACTTGATGCAAAATTTAGCAAGGGTGAATTTTAATTGAGGTCGATTGCTTTCTTTGCCATTTTATCTCTGCTGATGGTGGAGGTTGATCCAAAGAGAAGAACGCGGTCAGAAATTTTCCTAGACCTTTGATTCCCATAGACATAACGAGTTTTTTTGGTCTAGCCGGCTAATATAGAAGATTTGTAGATGGATTTTCGTCCATTGGTTCCCATTTGACATCTTTGACCCAAAATAAGGTGAAGTTTGAGTTATCAGAAGCTCGTGAGAATGGTTTTCAAGAGTGAACTCCTCGCCAGTGTAGACCTAACCGGAGGGCAATAAAGGCTTTTTTAATGTATTGTGATGCTTCCTGAGTGGGCTTGGGATGTGTCCTCATGAAACATTGAAGGATTATATGCATATAGGCAACTCAAAGTTCATGAGAAGAATTACCCAACTCATAGTCTTGAGTTAGCGGCTATAGTTTTTTCCTTTAAAATAAGGAGACATTACCTGTATGGTGTGCATGTTGGTATAGTCACTGACCATAAAAGTCTTCAATATGTGTTTACACAAAACGAGTTAAGCCTCTGACAGAGAAGATAGCTAGAATTATTTAAGGATTAAAACATGAGTGTCCTTTACCATCCGACAAGGCCAATGTGGTTGCTTATGCTTTGAGTCAAATGACTATGGGTTGTGTGTCTCGTGTGGAAGAGGAGAAGAAAGAACTTGTAAAAGATGTTCATAGGTTTGCTTGCTTAGGTGTGTTGTTGGAGGCTTTTCCAAATGGTTGTTTTATGGGCCATCATAACTCCGACTCATCATTAGTGGTGAAGGTTAAATCTAAGCAGCATCCTTATACATTATTGATGGAGTTAAGGCAATCGGTACATGGTAAGCTCAATGCGTCATTCTCCAAGGGGTGGGGGGTGTTCTTAAGTACCAACGGAGATTATGTGTACCCGATGTTGGGTATTTGAGAAATCAAATTCTAGAAAAACCTCATGGTTCTTGCTATTCTACACATCCGGGTGCCACCAAAATGTATCATGACCTTAGAGAGATATATTTTTTTGATGGTTTAAAAAGGGACATAGCAGAGTTTGTTGCTAAGTGTCAAAACTACCAACAAGTTAAAGCTGAGAATCTAATGTTTGGTGGTTTAACCCAAAAAATGGATCTTCCTACCTAGAATTGGGAAGCCATCAACATGGACTTTGTTGTTGGGTTGCTTCGAACCCGAAAATAAAATTATTCTATATGGGTTATTGTTGAATGGTTGACCAAATCCGCCCATTTTATTCCTTTTAAGTCTACTTACACCACTGAAGATTATGCAAGGATCTACATTAATGGGATTGTGAGTCTTCATAGATTCCTTTGTCCATCATTTCAGATAGAGGTGCCCTATTCACTTCTCTCTTTTTTAAGGCTTTTCAAAAGGGTTTAGGTACTCAAGTTAAACATAGTACCGCTTTCCATCCTCAGACAGATGATGAAGTGGAACGTACCATTCAGAACCTTGAGGAAATGTCAAGATCATGTGTAATTGATTTAATGGGAATTTGGGATTACCATTTACCTTTGATCGAGTTCTCTTATAACAATAGCTATCATTCGAGCATCTCCATGGCACCTTTTGAAGGTCTTTATGGTAGAAGGTGTAAATCTTTGGTTTGATGGTTTGAGGTTGGTTATTCCTTATTCATTGGTCCAGAGATTATCTATGAGTCTATAAAGAAGGTTCGAATCATAAGGGATAGATTGAAGACTGCCTATACTCGGCAAAAGTCCTATGTCGATAATAGAAGAAGAGATCTTGTGTTTGAAATAGGTGATCATGTCTACTTGAAGATTTACCTATAAAAAGGGTAATGAGATTCGGTAGAAAGGGGAACTTAAGTCTCCGGTATGTTGGTCCCCATGAGGTTTTACAACGAATTGGGAAGGTTACCTATGATTTGAAACTACCTAGTAAACTAGATTCAGTTCATCTGGTGTTTCAAGTTTCTATGATGAAGAAATGCATAGGCGACCCAGTATCCATTCTTCCTATAGACGGTTTAGGAGCGGATGAAAAACTCTCCTATGAAGAGGTTTCGGTTGATATCTTGGATTCCCAGGTCAAGAAGTTAGAAACAATGAGGTCGCCTCTGTAAAAGTTCTTTGGAGGAACCAACTTGTTGAGGGTGCAAACATGGGAGGCTGAAGCCGACATGAAGTCCCTCTAATCTCATTTATTTATTCTTTGAGGTTAGATATTCCTCTTAATAGATAAAGTAATGCATAATCATGAAATTAACTTTTTTACTAAATAGGTGCATGTTTTGGTAAAATATAGTACCAACTAGAGTTTTAAGAAAATGTCTTCATACCCTATTCTTGCATTTATGTGAAACATATATGCATATGTTTTCTTGAGATTTTGCTGTTTTGTTGCCATCATGAGAAGAACGAATGCATTGCAAATCTTTGATGCATTTTGAGCTTATAATAAGGTTGAGAAGGAAGTTCCTCACTATGTGTTATGAAATATGTAGCTCTTATATGTTTGCGTATCATGAATTGAGAGCTATGTGTACTTTTATGGTATGCGTTGTGAGGATTGTGATATACTCGTATGATATGTGACTCGTTATGATTTTATTTATTTGATTGGTTGTGCTGCTAGTATTGAGTCTATTAGTACCCTCTAAAATATTTAGTATCATTCGGGGACGAATTTTCCTAATGGGGGGAGGGGGATAATGTAACACTCCGGAAAATCTATGACTTAGACTAGAGCTTAATCCACCAGATAATTTTTAAAATGATGTTTTCAGACCTATATTAATGTAATAAAATCATTTGGAAAAGGTTAGAGCCAAAACGACTAAGAAAGGCCTTTCCGTTTGGAAACTAGCTAATTTAAACAAGTTTACGTACGTCCCCATGTTTGGTTATGGTTTACAGGTGTCAAACGAAGTCCAAGCCTTCAAATGAGACCTTGTATATGTATTATGTAGTACAAAGGGTCCAAACATCTGGTAAGGACACCCCAAGGACCACCCAAAGGGTCCTTGGGGAGGAGACAAATATTCATGGGCTCCCTGCTTGCGAGCAGGCCCGATGTGGAGGTGTGGTGCGAGACACACAAGGAAAATGAGGTGTTCTTCCTCAAGATTTTAGAAGCAGCATCGCGTCGAAAGTCTGATACGCACCTCACTGCCTCAACAAAAAATTTAATAAAAAGGATGGAATTTAGCCCCGCGACACGAACCTACTTCACAAAATCGTGAAAGTCATATTTTTTAGTAACTTAACTTATTAAAAAGACCCATTTAAGTGGAGGGTATTTTGGGTAATTAATAGGAAGACTATATATTGATTTTAGTTCAGCTTTAGACCACTTTTAGACTTCCAAACCATATCAAATGAAATTTCTATCAGTCTTTCAAGAACACTCTCTTCTCCAAACCCCATTGAAGAACAAGAAGAGCTTCAGGAAGAAGACGAAGACCTCAAGTTTTTCATCATAATTTAGTGTATTCTTCATATAAAAGGTATGGGTTTTTAACTATTGGGATCCTTTCCCCAAGAGATCCTCGAAAAGATAAGTTTTCAAGAACTTCAAATACAAGGGTTTTTACTCTACGAAACAGATTTTCTTCCTAACCGTAGATTTTTTTTTTCAATAAAAAGTAAGTGTTTTCTATGGTATATTCCACACGATTTGATGAGTATTTTTTTATTTATGTTTTACTTTTATGTGAAGCATGTTCTTATCTACACGATGGTTTCATATGGTTGTTTCAACTGCTTGATGACACTTAAAAGTAGGGATTGGAATAAATACTAGAATGAACTCTTAAATGAACCTCTCCCTTATTATACATTATGAAATTATTTTGTATATGATTTCATGAATTGTTTTTCATTATGTTGTTGAGTATTTCACTAAGTATGGTTATGAATATTGTAAGATGAATAAGGTTATTAAAAGAAAGAGGTAAGTTTTTTAGTGTGATTACTCCCCAATGATTATGTTAGCCTATAAATTTTGATCCTATGTCATGAAAAGTATGTATGATGTTGATATACGAATATGTTGGGTTATGAAGATTTAAATTGTGATATCTTGATAGGAATACGAAAATGCAAGTTTATGATATCTTCTTGTATGCTTTATACAAGGTGATTATGTTATGTTAATCTCTCATATGAAGGGTTATGATGAAAGGAAATTATAATCTAATCTCAAAGAGGTAATGACCATGTTTATACAAGGAGTTAATATCCTATGACCTATGATAAGTTTATGATGAAAGATAAGTTAAAGGTTTTTTATGAAAGGGACTTAAGCTAAGCACTGATGATTTAGTTATGAGAGGTTTTCCTTTCTTAGTTGGAAGGTATGTTCATAATGATTGTCATAAGATTGAGTCTTCCATGCAATGTGGAACTATGGATCTCTAATACGTATCCTAGTTCTTGAACTATGTTTCCACCATAGGATACAATCTAGTGGATCCATCTAGAAAGCTATGTCATTTTTGGTTCTACTTTGGCCGATAGAGCACTTTCTTTCGCTGTGGGGTTTATGACACCGAATTCCATGTTTAGATCACATGGTCAATGTAGGTTAAGGCAAAAGTTCCCTCATGTATAATGAAAGAAAAGTGAATGAACGTTGACTGAGGGGACTTGATGAGTCTACTTAGTAGAGGCAGGGGTATGAGACTCTACCTAGACATTGCACAAGTTGACTCTAAGGGAAATCATAGGAGATTGTTCTTATGTAATATGATAACATAAAACTTATGATGTTTATGATGGATGATGTTACTCTTATATAATGTTGGTATTTATGATGAATAGGTTATTGGGTCATATTATCAAATGAAGTTATGACTATTTATGTTACAAGTTACATGAATCAAAGCTTTCCTCATGGTCTTCTATCGTATCCATTTGGTTGTGTGGGGTTATGGGGCTTCACATGACTATTGCACTTGTAGGTTGGGGATGGATCGTTTGTAAGTTTTTTGTACCTTATGTTACGTGATCTATTGAATATGAAAAAAGTTAATATGAATCTATGATAATATGTCTTTGTTTACGATTATTCTTTTTGTTGACGAAATCCTTAACTTGTATATGTTATATGTTATGTGCATTGAAAACTTTCATAATACTTAGCATGTTTTCTAAAGATATGATAAATGATCCTTTTTCATGCATGTCCTTAATTGTTATGTGCATATACCCATACTTAGTACATGTGGCGTACTAACCCCATTACTTTATATTACTACAACTGTAGGTTCTAGCCATTGAAATTAAGGAAGACGATTTGAACATGCTTGGAATATTTTGTCCATGTCATGGATGGTTCTCATGTTCGGATATGCTATTTTTCACATTCTACCTTAGGTATATTTTAGTGTTTTATGATACACTATTTCCACTATGTTCTTTGGATTCTTTTATATTAAGTCCTATATGACATATTTACAATGTTTTGGCTAAGTCCAGATTTGCAGTCTTAGATGGTTTTATATATGTGAGACAATTTCTTAGAATATCATATGACTTATGAATGATAAGTATGAAGTTTAAGTATATTTCAAGTAGAATGTAAAAGCGTTAATTTTCCAAAACATTTACTGACCACATGTTATGACAAATGCTAAGGGCGTATCTGAGTCCTCTGAGAGAACGATGACACTAGTCTCATCTTGGGTATGTTATTAGGGTGAGACATGAATAACACAAATATTTTAACGGATTGTGAAAATTTTGATAATATGTGATTCAATCCATGAACAAGATTGATGTTATTGAGATTTGAAGGCAAAAACACGAACTACTGTACCGACCGTGAACCCTTTCACTGGCGTGATGGGGGTCATGAAGATAAAAGACAATACAGTCCTAATTACATTAAGTATCTTTTAAAACGGTTTTTTTGGGATATTATTTAGGATACTTTTGAACTATTATTTGATTATCGAGTTTTTGACAAGGAAGGCATATGATAAATTTGAATTAATTGAACTTATCTTGGTTTTCAAACTACATGGAAACATGAGAAAGTTTGACTCTTGGATTATAAAGTGTAATATAGAGTTCCAATTTGCTATCATATGTATTCAGAATTATTTTGTAAGTCATTATCAACTTTTATGTACGCAAAATTATGAATCACTAAGTATTCAAATAAGGTGTGTAATCTATGATGAGACTGTGAATTTGAATTTGTTAAACTAGCATAGAGTAATCTCCTTTCACATGCTGTAACTTCAAGCTTTGGTTTTAATTTTGTCTAGGGAGTGAACACTTTAGACTAACCTGAATCAAGTGGTTGTTCGAGAGAAAAGCACTTCTTAGGAAAAGAAAAATTCTCTTTACTGTATTGAAATTAAAGTTAGAGTTCAAGAAAAAATAACTTCACGCTCACATCTGCTTATACCAGTTCGTTATAAAAGAATCAATTGTAGCTCAAGAGTTATTATCTATTAAGGGTGAGAAGCATTAGATAAACAGTAGTCCCTGAGTTTTGTGAGAGTATGATTTCTTAAATCTCTGATTTCAGAAGAGTTTCACAAATTACCTGGTATCTCTTAATCAATAGAAAACACATACCTAATCATTGTTTATAAAAGAATTTGAAATCTAAATCATCATCTCATGTCTAGTACTTTCTATTTGATATTCATACCCAAATTTTACTTTTTGTTTGAATTCATATAAGATAGTAACATTAATCAGGTAAGAGCGACATTAAACATTGTCTGTAAAGAAATTCTCTATGGGAACAATCTCAACTCATGTTGAGTTCTGTAAAGTGACAAGGATTGTTTACACTCTCATTTGAGGTGTAAGTTTGGACATATCATTCCTCAATAGATTTGAGGACATCCTTAAGTTTAGTTTTTCCTTCTTGAAATTATTGTAATAAACTAAGATATTTCTATATGTTGATATATGGGTCGTATCACAAAATATTCGTTGTCTAAGATTGAGACTTTGAGACTTACGCTATCCTTATGATTTTATATGAAAGAGATATATTGAAGTATTATTATTTCGTGTGAGACGTTTTAATTCTGCATAACTTTTCATACATGTACGCAATGAAAGATTTCAAATGGTTTATACAAGACCTTCGATACCATCTACTATTTCAGAAATTATTGTCAACAATCACGTGGGAGAAGCTCGGCATTGAGGACTTGTTTCCTTGTTAAAGTTCAAAAAATATAAGTTGAGTTTGACTTTGTTAAAATTTCTTATAAGTGCAGGAGACTTTTGGGTCTTTTGGGGACTAATTATAAGTGGTTGTCAAGCCTTTTTTAAACCCCAGTTTACCATTCAAATCAAAACCCTCAAGTCTAAAACAAAACTTCTCCATCTTTTCTCTCCAAAAACCTCCATTGATGATTATTTGAAGCTCCAAGGAATAATACATATTTCTAATTTTTTTCTCCATTACTTCAGTGAAGTTTCTTCACAATAAAGTTATAGTTCTTCATCGTTGAATTATCTTTTTTCATCGAGTCAATTTCAATGGTTTTCAAAGATGATCAAAAAGATGAATTCTTCTATTTTTTTATCTAGGCATGGGTTCTTTTCTGAATGATTTGAAACAATGATTTATGATTGAATTAATGTTAATTGAATGACTTTAGATAAAAATTCCTATGAACCCATGCTATACACAAAATTTCTATTTTCACTATAATGTGGGTGATTTGATCTTGGCTTAATAGTTTTGATCTCTTATGTAGATTGAATTGGGCTATTGATATATGTATGAATCATGATAGAATTGTATATACGCTGTCTTAATTTGATGATTTTCATATTGGGTCTTCTTAGATAATTGTATATTGTGATTATAGGGTTGAATTGGTGATCATGGCTATTGATAAGACACTTTATGGATTAAAAATTGTTGAATTGGATAAGGATTGTATATGTTGATGATCGAATGGTGGTATGTTGACCTAAAATCATCTATATTATGTAGTATAGATATTGAATTGTGTTGATTGGTATGACCCACTTATAGTGGCGGTGCTTATGTGCCATACTTGTGAACAATGTGGTCTTGTTGGCATTACTTTTATGAATTATGATATTATCATGTTATAACTTGGTTATGAGATCATTGTTAAAGTCTCCATGGTTTTTGTGTATATGAGAGTCAAAATTATATGTTCTTCTAAGTAATTACATTTGATCATGATAGGATGTAGTGTTGCCTTATATGTGTATACTTGATGTGGCAGTGTGAATCTTCCTAGTTTACTATATGAGTCTTGTGATGGACTATAGTGATGTTTCTATAGATATGTGTGCATGTTGACTTAAATGTATACTTAGTTGATCTTATGTTCTACATAAATGAGATTGTATGTTTGATAAGATGATAATGAAGTGTGTCTTGTTTGGAAGACCTATGTCCCTTATTTGATGCATAAACGTTATGAATTTGACTCTTGACTTAGTAGGATAAATCACTTTTTTAATGAATGTATCTGTATAAATGGAATCTAATCACGAATATGGTTGAGAAGGTCATTTATATGGAACCTTTTATAAAAAAGGTTATGACATCCTTGAAGTTGAAAGTTGTAGCAGTATCCTTCCTGTGTGAATGATGGACTTGGAGTTAGTTGGCTAGAACGACAAGAAATCTCCCTTAGGAAAGTCATTAAGCTATCTTAATAATCATTGTAAGGTATCCAAAGAGGACACTCTTTGTTAAGGTGTAATATGATTTGATTATGACTAAGATATAGTACCTCTTCATATGATCCTTTATTGAACTACTCTATAAGAACAAAAGCTAGCATCAAGTGAGTTTTCTTGAGTAGTATCTCTATTTAAGATTATATTCGAGTTAGAAGAAACCCTCGATATTCCTTAACCATGAGCCTTCATTGGATGTGTCCCTATTCTACCATTGGTAAGTAGAATACCCTCTATCGGAGTAGGGAATACTAAGGATTCCATATATATCTAGTATGTTCTAAGTTGTTTATTTAATATTATAATCATGTGGGAAACATGGTAGCATTGGATAAGCTTAATGCAGTGTAGGTAGTGGAATTGGCGTTAGCTAGAAAATGCAGACGTAGTCTTTGAAGATGTTAGTATGTAGGTTCCCTAGGTCTTCTTCTAGACCATTATATGATAGTCCTTAATTTGTGAATGTCTTTTATATGGACTAATGAACCTAGTGACTTAAGCAAAGTGCATGTTAATGAAATGGTACTTATATAGAGTAGCTTTAAGGATTACTTAGGCAGACTTGGATAGGGTGTAATGGGTATTCTCTTTATGTCTTACTAAGGTGAGTCTTAGAGTACTTCTAGGTAGGGATTTAAATGTATGAAATTGGAATAGTCTTATCTTAGGTAAGCTAAAGCATAAATTTTGTGTGTTTGAAGGGATTGTATGCACAGTCGCTTCATAACACAGCCATGTAAGCCTTAGAAAAACGATTAGTAGGAGGGTCTCATGTTTATGGAATTGAAATGATCTTAATGTTATATTATATAATGTGTCTATGTGTGTTTATGTTGACTTCTAAGTGACTCTTATACTTGTCTTATGACGTTGTTTAAAAAAAGAGAGTGTTTTATACAAATGTACTTTTAGCATGGTTTTAATTGCATGTAACCGTACTCAGTGCAATCTAATGTTATAATTCCATATATTTTATCTTATCTCTAAACGTGTAGGTTGAATTTGAGAGGATTCTTTGGAATGGAAGATTGGATTAGTATTCATTCTAGAAAAGATGGGGTATATCCTCAATAAATTCAAGGACATCATTATTTTATGTTTTTCCTTATTGAAAGTATTGTAATACGCTTAGATAATTCCATATATTGATGTATGGTCCGTGTCCCAAGATATTCATGCGTCTAAGATTGCGACTTTGAGGCTTAGTCATTCCTTATGAATTTTTATGAAAGAGATATTATAAAGTATTATTATTATTATTTCGTGTGAAAAGTTTTTATTTTGCACTACTTTTCATTTATGTGAGCAATGAATGATGTCAAAGGGCTTGTAGAAGACCTCTGTGAGGTCCTGGATGTTGTGTCACGATTTTAGAATACCATTTCTTCTAAGGAACACTATCAGATCGTGACATGATGATTTTAAAGGCTATGTATTTCACCTTTTTAACTTTATTCACAGTTAAACCCTATTTCTTGTTCAGTTCTTAGATCTCAAGATTCCCTGTTAATTCATCCATAAGTAGAGACATTAGATCATTAGCTTCTGCAATGGAATCCGCCTTATCTTCTTGAATTTGGAAAGTACCTTGAGAAGCATGGGTATTTTTTTCCCTACAGGAATAGGCTCACCCAGCCATCTTAACTCATTAGTGATAGAGGTGAAACTTCAGTTCATCTCAAAGATGGTTTCACCTTCAATCATAACAAATTTTTTTGACTAAGTAGTTAGCATGTTAACATTTGATTTCTTCACTCATTGAATTCCTTCATTGGCTGTTTGATGATAGTCCCAAGTCTCTTCGGCAGTCTCACATGCAGAAACTCTGTTAGACTCATCTAATCCAATCCCACATTCAAGAATCCTTTGATTTGATGATTTTTTCAATTTTCTGTCTATCAACCTCAATGTAGTCTTTTATGGTTTTGTCCATCGTAGAAGTGAGGTCTCCGTCCTTCACTTTCTTTGTAGGGATATATGGTCCATAAAGGAGAATGTTCCATAAATCAGTGTCTTCTGAATTGATATAATGATGCATACAACTTTTCCACCACATATATTATTGAACATTGAATCGGGGTGGTCGAGTAGACAACTATTCTTCCTTCATGTTTTGTGGGGGCATCCATTCCTTTTCTATATTGTCTTTTCTTGGTGTTAACAAAAGTGAAAAAATTAGACTTTGATACCACTTGTTGGAATGTGTGCCACCACCAGTATCTTTGAAACCAGGTCCTCGGCGCAATTACACTAACACACCGTAATGTAAATGCTGAAGTAAAGAATGTAGGCAAAAATTCACGTGAAGGCCTCCTTTCTAAAGTGAGTAAAACCACGACCTGTACAAATAGGACTTTTCAAACTGCGTATACTATGATTCTCCAAGCAAAAGTAAAACGATTTTATAAAATAAGATTGCTTTGTTAATCTCCACATTAAGAACTACACCTTATGACTCAGGTGAGCAAGAACAAATACAACATTGCTAACTATACTAATTCTAACTTATCAATATAGACTTCGAAAGTAAACACTAAGTTACCCTTAAACTAGATCTTATAGTGATTCAAACAATCTTGAAAAATTTCTTTCACATGTGAAACGATTCCTACAATATTATTATAATTACAAGAAATCAAAGTGCTCGAAGCACTTGATTGGTTCCCCTGCTATTTTCAAGCTTCAATGTCTCTCTCTTTGAATGAATAAGTACACTACAACTTCACCAACTTTCTTACGTGGAGAACTTTTACAGTTGGGCAACATTATTGCTGCTGAGTGAGTATTTCATAATCTGTAGAGGACCGTTTCTCTAAATTAGTGAGGGCATCGTCAAAACCATTAAGGCCATTAACACTTATCAGAAAAGTACCAACAAGGGTGCAGATGAGTTTGTTTATAAATGGGAAATGGTAGTGATCCTCTAGAAGCCTCTTTGTATGTCCCGTGGAATGATAAACTTGTTGACATTGATGGGAAGTTGAGATTTCATTTAGTATTGTCATGTGAGAAAGCCATGGCATTAAATGGAAGTGCTGATAATAAAAATCAAAAGGTAGGCCTCGGTGGTGATTTAACCTCTTCTATACCTATAATTTATCCTCACCTTTATTGAACTAGTGAAGTGAGAGAAAAAATTCTAGGATCTGAGGTGAAAGAGAATGTAAAGTCAACTATGCTGGAGTGGTACCTTAAAGGTTTTGTCTGTAAGTTTTCTTAAATCTAGATTGACTATAAATTCTTATCCTTTTCCTTTTTTTAAAATTCAAAATGAAACCCTCTAGCTCTTGCTTTGAGAATTTAGGCACTTTTAATTGCTTTGAGTAATAGCATATTCTTCATGCAATTTTTTCTTTTGAATAGCGTTCTTTTTTCCGGTATTTTTATTCCTTTTTGTGGTCATTTGGGAAAGACATGAGTTTAGGCATGTGTAAAAAAGTGTCCCAGTTATTCATCATCTTTTGCTAGAGACAGATTAATGGAGTAAAAGCTGAATGGCATGCACCTCTAAAGAAATAAAAGGATCCTCAATGTCCCTCATGTTTCCCTTTGTAGACACTCTCACAGTTTTTGAGAATAATTTGGAATAGATGAAAAGAGGGAGAATTTCAGCAGGAGCAAGTCAATTTTTTCCTTGGTAGTTTCAGTTTTGGTTGATGATGATGGAAATAGCATCATGTGTATGAAATTTGTCTCTCTGTTATTCATTGTTGTGGGTATTGATAGTGTCCAATATCTCACCTATTCTTTATTGCTTACATTTATTGAAAGAATTCATGTAGTAGAAGCATCATAAAAAAACAGATTCATAGATACCATAAGATCTACTAATAATTCTCAATAACTTATGGAGGGTGATTGTTGTTTTCTTTATGTGTCAGGTGTCTACAATAATAAAATATTCTCTCTCTTTAATTAGAAAAAGAAGGAAAAATATGTTGGATTGGTCCCACCTAGAGGAGTCAATGGAAAAAGGGATGATGTAATTCCTCCTCATCGTCCCGCAGTAGCCCAAATAAGTAAAGCTCAACATCTAGAACACATTATATATGAAGAGGATGATGCTTATTTGGATGGAGCTGGAGTTACTAGAGCTGTACTATTACCTGCGTTACCTCCAGAAGTGGAATTCACTATCACTAGTACAATTATACAATTGTTTAATCTCAAAGGAACATTTAGAGATGTAGGTGGTGCTGATGCGAATTAGCATTTGATGAATTTTGTGGGGATATTTAAATCTCAAGAGATTCCTGGAATAAATCAAACTGTAATGAGACTAAGGCTATTTCCCTTATATTTTACTAGGGAAGCTACTAATTGGTTGAAAGAGATGCCATATGAATCCACAAGAACTAGGAGTGAATTAAAAGAGGCTTTCCTTGAACGGTTATTTCCAGAATTAAAGAATTACAAACTCATTAGCAATTACTAGGAGAAGTAATGCATGAAACTTGGTGGAGGTTTAGTCAAAAATTGAAGAAAATCCCCAACATTGATCAAACATAGAGGCTTCTTAAACAAGATTTCCAGAGGTCTCTAAATTATGTGACTAAACTTGTTGTTGATGCAGTCTATACAGGTCCGTTTATGAGGAAGCCATTTGCTTAAAGCATGCAACTCCAAAATCAATAGGGCATGCATGGTACACAAAAGATGCAAAAATAGGAGAATTAGGATATCACTTTTTAGGGGAATAGAGAAAGAAAAAAAAGAAATGGATCAGGACATGGAACATCTGAGAACTCAAATTGATTTACTAACGAAACATATTGTGTCCAATTATGAAAAATTCAATGTTATGTGGTAACAAAACAGATACGAAGACCAAAACATCGACATTGATGAGGAATCTAAGTACTTGGGAAACCAAGGAGGTTTTTGAAATGATAACTCAAACATCAGGGATACAATTCCTGAAATAAAATTTTAAACAACACTAGAGATAGTTAATGTGATACGACACCAAATAGAGAGCAAGAAATTGGAAGAACATAGATGGGTACAAGTAATTGTGTATATGTGTGCCAATGTAGCAGAGAAAAATGAGTGGTCATTCCAGTGGATCTAAGCTGGAAGATATGATGCCCAAGATAATCCAAATGGTTGAATCAATAGATGTAGGATTTAAAGAAATGAGGGGTGAGTTATTAAGAATGAGTCAGCTAGTTGACACTCACACCACCTCTAATAAGAAATAGAGAAGCAATTGGGACAAATCTCAACATCCCTGAATTAAAGAAAGAATGGTTCATTACCAAGTTATATCATTCAAAACCCCATGAAGGATGGAAAATATATGGCTATCACTACTTAAAGTGGTAAAGTGGTTTCTAACCAAAATTCTGCAGGTAACAATGAAGAACAGGTTATGGAGCAAGATGACACAGAGGAGAACGAAACTGCACCTGTAGATATTTTGGATGAGGTTCGCAAAGAGTAGCTCCTGCTAGAGGACGTGAGAAAGAGATTCATGACAAACTACGTTTAAAGAAGATTCCTAGACGTCCTCCTCCTTTTCCACAAAGACTTAAAATAGAAGCTGAAGAGGGGAAGTTTATCAATTTCATCACCATGTTGAAGAAACTTTTAGTCAGTATCCCACTTGTAGAAGCTCTTGAACAAATGTAAAGATATTCAAAGTTCATGAAAGACTTAGTTACCAAGAAAAGAGTTGTAGATCTTAATTTTTCAAATGATGTACGTCATTGTAGCGCTGTTTCAACTAGCTCTCTGGTTTAGAGAAAATACGATCCTAGTGTTTTCCCAATTCCATGCATCATTGGGTCAATCAAATTTGCAAAAGCGTTGTGTGATCTAGGAGCTAGCATAAATTTGTTACCGTTAGCCATATATGAGAAATTTAGTTCGGGAATTCAAAAACTAACAGCAATGAGAGTGATGATGGCTGAAAGGTCGATTAACCAACCACTGAGAATCTTCTGTGATGTTTTGGTTAAAGTGGATAGATTTATCTTTCCTGCAGATTTTATTATTTTGGATTGTCTAGACTTTAATCTTCCAATAATTCTAGGAATACCACTTTAACGTACAGGAAGAGCATTAGATGATGCTGAGTTAGGTGAGTTTAAGTTCAGACTAAATTTTGAAGGGGTGAAGTTTAACACATGTACATCAATAAAACAACCACGAGGGATCGAAGTGGTATCTGCAATTGAAGTTGTTATTGAAGACGATATAAGAGTACCCATTGAAGAGAATATATCTATTTAAACATTAGTTGTTATATTGATGATTTTTGATACGGAGTTCCGATCTGATTATGGAGAAATGGTGAATGATTTACAAGGTATCATAACACATTATTATGCTCCAAAGAAATTAGATTTGGATTTAAAAAATAAACTACTTCCTCCATCTAAACCCTCCATTGAGGAACCACAAGTTTTGGAGCTAAAGCAGCTGCCCATTCACCTCAAGTATGTATTATTGGGTACTAATACACCTTACTTGTGCTTTTAAATACATATTTAAATGACAAACAGGTACAAGAGGTGGTTAGAGTACATGAAGTTTTTAAAAAAGCTATTGGCTAGACAATTGCTTATATGATTGGAATCCCTCCAGACATTTGCACACACAAAATTCAACTCGACGAAGAGGGTACACCCATCATTGAGAACCAATGGAGGTTGAACCCACAAATGCAAGAGGTGGTAAAAAAATAAATAATCAAATGGTTAGGTGATGAGGTGGTCAACCCTACCTCAGAGAGCCATTGGGTTAGCCCAGTACTATGTGTGTCAAAAAGGGAGGAATGACTGTAGTAGCAAATGCAAAGAATGAACTAGTTCCGTAGCGACTAATAACTGGTTGGCGATTATGCATGGACTACAGGATGATGAACAAATTGATCTTAAGGGACCATTTCCTTAGTCCATTTACAGACCAAATATTGGAAAAGTTAATCAGTAAAGGTTGGTATTGTTTCTTTAATGCATACTATGTTTAAAATCAGATATCCATTGCTCCTGAAGATCAGGAAAAGATTATATTTACATGTCCTTATGGTACTTTTGCAATTAAAAACATGTAGTTTAGAATAATAATGCATCAACTACATTTCCAAGATGCACGATGACCATTTTTTTAGAAATGGTTGAGGACACTCTGGAAATATTTATGGAAAACTTTTCTGTAGTCATTGATACTTTCAATTAATGTTTGTTAATCTTAGCAGGGCATTGAAGAGATGTGTTGAAGCGTTCTTGGTGCTGAATTATGAAAAATGTCACTTTATTGTTAAAGAGGACATATTTCTTTGACATATAATGTCACAAAAATAATTAAAGTTGACTAGGCAAAAATTAACGTGATTTAAAAATTTCCTCCGCCTATTTATGTGAAACGTGTTTGAAGCTTCCTGTGAAATGCTAGATTCTATAGGTGATTTATGAAGGACTTCTCCAAAGTTGCACACCGCATGTGTAAGCTGTTAGAGAAGGAGGAGAAATTCATCTTTGATGACGCCTGCCAAAGATCCTTTGAAAGCCTAAAAGAGAAACTAATCTCAGCACCTATAATCATTGGACCAAACATGGAAAACCGTTTGAAGTAATGTTTGATGCAAGTGGCAATACATCACAAGTAGCTTCACCATTACGTGTTGTATTGGGTCAGTACCACAAAATTGTTGTGATCTCTCTATTAGACACTTCCACTTGGACATTGGTTTGTGGATGATATGGTGAAGATACTTATGATGTTTCACCTCATACTTGGTGAGAGGAGCTTAGTGTGCAGAGTTAATTGGTTCTGACATGTCTAGGAAGACTAAGTAAAAAAGTGCAGAAAAACTGGCCCAGTCTTATTAGACAAGAGCCTTCACGGATCATGAAAACCTCTACGGGAAACATCACAGTCTTTGTAAGTAAAGCTAAAACAATGAAAGCTAATGGAAAATAGGAACACAAAGGGTTCATGTTACGTAGTACTTTATATGGACCTGTTTACCTACCATGACGTTTAGGTGAAACGTAACAAGGAAAACGTGTTATATACGTGCGACCTCGCGAACCGTAAAACTAATTAAGGGGGATATTATGAATCTCAATCTATCTCAATTATGTATCATCTCCGAACTACTTCTATGGTAGGGTAGACGAACAGTGAAAATTTTCCACAGACTTTTCCACGGTCCATTGTTCGTACAATAAATTCATCAATCCTGACCGGACCCGCGATCGAACTCGTCAAAAATGCAAAATGTATTTAGGTCTGGTATATCGTGCCTTTTTTAAAACAATTATTTTGTCACGACCCAAACCTGGTTGCGACTGGCACCCACACTTACCCTCCTATGTGAGCGAACCAACCAATCTAAACCTTAACATTTCAATATAATATAAACAGAAAGTAATGCGGAAGACTTAAACTCATAAGTAAAATCAATAATCAACTTCTATAACTATAAATATTCAACATCTATTATTCCCAAAACCTGGAAGTCATCATCACAAGAACATCTACTTTAAACTACTAATTCTAAGAGTTTCTAAGAAGCTAAAAATACATAAGAAGCTAGTCCATGCCGGAAGTTCAAGGCATCAAGACATGAAGGAGAAGATCCAGTCCAAGCTAGAAGCGTTAGCTCACCCTGAAGATCCGGTGTGACGAAGACTGGCTTGAGTTACTGTTGAGTCGAAGATGATGGCACGTTTGCTGCACTCCACAAATAACAAGAAGAAAACATAAAAGTAGGGGTCAGTACAAAACACGGGTACTGAGTAGATATCATCGGCCAATTCAAAATAGGGAACAGTATATATCAATATTATCGTAAATCAACTATAAAACTCAACATGTAGCAACAACAAGTATTATAATCATCAATAAGTACCATCATGTTCATCCATGATGGCTCAAGCCTCAACACCATACTCATTTGGGAATTAAGGATATTAAGTTGAGTATATTATCATCTTCCAAGATTCATTATCTTTCCTCTTCTTGTGTCGGTACGTGACACTCCGATCCCCTACTACTATGTGTCGGTACGTGACACTCCAATCCCCTAATTCTATGTGTCGGAACGTGACACTCCGATCCCCTAATTCTATGTGTCAGAACGTGACACTCCGATCCCCTACATTTGTCGGTACGTGACACTCCGATCCCCTACATGTGTCAGAACGTGACACTCCGATCCCTTAATTCTATGTGTCGGAACGTGACACTCTGATCCACTAATACTATGTGTCGGAACGTGACACTCCGATCCACTAATACTATGTGTCGGAACGTGACACTCTGATCCACTAATATCATTCTGTAAATCATCAAGCCTTCTCTATTCAAAGGCATCATCAATCCCCTTACTTTAATTCATCAAGCCTTCTTCTATACCAAGACATCATCATTAATAATGTATATTAAAGTTTCTTTTCAAGATTTGGGATTCCATATTTTCATCATGCTTATCTTATCACAATCACATAATCATATTCATGCAAACATACCATTAAGCATATAGTAGGGTTTACAATACTACCAATACATATCATTCACCATTAAGAGTTTACTTATGAAAGCATGAAAACCATAACCTACCTCCACCGAAGAATTGGAATCAACAAGCAATTTCCCAAGCTTTGATATTCCCTCTGCCTCTTGATCGATCAATCTCTCTCTCTCCTTGTTCTCTCTATTTTCTTTATTCAAACCCTCTTTCTTTTACCCTAGTTAACATATAATTAAGTGTAAAAGATGGTAATAATACCCCACTAATTAACTTAGGGTTACCTCCTTTAACCCCCAAGAATTTGAGTTATTAATATAAACCCACAAAATCTATAATTAAGGAAGGAGTAGTCCAAAAACGTCCCTTAAAACGTGTAAGGAAATCCGATTCTGCCTGGGATTGGCGCAACGTGTGACGGGCCGTCGTGCCTGCGATGGTCCGTTCTGCAGGTCATCGCAAGAGTCAGAGAGTCAATTTCCACTGAACAATCTATGACGGTCCGTCACGCCTGTGACGGTCCGTCCTGCCATTCCGTCACGAAGTTTAAAGAGTCGATTTTCAGAACCCAAATTCAGATTTTCTAAGTGTTTTGAAACGAGACCCTGCGACGGTCCGTCGTGCCCATGACGGATCGTCGTTTTGTCCGTCGCCTCAGCCTGTTTTTCCAGAATTGAAGTTTGTTGCTCAAAACGACTAAACAGGTCGTTACATATTTCCTTATTCTTATTCCTCCCGTTTTAAACGTTTACCCAACCCATCCCACCCTTACTTTACTAAGTGAATTGCATAAATCAGTTTCTTTGCTCAAACCATTGCTACACGTATAGTTCAAGTACTCTCCAAGAAAGTATAATACTCTATGTTTAATTTCTTCTATTAGGTTTTTTCTTATACTTAGATGATGTTTGTTCTTTGCTGAATATAGTATTTAGGAGTGCTGTTTTTGGATTTCTGCGTGTTTAGTTGGAATTATTACGTTAAAGCCGGTTAGTTAGTCCTTTAGGGTAAGGAATTGAGTCTACTTCAACTGTTGTTCTTCTGTGAGCCTGGGATTTATTTTGATTTTTACTTTAAACATGGAATATGAGTAATTTGAGTAGGAATGAAGAACTGCGTAGCTTCAACCTGGGTATTGGTGATCTACGCTCAACACTACCGTGAACAACGCATGTAACAAAATATGGGTGAACTTAGTTCACGAACAAGATCACGACTAGTGGTTTTCTTCAAAGACCATGACCTTTTTCGTGAAAATCCCTTCAAAATTTTATGTGGCTAGTTATTTCAGATTTGATTCTTAATTGAGTTTAAGAAAAACATCATGACACGTGGGTTTCTCCACAGATAGTGACCTTATCTGTGAAAATTCAATGGAAACGTTATGTTGTTTGTTATTTATTTATTGATTCTACCCAGAGTTCACAGACGACTTCACTAATCGTGGCCCATTCCACGTGAAGGCATCAGTGAACATTAATTGTCCAGATTTCACGTAGGAATTTATGGTTCTGGTTCACTCCACGATCCGTGATAGAAACCGTGATCGGTACTTAACTGAAGTTAATTAATTTTGTGAGCCTTCATGATGATAGATTGGGTTACTTCACTCTTAAGGCAAGGCATCACAATGTTGTTAAACACAGGGGAAGTCTGAGAACTTAATAATGTGTCAATAATTTTCACTCATGCTAACTCTAGTCATGTCTATAGGTACCACGCTACGTTGACAGAGAATGAAGAATGCCAAAAGTAATTCCCCCATACAACTTCTCAATCTAATGTACATGCCACATTTGAGGATAGTGTATCGGATGTTCACTTGGATATCACTCTAACGGATCATTCACTTCAAGCCACTAGATCAATAATCTAACAAAGCCTTCTCCAGAACACTTCCGCTCTGTCTGACGAAGGAGGTAGTGCTTCTGAGAATGTTTCAACCGTGTAGAATCCATCTCACTCTGCAGCACGTATCAATAATAAGTAAAATTTTTGGGTAGCGCTGCAGATGAAGGCTGCACGCAGAATAAATCTCAAACCTCATCTCTGGCAACTCATACAAAATAGGAAACAACAACTCAACAATATACTCATCAAAGAGAGCTCGAGGAGATACTCATAGATGAAAACACAATGATACAATATTTTCATGCTCAAAAACCTCATCCGGACAGCTGGGAACATCTTATTGCATGCTACCGTACTATAAGAATGGTGTACCCTACCAATGAATTTTTCCACTGATGGATTATGAGCATGACTGATAGTTTATTAAAAAAAGCGAGCTAGTTTACCTGCATTTAGGATAATAAGCAATTACATCATTACAACTGGAATCTAGACCCCAGACGAGGCTGGCATCGTTGGCCTCTCAGAGGTCGCAGACAAGCCTACATACGTCGTTCTTACTTATTCTAGGTTAATTTTAGCAGATAATTGGAACTTTTTATTGTATTATATCATGATAAACATTTTGAACTTAATATCATAGGATTAAGAACTAAACCATCTAATATAAAGATAATCAAATGAAAGAATCAATTTATAATTGCACAACAAGTATTTTTGCCAAAACAACGCAAATACAATGCATGAAATAAAAATGGAAATAAACACAGGTGGAACATGCTCCACTAGATAAAGCCTACATCTAAGCTAGATAATAACAGTAGACATCCTGGAAAGCATTAGGGCCTACAAAGTTCGTATGAAATCTCCATGTCCGGATAGCTACAACGTCGTACTGTAAAATTTAAAGTCCACCTGTGCCTGCACCTGAAAGAAGATATTTGTATGGAATTAGTACACACTTGTACTAAGTATGGGTATATGCAAGCAAACACCAAGGACATGCATGAGAAATATACCTATTTCCTAACAACATGATTTATGGAAAGTCAAGTCAGTGGACTTGCAAAATTTGGATCAGGGAAGTCAATGGACCTATAAAATAATGATTATGAAAGTCATGCCACGAGTGTAACATGCATCCTCAAACTTATCATTTTGCAAGCAGCACATAAAATATTTCACATATCATATCACGTAGTTCATATCATTCTTTAATATCCCATGAGTCTTTGGGATCATGGACTTGATGTTAGGACTTTCCAAAATGAAGGCTCAACATATGAGATCTCAACTACGGATCCTTCTTTAGCAAACATAGAGTCTGCTTCATATATTCATAAGTACTTGATTTTTCATTCTTTCATATGCTAGTGCAATAACCAGTCATACCTGGGATGTAGTTTATGACTCTTATTAGGTTTCCAGTAAAATGACAAAGAATAACCTAGCATCATTACTTTAAGTCTAGCTCACCTCTTGATTATCTTATCCTTACACCATTGATATCGTTCATTTCATTATGTGCATCATTTGATGCTAGCCTCATTCATTGTTTGGGAACTTTTATTTTCACCGACGTAGATCATGTGATCATCATGAAATCAAGTATTTGCCCCAAACCGAAAAGAGGTGGAATCACCGGACAAAGTGACCCAAAACATGCTAACGTATATAGGGGATTCAACCCTGCTAGATACCTATATTGGCAGTATAGGTTTGAAGACTAGGAGATATAAAGAGACTCATACCCAGCATGCCTCACAGTCTCATCTCATGAGATTTACGTGAACCTCCACCCTTCTCGATAGAAGGCATCATCGATAACGGTGCTATGTATAAAGTTCAATTTCATTCAACTCATACGTCATTGAAGTTGACTTCTAGTATGAGGACATCATAGCTCAATAGATGATTTCTCATCTTATCAATAGTATTATATGTGTTACTCTCAGTACATTCATTAAAGTATTCATAGAGATTGATCTCTTCATTAGCTTTACACTCTCATAGATGATTTTTTTGGTAACATTTACTTAGGATCATTTGAGATTTCTCCCATCTTTTACATTAGCCTCATGTCATGTTGTCACCACATTCATCAACATCAGCATATTTGCTCTTCATAATTACTCAACTCTTTAATGTGAATGTTCATTTTATCATATGTCAATGCACTTGGCCATTTAGTGTGTTGCATACTCGTACAAAACCCTTTTAGGGTTTCATCATTTCATTGTTCATTTCGTCATATACCAATGCACTTGGCCATTTAGTGTAGTTTAAACTCATACTTAACCCTTCTAGAGTTTCATCATTTCATTACATACATCTTAGGTTCACTTATTTTTAATCGTATGCTAGACTTATGGGTCTATAGATACAAGCCATGAGGCTTCATTCATAGATTATTAAGTGACTCATATCTTCCGAAGATTAAGTAGTACAAGACTTATGCACCTCGTATGTATGCCAAGATCTCGGTTTCGATCAAACTAGATGGCATTATTCTTGAACATTTAATTCATGTATAACTTATTTGTCAATACGGAATTTGGGCAAAGGAACCAAACTTCGAACCCCTTGGACAATACTCACATTTTTCCATGAATTTGTTTTTTGTTTTCAAGACATTGGGACCTTAGATTGAGTCCCAACATCAATATTATATATTTATTTTTTTCTCCTTGGATTCTCCTCCTTTTTTACGGAAGGGTTGTGGGATCGAACCCCCACAACCCCGTTTTATTTATCATATAAAATTTGTATTGTCCAATTTGCCTAGACCAAGAGGTTGTGGGATCGAACCCCTGCAACCTCTTTTTATTTTATTCTTCATTTCGCTAGAATTGGGACGTTGTGGGTTCGAACCCCCCACAACCTCCTTAATTTATTGTTATTAAGAATTTCCCTTAGTTATGCATAGGCAGTGAGGTCGTGGGATCGAGCCTCCACAGCCTCACTTTATTTTCTTATTTAATTCTCCCATTCTTCTTTCCAGGATTGAGGTCTTGGGTTCGATTCCAACGCCTCATGTTTCTTTTATTTCAATTTCACTTCACTTAATTAACTGCCTGGAGGTCTTGGGTTCGATTCCTGTGCCTCCCATTTTATTTAATTAAATTTTTACTCTCCTTAATCGCCTGCACACCCCATTTCGAATACCCCAACCCCTTTTTTCCTTTTCTTTTCTTTTTCTACTTGCGAAATTAAGTCATTATACGGGTGCGATCAGAGTTTCTAACCTTGGTGGCCTCACCCCATGCTGGGAATTTAGTCATTTTATTAGCTTATCTTCACCAATATTTCCACTTGAAAACATAGGAAAGATCATGGAAGATTTAAAATCATTTTGGGGTGTATTTCATGCATTCATTTACAAATTTTTAGGTGTGGATTCATTGTTGTTTTAGCTGCACTTTCCACTAAATATGAGTCACATACACCTCATATAAACATTACAAATTCCACATCATTCTCGGTTGACATCATTGAACATGCTTGCTATATTTAAATACAAAATCACAAAGAACTTCATGTTTCTCACTTAACTACCAGCAATCAACCAACAACATGATCTCTAACTTAATTTAGATTAAAATCGGAAAGAGACTAGGGACAATGAGTTAAACATTCAAGGGGACAGCCCTAGTTTCATACGTTGACTTTTATATAAAAATATTCCTCTTGGAGAAAGGATTCCGAGAGAGAGAACCCATACCAGTTATTGGTGTTTTTCAACAATCAAGTTGTTTCCAAGAATCACTCTCTAAAACTCATGCCCAAGCCAATGTTTTAACACAGTTTTTGACAGAAGAACACCTCTCTTTGCCTATCATTTTTGGTTATGTATGACTAAGCTTTTTAAACTGAAAGTTCTTCAACTGTTAAGAAAGATTAGTTTCTGATCAGTTCTTATATCTTTCTAGTAGAGAGAACATGAAAGATTAGAGAAAACGTGAGAGTCATGAGCATGAGAGATTTAAAAGAGGTAAAGTAATTTTGACTTAGTCAACTAGTAAACTTAGTAATAAAAACATATTAATTAATAAATAAATAATAATTAATTATAAAAATCTAATTTTTCCTTTTTAAATCAGTAATTAATTAATAATTTATTTAATTAATCAATAAATAAAAAAATCACATTAAATTATTGCTCCCACCTAGGTTCGAAGTCTGGTGGAGCAAGACTTAACTTCAAGAGCTCCATTTCATCTCTCTCTACCCAATTTGCCACTACACCTAATTAAGTAAATAATTAATTATATAGTTAGGATATTTATGATATTACCCTTAGCCTGGAAAAAGACCATTTTATCCCTAGACTGTCCAAAACTAAGATTTTCTCTTTTTAAGTCCGGTAAAGACTTCTTCGAGTAAATCTTCGTATTCGAGTGCCCTACAAGGTTGACACAACCTTTTCAAGCTCAAATAACTACCCAAGATAGCTAGCTTGGCTATAGTAAGGGTTTCGAGGTCTGGTTCCACGCGTATCTATCCGTGTGAACCCTGGTCTAATCATAGGCGTTTTTTACACATTAAGCATTTCTTATCTTATTTATTTTTAGGGTTGTTACATTTTCCTCCCTTAGGAACATTTGTCCCCGAATGACACTACCACTATCTAGCGTAATGCTAGTAACATCATGACATAATTACTAGGCACAACTAAGCAATAATAACAAAATATGGAGCGATAAGGAATGTTTGACTTAAGAGTAATAAGTATAACCTCAAGAGGTGAAAATATAAGGGTAACAGGATCTCATATCGGTCTCAGCCTCCCACTTAGCACCATAAACAAGATGATTTCTCTACAACACCTTCACTGTGGAAATCTACTTGTTCCTCAAAGGACAAGTATTCATCGACCCCCAAAGCTTCAAAAGGTAGAACCGATAATGGATAACCTATGCACTTCTTTAACATGGATTCATGAAAGATTGAACTGACAAAAGCTAGATCCGTAGGCAATGTCAACTCATAGGCCACCTCACCAACACGCTGTAGGATCTCGTAACGCCCAACATACATTGGACTAAACTTCCCTTTGCTGCAAAACCTCATCACCCATTTCATAGGTGATATCTTAACATAGACCTGGTCACCAATCTCAAACTCTAAGGTCCATTTTCTATTATCTACATATGATTTCTGCTCACTGTAAGCAGTGGTCAACCTATCCCTAATCACTCTGACCTTCTCTAAGGCGTCATGAATGTTCTCTGGACACAAAATGTATGACTATCGAAGCTCGAATTGCCAAACTGGAGATCTACACCTCCTACCATATAGTGCCTCAAACGGTACAATCGAGATGTTGGAGTGATAACTATTATTATACGAGAACTCTATCAAAGATAAATTTTTATCCGAGCTATCCCTGAAGTCAATCAAACACGGTCTCATCATGTCCTTTAATTTCTGAATTGTGCGCTCTTCCTGCCGTAAAGTCTGAGGATTAAAGGCAGTACTAAGCTTTACCTGCGTGCCCGTGCTTTTCTGTAAAGATCTCCAGAAATGTGAAGTAAACTAAGCTCCTATATCTGAAATGATAGAACGAGGAATCCCATGCAATCTCACAATCTCATCAATGTAGAGTCTCGCATAGTCCTCGGCTTTGTAAGTACACTTCAAAAGGATAAGGTGGGCAGACTTAGTCAATATGTCCACAATAACCCATATGGAGTCATTCTTTCTCTTAGTCCTCAGAAGTCCAGCCACGAAGTCCATATTTATTGCCTCCCATTTCCAAGTCCGAACCTCAATAATCTGAGTAAGACTGATAGGCTTAAAATGTTCTACCTTAACCTACTGACAATTAGGACACTTTGCCATATATTCTGCAATGTCTTTCTTCATGCCATCCCACAAATAAATCTTCTTAAAATCATGATACATCTTGGTATAACCTGCTTGTATGAAATGTCTTGAACCATAGGCGTCTACAACAATCTTGGTCCGCAAATCATCAACATTTCATACATATAACCTATCTTGATACCTAAGTATGCCATCACCTCCCAAAGAGAAAGAATCATTCATTTTTATCAACACTGAGTCCTTCAACTCCATCAACACAGGATCGAGTTGTTGACTCTACTTGACATCAACCAACAAGGATGATTCACAACTAGGATGACCTGAACACCCCCACTAGTAGAGTCACCCAATCGCATACCTAGTCTGGCGAGTCTATGTACATCTTTTCCTAAATCCTTTTCATCCTCAGTGTGGGTTGTACTTCCCATGCTCATTCTGCTCACAACATAGGCTACAATATTAGCCTAACCAGGATAATAATGAACATTCATGTCATACTCCTTCAACAGCTCCAACCATCTTCGCTGACGTAGATTCAAATCCCTCTATTTAAACACGTACTAGAGACTCTTGTGGTTTGTGAACACATACATATGAACTCCATACAAGTAGTGCCTCCATAGCTTCAGGTCATACACCACTACTTCTAACTCCATGTCATGAGTGGAATAATTCTTCTAATGAACCTTGAGCTGTCTGGATGCGTAGGCCATCACCTTACCACCCTTCATAAGAAGACAACCCAAATCAACCCTAGATGAATCACAATAAATAGTGTAATTATCACCACACTCAGGCAAAGTAAACACTGGTGCTGATGTTAGTGTGTCCTTAAGCTCTTGGAAACTCTTCTCACAAGGCTCCGTCCTTTAAAACTTGGCCTTCTTCTTAGTCATAGCTGTCAGTGGGGTAGCAATGGAAGAAACACCTCCACGAACCTGCGGTAGTAACCAGCCAATCCAAGAAGCTACGGATATTTGTGGGACTAAGAGGTTTCTTGAAGTTCTTAACAGCCTCAGTCTTCCTGCGGTCTACCTCTACACCTTGATCGGACACAACATGACCTAGGAAGGTCACTGATCTAAGCCAAAATTTACACTTGCTAAACTTGACGTACAACTAACGTTGTCTAAGTACCTAAAAGGTTAGTCTAAAATGATGTTCATGCTCTTCCTTGGTCCTACTGTAGATGAGAATGTCATCACTGAATACTATGATGAAAGAGTTAAGGTATTCCGAAAGAACCTGTTCATTAGATCTATAAATAAAGCAGGTGCATTTGTGAGATCAAATGACATAATCAAGAACTCATAATGACAATAATGGGCACAAAAAGTCTCTCTTTGGGATATCTCCATCCCTAACCGTAAGTTCGTCATACCCTTACGATGATCAATCTTAGAGAAGAAACTAGACCCTTGGATCTTATCAAACAAATCAAATATTCTTGAAAGTGGAAACGTATTTTATATAGCGACTTTGTTAAGATACCGATAATCGATACACATTGTAAAGGTTCCATCCTTCTTTTACACAAACAACACTTGAGCGCCCCAAAGGTATATGCTCTGATGATTGAAACCCTTATCAGTAAGATCTATTAACTGCAACTTCAACTCTTTGAGTTCAGCTGGAGCCAATCTGTAGGGAAAAACCAAAATTGACTTATATCTGGTTCAAAGTCGATACCAAAGTAAATCTCTCGACAAGGAGGGACTTTAGGCAAATCATCAGCAAATACAACTAGCAACTCATTCAACACAAGCACTGAGTCTTTGGAAGGATTGTCATGATCTAAATCCTTAACACTAAAAATATGACATAATAACCCCTTGGACATCATTTTATTGGCCTTAAGCTTCGAAATCAAGGGATAAGGATGATTCGAACTGTACCCCTCCCATACTAGTTCATCTTCCTTATGGAAATGAAATCTCACCACTCAATTACGATAATCTAACCAAGCATAAAAACTATGAAGCAAGTCCATGCCAAGGATAACATCAAAATCATGCATGGGTTACTCAACCAAGTCTACACATATCGTGTTACAACTTTCAATTATTGGGCAATCCTTGTATACTGTATCAAATCTTACATTTCCTCCTTAAGGTGTACTAACCAATTTAAGATCATGCAGAAATTCAGGCAATATTTCAAAAGTGATAGAAATCAAAAGAGTTACAACGGAAAGCATAGATTTTGGATCAACTAAAGCATAAACAGAAGTGGAGAATACTTGCAGCATACCTGTGACCACATTAGCCGACCTCTCCTGCTCCTCCCTACCCTTTAAGGGATAGAACTTGTCCCTCTTAGAGGCTCGGCTACTGGTACACCCTGTGGATTAGGCCTAGGATAAGCATTACCGCAAGCCTAACCTCTATTCCATGTGTAGTCTCTAACAATATGCCCACTCTTACCGCAACCGTAGCAGGCATTAGTGCCCTGTCTGCACTCCTCCACTATAAGCACGACCAGACTTAGCACAATTCTTCTAGGGACGTTGCATGTCACCTCTATTTCCCTTCTAGGGCTCACGTATTCCTTCTCTAGGTGTTCTACTCCTCTGGAAATAAGAATTCCCATAAATCTACTGCCCCTTCTTGAACCAGGGCTGCTCTAGTACGCCAAAATTGTTTCTATGGCCTCCATGGCTGGGACCTGCCTTTTATTGAGACTTCAGCCTGCTAGCATCAGGAACACCCCTCTTTTTGCAGTTTTCCACTACCTCCTGGACATGCACCATCAACTCGGAGAGGTCCATGTTATCATTGAGCATCACAAACCGACACTCCTCCTCTAGATCTCCGTTGATTCCTGTGAGGAACCTGCTCATCTCCCCCATGTTGTTAGATACAAGGGATGTAGCATACCTGGATAATTTAAGAAACTTCATTACTCATCTCATCCGTGTTGTTAGTGACTAAAAAAATAATATACCTGGATAGTTTGACACAATTCGGGGAATACTCCCAGACTGTCATTGATCCCTACTTAATGTTAAAAAAATCCTCAACCTTCTCCTGCGTCATCTCTGTGGGAAAATATCTCCCCAAGAAGGCGGTCTTACATAGTTCTTAAGTAAATGGAACTCCACTTAAAGCTCGGATATCCTGCCACATACTGCACCAAGTCTATGCAACACTCTTGAGCTTATAGGAAGCCAGCTCTGCTTGCTCAGTATATGTGTCCCCCATAGACACCTAAATCTTTTGCACCTCATCCACAAACTCCTGGGGGTCCTCTGAAGTCTTAGACCTTGTGAAAATAGGAGAGTTCATCCTTGTGAAGTCTCTCAGCCTGTAACCCATGCTACGCACTGGTGGGTTGTCCCACTCAACATTCTGTCGGTTAACCTCGGCAGTCATGTCCTAGGCCGTCAAAGTGATGGACTATTCCATCTGTGAAAGAGATGCCCGCACCTCCACATCAACCAGCCCAGCTAGGTTAACCGGCATAGCCACTCGTTCACCTGGAGCCTGGGGTGGAACCTGATTGTTCCCAGCAGCTCCTACTCCTCTCATCTGACCAATAGTTCTCCTATTGTTCATTCTCTATACTCAACAATGATTGGTTTTAGACACGCTCATAACATCATGTAAGTAAAACTTTAGGAAAGGAACGATAAGATTAGATGAAGGGAAATTTTCCTACACATCATGCATTCTCTAATCAAGGATAGTGGTGCACTTCACTACCATGACTTAGAAACTACTCAATGTGGTTGATAATAATATCATACATCCTCAAAAGTATGAGGGCCTGCCATGTCCGGATGAAAGGTCCACGTCCGGATAGCTGCAATGTCGTACTGTGAGATCTAATGTCCACCTATGCCTGCACCTAAAACTAGATATTTGTATGGAAGTAGTACACACTTGTACTGAGTAAGGTTATATGTAATCATACACCAAGGACATGCATGAGAAAAAATAACTCTTTCCTTAAAACATGATTTATAAAAAGTCAAGTCAGTAGACTTGCCAAATTTGGATCAGGAAAGTCAATGGACCTGCCAAATTTGAATTTGCAAAGTCATGCCATGAGTGTAACATACATCATCAAACTTATCATTTTGCAAGCATCACATAACATATTTCACTTATCATATCACATATTTCATATCAATCTTTAATATACAATGAGACATTGGGATCATGGACATTACATTAGGACTTTCTAAAATAAGGGCTCAACATATGGGACATTAACTAGGGATCCTTCTTTAGCAAACAAAGAGTTTGCTTCCTTTATTCATACGTAATGCATTTTTCATTCTTTCATAAACTAGTGCAATCACCAATCATATCTGGGAAGTAGTTTAAGTCTCTCATCGGGTTTGCTGTCCAATGACTATGAATAACCTAGCTTCATTAGTTTAAGTATAGCTCACCTCTTGATTATCCTATCCTTACACCTTTTGTATCATCATTTAACATTGTGCATAATTTGAGGTTGGCCTCATTCATTCTTTGGGAACTTTAACTTTAACTGACATAGATAATGTGAGCATCATGAAATTTAGTGTCTTCCCAACACCGAAAAGTGGTAGAATCAACGGCCAAAGTGACCAAAAACATGCTTGCCTATATTGGGGATTCAACCCTGCTAGATCTATATATAGGCAGTATAGGTTCGAAGTCTAAGAGATATAAGGAGACTCATACCAATCATGACGCACACTCTAATCTCATGGGAGTTACGTGAACCTCTGCCCTTCCCGAATGAAGGCGTCGCCGCTCATGGCTAGTCTATCTATGCTTAGTATAATTTCCTTAGGCTTATTTGAGATTTCTACCATCTTTTACATTAGCCTCATACCATGTTGTCACCAAATTCATTAACATTAGCACATTTGCTATTCATAATTACTCACCCCTTTTTACGTGAATGTTCATTTCATCATATGCCAATGCGCTTTGCCATTTAGTGTGTTTCAGACTCATACTTAGCCCTCTAGGATATCATCATTTCATTGTTCATTTCATTATTTCATTGTTCATTTCGTCATACGCCACATCACTTGGCTATTCAATGTATCTTACACTTATACTTAACCCTTCTGGAGTTTCATCATTTCATTACATACAACTTAGATTCACTAATTTTTAATCGTATGCTAGACTTATGGGTCTATACATACATGTTCGAACCCCTTAGACAATACTTACGTTTTTCCTTGACTTTATTTTTGGTTTTCATAACATTGGGACCCTAGAAAGCTAAAATAAAGTCAGCGAAGAGTCTTTATAGACCGTAATCATTTTGATAGTCCGTGGTTCGATCTATGAACAAGATTCTAGAGAGAAGTGTAAAGTGTTAAGAGTTGAGAAAGTTCAAGTGCAGTGTATTGAAGTCTTCACGTACCGTTATCACTTTGATGGTCCGCGCGTCTGTCTTTTACAAGATTCCAGAGAGTAGTGAAAAGTGTCCAGAGTTGAGAATGTTGAAGTTAGGACTTAGGAAGTCTTCACGGACCATGATAATTTTGATGGTCTATGATTCTATCTATTAAAAAGATTCTAGAAAGCATGGACAAAGGTCTAAAGTTGAGAAAGTTGAAGTGAAGACAACGAATGTCTTCACAGACCGTGATAATTTTTATGGTTTGTGATTCTATCCGTCAACAAGATTCAGGAAAGTAAGGCAAAGGGTGCAAAGTTTAAAAATTTTAAATGAAGACCACAGATGTCTTCACAGACCGTGATAATAATGATGGTCTATGATTCTATTCGTGACCAGATTGCAATTTTGATATTTGAAGGAAAGACCACGGACTAATGTGCGGAGTGTGAAGCCTTTCACGGGGTGTGATGGGGGTCGTGAAGGAAAGCAACATGCAGTTTTAATTACATTATGTCACTTTTCAAAAAGTTTTTCTGTAGGGGTGTCAAAATTGAACCCAAACATGGTAACCCGCCCAAAATTTTACAGGTTTGACTCAAGATAATTTGAATTGGAGTAAATCTCAACCCTTTCAAGCATAACTCATTTAAAGAGAATCCTCATTTGAGCCTAGTTACATTTCAAATTTCAACCCATTTTAAAACTTTTTATTACGATAGATTATTTTATTTAAGGAAGTAATTATTATCTATTAACATCTTTTAGGGTTTATCCACCCATTGATTACTTTTTTTTTAATTAAAAAAGAACACTTGAGCTGAAATTCTAATTGTGATTATAAAAGTTAATATCAATATGTTAAATTATTGAGATTAATCGGGTCAAATTGAGCGGGTCAATACCAAACACGTCTTTTAGCCAATTTTAGCCCAAAGTAAACTTGGGTAGGTCAAGACCCAACTTGATTTTGATTTCAACCCATTTTAATATTCCAATTTCAACCCAACTTGCCCATTTGACACCAGTTTTTTTTTAGTATTATTTATGGCATTTTTGAACTATTATTCGATTATTGAGTTTTTTACAAAGAAGGAAGAAGAGAACTTAGAATTTCTGGAACTTACTTTTATTTGCAAACTATTTGGCAACAAGAGAAAGATTGACTCTTGGATTATGAAGTTTGATTTCGAGTGTCAATTTCTTATTGTAAGTATATAGAATTATGTTCTCAATTATTATCAAATGTTATGTATACATAATTATGAATCATTAAGTATCCAAATCAGGTGTGTGGGAGCTATGATAAGACTATGAATTTGAATCTTCAAAATGAGCATAGAGTAATGTCCTTTCACATGCCATAGATTTAAGCTTTGGTTTTAATTTGGTCTAAGGAGTTCACACTTTAGAATAGCCTTAATCAAGTGGTTGTTCGATTGAAAAGCACTTGTTAGGAAAAGAATAAATCTCTTTACTGTATTGAAGTTAAAGTTAGAGTTCGAGAGAAAATAACTGCACCCTCACATCCATTTAAGCCAGTTCTTTATAAAATAATCAATTGTAGCTCAAGAAAATACAAGAAATTATTAAATAATAAGTCCGGGAAGCACTATATAAACTTTAGTCACTAGGTTTTGTGAAAGTATGATTTCTTAAAGCTCCGATTTCAGAAGAGTTTCACAAATTCTTATCATAGTGAAAACTAACCTAGTTTCTCTTAATCAACGAAAACCCATACCTAGTCATCATTTGTAAAATATATTTGAAATCTAAATCTTCTCTCGTGTCTAGAACATGATACTTGATATTCATACCTCAATTTTACTTTTTTTTTGAGTTCATTATGAGATAGTAATAGAAATAGTGTAGGAGTGATAGTAAACATTGTCTGTGAAGAAATACTTTGTGGGAACGATCTTAACTCCAGTTGAGTTTTATAACGTGAAACCAACCATTTACACTCTCATTTTAGGTGTAAGTTTGGACGTATTAGTCCTCAATAGATTCTATAGCATTATTATGCTTAGTTTTTCCTTATTGAAAGTATTGTAATGGACTTAGGTGTTTCTATATGTTGATGTATAGGCCGTGTCCCAAGATATTCGTGTGTCTAGGATGGTGACTTTTAGACTTAGTCTTTCCTTATTATCTTTTTTTAAAAAGATCTTTTTAAGTATTATTATTTCCTCTAAGAAGTTTTAATTCACATTACATTTTATACATGTATGCAATGAATGATGTCAAAGGTCTTTTACAAGACCTCCGAAAGGTAAAGTATGTCGTTTCATGATTTGATTATACCATATCTTCTAGGGTATACTCTAGGTCGTGACTAGCTTGGGATCAGAGCATAGGTTATGAAGTAGTCTTAGGAATTCAGAGTCTCATTAAAACCACGTCTAGTCGAGTTTCACTTTATTCATCACTCTTGAGTCATTCCAATAGATTTGAAGTTATATGTGTCTATTCCTCATCTCTTCTCTTGTGTTTTAGAATATGAAAACAAGAAGAATTGTTGCAAGAAGGTTTGAAGAGGAAAGTTGCAAGTGAAAATTCCCCAAGGGGGATTATGTCAACAAGGAGTTCAAGTTACTAAAGGTGTTCAAGTTCCTCCACATGGTGATCATGTCCCTATTGGAGACGAAGGTAATCAGGTTCTGTTTGTTCACCCACACATGATTAATAGAGATTTTAAAGAGGCTATACTAGCTTTAGCCCGAGCCTTGATAACTCATTTGACTAGGCGTATTGAACCAAGGGTGAATTCTACCATGACCTCTAAGTTGAGGGACTTTGTGAGAATGAATCCTCCAGTTTCTTTTTTGTCTATAGGGTGGGAGAATATCCTCAAGAGTTTCTTAATGGTTTGTATAATGTGTTGAGTGCAATAGGGGTGACTTCTCGGGAGAAGGTGGAGTTGACCTCATACCAATTGAGTGATGTTTCTCAAGTGTGGTGCACTCAATAGAAATATAATAGGCCGGTTGAGTTTTTCCTATAGTGTGGGAGGAGTTTAAGAAGGCTTTCTTAGGAAAGTATTTTCTCTATGAAATGAGGGAGGTTAAGGTTGAGGAGTTCATTAACCTTACACAAGAGATCATGAGTCTGGACGGGTATTTTTTGAAGTTCACCTTGTTTTCTAGGTATGCTCCATCCTTGGTGTCTAACCCTATGGATGAGATGATTAGGTTTATGACCGATGTTGACGACCTTGTGAAAGAAGAGTGTCATACGACCATGCTCCAAAATGACTGAACTTTTCTAGGCTTATGGTGTATGAACAATCCATTGTAGAGTCCAAACTTAGTAGTATGTCAAGGAACATGAAAAAGGGTATATTCGATGATAAAAACAACCTAGATTAAAAAAGAGGGTCCCAAAACATGATGGACCTAGTGCTCCTAAGGTCAAGGGTGATGGTCGTATTAGTTCTCAAGGTGATAAGCCTACTTGTGCTTCTTGTGGAAGAAGCACTTTTGGAAATCTCTAGCCGGTACCGGAGGTTGCTTTTGTTGTGGTAATTATTTTCATAAGGCAAAGGATTGTCCTATTTTTTTAGCTAGAGGAAGAGAATCCAAGTAACTTTCTCCAAGTGTTTCGGAAGGTGGTGATTCAAAAAGAATTGTTTCTATTCTCTTCAGAGTAAGGGAGCAGATTCAAATGATGATGTAGTAAGTTATAGTTTTCTCTCTTGTGTAGTAATGGGTTCCTTCTATGGGGGGTAATATGGTGAGTAGTGGAGTTGTGATTTGTTGTCTCTTCTATTCTCTTCTATTCAATTCAAGCTTGAGAGTAAGAATTTCATATTAGCATGTTGTATGTCACCATTTGTTTAGGAGTCTAGTTGAAATTAAGTTTCGTGGAATCCTTGTATTTTGCATTTCGTGATATTATGTTTATGTTGTAAAAAAGAGTTTAAATGGTTTTGTCTCTCATATTGCCATGCTTCTATCATAAATTACTTAATAATTGTATAATTTAAAGGTAGAGCATGTTTCAAAATAAGGTTTAGGTGGTTATGTCTATGAAATTTTGAAAATTGACTAAAATGCTATTTCATAAAAATGGTTATAATGTGAATAGTACTAATATATATAAGCATGATAATTTGTGCACAAGTATTTCCTCCTATATGAAATGAAAAATGTGAGTCTTATTGCATGATGAGTTGTAGAAATAGTTTCTATGTTCTTCTTGTTCTTTGAGTCTCTTATCTATGTGGAATTTGTGTTCCGCCTATATGCATATTGTATATTGTGTGCTATGGTTATGCTCTGCTAGTCTTGAGTTCTTTATCCCTTGAAAGTACCTAAAATGAAGCAAGTGTCATTCGAGGACAAATGTTGTCAAACTAGATAAGAATGTAACACCTCTAAAATGACTCTGATGAAACTAGATCCTACCATGTGTTTCATGAGGGTTTAAACTCTTAAAATTGTTTATAATGATTTTTTGAGAAAGGTTCTAAAGTTTGGTGGTGCTTGGAGGTCAAACGTCATGATATTCAAAAGGTTTTCCTTGAGATGTGCTTGTACATGTTGGTGTACATTTGCATGTTTTAGACGTTCGTTTTGGATTAAATTGTTGTGAAAGGTTCCTAACTTGTATAAAAGTGTATTTGAGTTTAAAACGCTCGGGCACAACTCCCCAAGGACCTTCATAGTGGTCCTTGAGGAGGACCCAAACCTTGGGCTAGAAAGATGCCAAAGGCAATAACATGTGCACTTAGAGGGAACCAGTCCGCGTCGCGGTCCTTGTTCATGGAGGGACAAATTTCTGTCCACATCGTGGACACAAGGCGGAATTCAATGTTACATATATTATTTTCAAAAGTCAAGAGGGAGCATCTCCGTGTCGCGGACTTGTTTCCCGTAAAGTTCCAAAAATTTATTTTGAGTTTGACTTGGTGAAAAGGTCTTATAAGTGGAGGAGTATTTTAGGTATTTTCAGGACTAATTATAGGCGGTTATTGAGCCTTTTTAAAGCCCAATGGACCATTCAAATCAAAACCATCAAGTCTAAAACAATACCTGTCCATCTCTTCTCTCCAAAAACCTTCATTTATGAAGATTTGAAGATCCAAAGAAGAACAGATATTTCCAAACAAAAATTTCATAAATTTAGTGTATTAGCTTCACAATAAATGTATGGTACTTCATCGTTCAATCCTCTTTCTTCATGGAGTCATTTTCAATGGTTTTCAAAGATGATTATAAAGATGAATTCTTCTATTTTGTTATCTCTCCATGGGTTCTTTCATAACATTATTTGAAACAATGATTTATTATTGAATTAAGGTTAATTGAATAATTTTAGATCAAAATTCTGATTTAAGATCCAAATAACTATGAACCCATGCAGTGCACGGAATTCCTATTTGGGCTATAATGTGGGTGATTTTATCATAACGTCATAGTATTGACTTCTTATGTAGATCGAATTGAGCTATATATATATATGTATGAATTATGATAGAATTGTATATAGGATATCTTTATTTGATTATTTTCATATTGGGTCTTGGTAGATCATTGTAAATTTTTTATTATTGGGTTTAATTGGTGATCATGGCAATTGGTAAGAGCATTTATGGATTTAATTGGTTTAATTGGCTATGTATTGGATGTTTTGATGATGGAATGGTGGTATGTCAACCTAACCTCTTCTATATATTGTAGCGTAGGTATTGAATTGTGTTTATTTGTATGGCCTAGTTATGGTAGCGATACTTATGTGCTATACTTGTGAATAATGTGGACTTTTCGACATTGCTTTTATTAATTCTGATATTATCTTTCTATAACTTAGTTATGTGATCAATTTTAAACTCTACATGGTTTATGTTTATATGTGAAGCAAAAGTATGTGTTCTTCTAAGTGATTGATGTGATCATGATAGGCTATAGTGATGCCCTATGTGTGTAAACTGGATGTGAGAGTGTGAATCTTCCTAGTTAACTATATGTATCTTGTGATTGAGTATAGTGAAGTTTCTATAGATGTTTGTGTATGGTTACTTACAAGAATACTCAGTTGACCTAACGTGCTAGATGAATGATATCGTACAAGTGATTAGATGATAATGAATTATGTCTTGTTTGGTAGACCAATGTCCCTTACTTGATACATCAAGGAAATGAATATGTCTCTTTACTTAGTATGCCAATGCACTTTTCTCATGAATGTATATGTATAAATGGAATATGATCTTGCATATACTTAAAAAGGTCATTTATGTGGAACCTTTTGGAAAAAAGGTTATGATATCCTTGAAGTTGAATGTCATAGTGGTATCCTTTTTATGTGAATGATGGACTTAGGGTTGGTTGGATAGAAAAGCATGAAATCATCATTTGGAAAGTCATTGAGCTATCCTAATAACCATTGTAACGTAGCCCTAGTGGCGTTTTTTTTTGTTAAGGTGTAATATTTGTTCGTTATGACTAAGATATGGTACCTCTTAATATGCTCCTTTATTGAATTACTCTATCAGAACAAAGTCTATCAGTGAGTGAGTATTCAAGGGTAGTAGCTCTATATAAGATAAGATTCGAGTACAAAGAAACCCTCAATATTCCTTAACCTTGAGCTTTTATTAGATGTGTCCTAGTTCTACCATTGGCAAGTAGAACACCTTCTAATAGAGTAGAGAAGACTCCATATTTCATGCCTAGATTGTATGGTCTATTTTGGTTATTGCGTATTCTCATAATGTGGGAAATGCTAGCATTTGATAAGTTCTATGAAGTGTAGGCAGTGGAAAGCGACACTCTCTAGACATTGCATGAATATGCATTGAAGATGTTAGTATATAGGTTCCCTAGGTCTTCTTCAAGACCATTATGTTAAAGTCCTTAATTGGTGAATGTCTTGTAAATAGCATAATGAACCTAGTCACTTAAGAAAAATGCATGTTAAAGAAAAGGTTTTTCAAAAGTAGATTTAATCTTATTTAGGTGAATCTTAGAGTAATTATAGTATGGGGAATAATCGTATCTTAGGTAAGCTAAGGATGAGTTTGGTGTGTGTAAAGGGATTGTATGGGAGGTTGCTTCATAACTCACTCAAGTAAGCATTAGAATAACCTTTGGTAGAAGGGTCTCATGTTTGTATGTATTGAAGTGATCTTAATGTTATATTTTATAATGTGACTATATGTGTTTATGTTGACTTCAAAGAGACTCTTATACTTGTCTTTTGATGTTTTCTAGAAAATGAGCATGTTTAATACAGATGTCCTTTTACCATGGTTTTAATTCCATGTCGCCATACTTAGTGCGTTCTGATATATATTAATTCCATATATTTTATCTTATCTCTAAAGGTGTAGGTGACATTTGCGAGGAGTCTTTGAAGTGTAAGCTTGGATTAGTATTCATTCATGCAATGTTGGGGTATGTCCTTAATAGATTGGAAGAAATCATTATGTTTAGTTTTCATTATTGAAAGTATTGTAATAGATTTAGATATTTCTGCATGTTGATGTATGGGCCGTGTCTCAAGATATTCGTCTGTCTAAGATGGTGACTTTTTCACATAGTCTTTTCTTATATTTTGAAGTATTATTATTTCATGTGAAAATTTTTAATTGCGCACTACTTTTCATATATATGTGAAATTAATGATGTCAAAGGGCTTGTACATGACCTTTGAGAGGTCAAGTATGTTGTGCCATGATTTGAGAATACCATATCTTTTACGGTATACTCTCATGTTGTGCCAAGATGATTTAAAAGGCTATAGATTTCTTCTATTACCTTTGTTCACAATTGACCATGCTTCTTGTTAACTTCATAGATTAGAAGATTCCCTATGAGTGCATTCATATGTAGAGTCATTAGATCTTTAGCTTCTATAATGGAATTCACCTTACCTTACTATGATTTTGGAAGTACCTTTTGAATCTTGGGGACTTTCTTGCTAACAGTAATAGGCTCGCCAAGGCATCTCAACTCGTTAGTGATGAAGGTGATCCTTCAGTTCATCTCAAAGATGGTTTTACCTTCCATCATAATTTTTTTTTGTAATCAGTGTTAAGCATGTTTAGCTTTGACTTTTTCAGTCGGTGAGTTCCTTCATAGGCTGTTTGAATATACTTCCAAGTCTCTTAGGCAGTCTCACATGCAGAATTTTTTTATTTTGTACACATCTGCTCCAATCCAACATTCGAGAATCCTTTTTGCTTTGTAGTTATTTTCAATATTTTTTTCTATCAGCCTCATTATAATCATTTTTAGTTTTGACCACTGTGGGCGTGAGCTCTCCGTCATTCACTTTCTTTGTAGTGATGTATGTTCCATCAAGGATAATTTCTTATAACTTAGTGTCGTCTGGATTGATATGATTATGCATACATTTTTTTCCACCACCTATAGTATTAAATATTGAATCGGGGTGGTCAAGTAGATGACTGTTCTTCCTCCACGTTTGGTGGAAACGGCCATTCCTTTTGGATATTGTCTTTTCTTAGTATTAACAATAGTGAAATGTTAGGCTTTTATAACACTTGTTGGAATGTATGCTACCAGCAGTATCTATGGGACCAGGTCTCGGCGTAGTTAAACTAATACAACGTAAAGTAAATGTTGAAGTAAAGATTGTAGACATAATTTAACATGAGAAACTCCCTGCTAAAGGGAGTAAAACCACGATCTATCTCAATACGAATTTTCATACTACGTTGCAAAACTTCTCAAAGCAAAAGTAAAAAGATTTTATAAAATGAGATTAGCCTGCTATTCTCCACACTAATCAATACAACTTATTACTTAGATGAGCCAAATTGATATAACACTACTCGCTATACTAATTCTAACTAATCAATATATACTTTGAAAGTAAGACCGTAAGTTACCCTTAACATAGATCATACAATGGCTAAAAGAAGATTTAAATGTTTATTTCATAAGTGAAATAATTCCTACAATATTAGTACAAATACAAGCAATCAAAACTACAACTGGTACAAAAAGTACTCAAAACACTTGAATGGGTGCCTTGCTATTTTAAAGCTTGAAAGTCTCTCTCTTTGAATGATGAGTATTGTTGTTTGAAATATACCATGAAGAAATATCATCAATCATACAAATAACGACGTCGGTTCTAATGTACAATACGCTACACTTTCACCAACTTCCTTATGTAAACAACATTTACAACTGGCCAGTGTTATTGTCGCTGGAAGAGTATTTCATACTCTGTGAAGGACCGGGTCTCTACATTAGTGAGTAGATAATAAAAAGCATTGAGGACATAAGCACTTATTGTAAAGCAATCTAGAAAAGTACCAACAAGGCTTCTGATGAATTTGCTTATATGGGCAATGGTAGTGATCTTCTCAAAGCCTCTCTCTATGTCCAAGGAATGATAAACATGTTGAGATTGATGTGAACTTGATATTTCAATTGGTAATGCAATGTGAGAAAGCCATCGTATTTCATGGAAGTGCTGATAAGAAAAATTGAGAGGTAGGCCTCTCTGGCGATTTAGCCTCTGCTATCCCAGGAATCCATCCTGACAAAGAATTCTTGGATTTGAGGAGAAAGAGAATATAAAGTAAACCATGAAGGAGTTGTACCTTGAAAGTCTTGTTGATAAGTGTTCTTAAATCTTGAGTGACTATTAATTCATATATTTTTCCTTTTAAAAAAAATTGTAAATGAATTCCTCTTGTGTTTGCTTTGAGAATTTAGGCATTTTTAATGACTTTGAGTCACAACATATTCTCCAGGCAAATTTATCTTCTGCATATCCTTCTATTTTTATGTATTATAATTCATTTTTGTGTTCACGTGAACAGACGTTTTCTAGTTATGCGTCATCTTCTGCTAGAGATAGATCAATGGAATAAAGGCAGAATGGCACGCACCTCCAATAAAATAAAAGGATCCTCATTGTCCATGTTGTTTCCGTTAATAGACCCTCTCAAAACCATGGAGAACAATTTGGAATAGATGGAAAGCGGGAGAATATCAGAAGGAACAAGTAAATTTCTTCTTTGGTAGTATATGTTTTGGTTGATGACAATAGAGATGGCATCATGGATATGAATCTAGTTTCTCGCTTTTTCATTGTTCTGGATATTGATAGTGCCA
Organism: Solanum lycopersicum; assembly: GCF_036512215.1. Taxonomy (NCBI): domain Eukaryota; kingdom Viridiplantae; phylum Streptophyta; class Magnoliopsida; order Solanales; family Solanaceae; genus Solanum; species Solanum lycopersicum. The sequence continues at coordinate 42,876,123 of NC_090802.1, forward strand.
AATATGTCACCTATGCTTTATTGCTTTCATTTATTGATTGTTTGATGTAGCATAAGCATTATAAAAAACAGTTTCGTATGTACCATAAGATCTGCTAATAATTTTCATTAACTTATGGAGGGTGATTGTTGTCTTCCTTATGTGTCAGGTGTCTGCAATAATAATATATTATGTCTCTTTATTTATCAAATGAAGGAAGCAAACACTCTTTCAGGTTATATGTGTTATGCTTATGGGATATATATTTACTCCAAATGACAATTGTAGTTGGTGATTCCTTACATTAGCAAATAACCAGAAAAAATTTTATTTTCACCAAAATGATATGACATTTATAATGACCCTTAAAGTAATTTTCCCTTAATGCCTCCTTTCTATCATTTAGAGCATTTCTATAGAAATCCTAGTTCATATATCACTTTCTGGCACAAACAATTGGGTTGCCTGGTTGTTCGTTTTGATTCTGTGCAGCTTTTCGTATTTTAGAGGCCTTGAAATTTGTAACGTGACTTTAAGTTATTTTTAGGTAAATGACCTCAAAATCTTATTTTAAAAGTTCCATCAGCTCTGGAACGGACAAATCAATCTAGTAGCTTAGTGTGCACAAGAATGGAGGCCTTCAGTGCAAGTTTTGACCATTAGATGTTTAGCCTTCGAAATTTGTCCTAAAGTTTACGTTGGTCAATATTTTTGGAAAATGTATTCAGATTAAAATTTCATTAGTTCATTTATCCCCAGAATTTCATGTTCTTTCATAACACTATTTTATTTGACTCTCAATATCTCCGGATTCATTCTGAGCTCCTATGTGGATTTTGGTTTAAATAGTCTTTGGAAGTGGGCCCACTTTTTTATCAAGATGACCTCTGATTGAAATTATGAATGCCAATTGAGTCCAGAACATTGAATTTAGTGGGGAAGCATAGTTCGTATACACTGACGGAATTCTGAACATATTTCGAGCACCTCGTGAAATCTGGTACAGCCCTTTTAGAGACCAGAGTTTGGTCTTTTAACGACCAAATTTTGAGGGTTTTTAGCGACCCATTTCACCTTTTACTAGCCCCAACTAAACATTCAGCCCTCTTTTTTAAAAGTGTGATATCTTAAGCTGTAGAGCTCTAATTTAGGCGATTCAAGAGGATAGGTTGTGAGTTTTGTTGAGGTCAACACGATGGTGAGATCGGAATCTACTTTGGGACCTTCATTTGAGGTAAATTATTTTTTTCACTTGCTACTTTTTGAACCTAATTCGTGGGATATTTTGAGAATTGATTTCTCCCTTATTCTAAGTCCAAATTTTGATGATGGTAATGTCTATTTTGAGTTTTTTTCTAGGAGTGCATCGTGATGTTGTTTGAATTTACAATAGACTACCATTTCCGATAAATTTACTTATTCAAGTGCTGTCCCATTTATAGTTCTTGAGAAAATTCTAGTTTTGGTTGCATGTTGATGTTTTGATTTTTCCGTTGCGCAAATTGTGTCTCGTTTTGGAACATAACTTGGGGGAAATGTTTAGAACTTATTTTCGGTCAATTATGGAATTTGTAGTGCAGGTCCCATTTTCCATGTCATTTTGGTATGTCTCTGTTTCTTGCTATTTTAGTTTCTAAACGTCCATGATAAACTAATGACAATTTTCTTATAGCATAACAACATTTTTACATCGTTCAAAAAGGGAAAGCTCCGGAAAATGCGTGATCGTCCTGCGGGTAGGCTATAACTTTGCTCTCTTACATTGATACTGAGCATGTTAATGCATGTTGAATATTTGTGATTTGGATTGGATAGTTCTTGAATCATGCATAGGTGTTTATAAATCATGTTTTCGTGTTGTTTAGAGAATTATAGGGTAAATATGAGCATGATTTGTGTTATTAATTCGGAATAATACATATGTTGGACCCTAAACTTGTCTTCAAATTTTAACTTTGACCTCCAACTCTCATAATGCACAAACAAGAAATTTAAGTATCCAACTTTTAAATAAGTAAACACATGAGTCCTACATGACACAAAACACATAGGACATCACGTAGGACAAAAATGACATGTCAAAGATGTGTGTCTATTTTTTTAACTTTATACAAGTTTAAGTGTCTACTTGTGCACACTCAAAGTTAAAGTGCATAAATATGATTCTAAGCCAAGTTTAAGGACATATTTATGTATTATGCCTATTAATTAACCGTCTTTGCAATGTAGAGTACTAGTATGTTTGATAAATATTAATTTGAAGCATGTTGGGCCTTAGTTTAGGTTTCACTGTTGATTGCCTTAGAAATGCATGATCCGAACCAGTAGGACTTAGTTTTGTCCACATATCACTTGGTCGTCTTAGATCCTTGTAGACAGGTGTAGCAGATGTCAGTGTGATAGTTTGTGCCTTAGTTAGGTTATAATATTTCTCTGATGATGGTTATGACTACATTTTCGATGTTACGACTTCACAAGTTATACGGTGACATTGAGTTTCTCACGTCAATTAGAAATTTGTTTTTGATTCAATTTCAAGGATCGATAAGGACTCTTTCAACATCTATATTGGCACTTTTGTTGGGAAACTTAATTCAAGGTCCGGCCTGAACCTCATTGATAACATTCATGTGGCATCAAGTTCAAGGTCCGACCTCGACCCCGTTGATAATTTTTTAGGTTAATCGGGTTCAACGTCTGTCCTCGATCACCCGTATATTTATGTAGAGCATCTAATTAGATTTCCAACCTTAGTTACATATACTTGTGATTGGCTACTTGGTTATTTCTGGTGAGCTTCTTATTCGAGGTCCTACCTCCGCACTGTCAGGCTCTACTAATTGGAGTTGACATTTTGGTTTGATGTTCTCTAGTCTTAGGTTCTCATATGTATTTCTCTTCACTATATATATTATGAGAACTCATCCGGAATTGTTAGGGTCCATTTGGGTTTTTATTTAAACTTGTGTGTGAGTGTACCTTTTAGTCTTACGGGGGTCCACTTAGGTCTTTTTTGCTTATAGATTACTTTAGTTAGTTCTTTCTACAATCATGTGCATTCCATTGTTACTTCGATTTCTATTGTTGACATGTTGTTGTTTTTTTTCCTTCTTTTCATATTGCTTTTACATTTAAAGTTTATTCATCTATGATGCCTGTTGCATACCTGCTGTTTGGTATTCATGCTACGAACTTTGCATATATTTTTGTAATGCAGGTCCAAGCACCACTAGCTAACATTGATCGAGTTTTGAGTTGTCTTATCCGAAGACAGGGGTAAGAACATGACGTTTTGTACTATTTCACTCTCCATTTGTAAATATAGAGGTATATTTTACCTCTCAAGATAGTCAAATTTCCATGTTCCACTTTTGTGACTTGTACTCATTTTGTTGGTAGCTCTGTATAAGTGACTTCAAGGTTTTTGGAGGGATATTTATTTGTATAAATGTTTTAGTTTGCTTTCGCTTGTTTATATAGTCATCTTAAATTTTGCTTACTCTTGTTTAGTTTCTACCCTCAAACACGTTACTTGTTGTTTTGTGTTACGAGTTAGCACCTACTTGTGGGTTATAGTAGGTTCCATCATGACTTGAGAAAACGGGTCGTGACAACATCTTACCTAGGCAAACCATGCTTTGAATATCAGTGAATTAAGAAATTAAGTGTAGAATGATTATACAACCAGAGACCATAAAAGATGGGTGTCATTAATGTATAAAGAAAGAAAATTTTTAACGAATATATATTTGTTGGAAAAATGTTGGCATGTAACTATATTTTTGTGTTACACCTAAGTACAATATTTCATTGTCTCTGTGAAGCTGCAAATTGTTCTGAATTTCTACGATAAACATAACGATTGATATTTTATTCCTAACATGACTTAATATAACTAACACCCTCCCTTAAACTCAAATCTTTCAAGCCTTAGTTTAACTTCATCTTTTTGAACTCTTTAATAGTGCTGATACACACAACCTTCTCATATATTATCAAGTGATTAACTTGAGAGGTTTAGTAAAAATGTCCACCAACTGATCTTCACTTTGGCATTTCTACAGCTCTATTTTTCCTCCACTATTGAGATTTGTCAAGAAATGAAACTTCACATCAGTGTGCTTGCATCTTCCATGTATCACATAATTTTTCGATAGCCTACTGGCACAATTGTTGTCACAGAAAATTGTATTTTTTGTTCTTTTTTGAATTGCAGTTCTTCAAGAATCTACTTCAGTACTAGATAAATTGACAATTTTTTCCTTCCTACAAGACAATGAAACAATTGTTATTCGTAGTAAATAAACATAGCCTGGATTACTCTTTCTCTCATCTTAATCTACTGCATAGTCGTTGTCAGTAAAACCAATCAAATATGATTTTTCATCCTTCTAGAACAAAGCAAAATACTTGGTTCCTTGTAAATAGTTCTCTTCACAACTAGCAGGTGCATTTCTGTTGGGTTCTCCATATTCCTGCTTATAAGACTTACAACATACCTGATGTCGGGACTTCTGGCAGTAAGATACATCAACTTTCTTCTACAATTTTCCTATAAATTCTGTTGTCTACCTCATCTTCTCTTCTAGTTTTGTCTAGCTTTAGGCCAAACACAACTAGAATATCAGCGAGATTGCAGTTCTTCATATTGAATCGGTCTAAAATTTCCCCCACCGATTTATTGGAGAAAAAAATATCACATCTCACATTGCGCAACTTCTAAACCTAGAAAATATTGCATCTTACCAAGATCAGATATCTCAAATTCAATAATGATAGATATCATAAAAGCATAAAAATGGAACTATCATTCCCAGTAAATATAAGATCATCAACATGTATTTTTTTGGTAAAAATAGTAATTTATTTTTCAAAGTGAGCAATTTAAAACAACCAACCAACAAGCTTGTAAACGAAGCCCCAAGCATCACATTTTTATAACTAACCCTATGCATTTAGGGATATACATTGAGTTGTTGTATGCTAATTCCTAATCTAGCATGTTGAGATCCTATTTCATGTACATCTCGTACGATATGTCTGATAATAGTCTCCTATGATGTCTTTTTACTTTTAAAAATTCTGCAATTGCATTCCATCCAGAAGCAATAAATGGTTCTATCCAAAGTCGTCGTATACACTTGTGCTTCACTATTCCGACCCTTCAACTATGTTAGATCCCATTATACTTTTTCATGACAATTTTAAACAGTTCCGTCCATTCCTTGCCATGCTTATAACTTTGTCCATACTCTTGCATTGAATTAACAATCAATGAATGGGTGTTCAATGTCATCATTAGCCACTTGACACACAGAACATGTCGAAGTTGTTTCTATCCCCCATTTAGCCAATCTAACTTTTTTATAGCCTTTTGTTTAATGAAATATTTAGTACAAATATCCAATTCCACAGATTCTTTAGTCTTAAGAAAAAAAGAATGCTCGTATTGACATTTTAGGAAACCAAATTATAGAAAATAAGCCTCAATGTGACTCTACGAAGCTCGCAGAGTTTGCTATAGTCCATAAAGAACTTTTTCAACTTGTATACTTTATTTCAATTTAGATATAACCAGAAGGTTGCATAATAAATACCTCTTCCTTCAAGTATTCTTGTAGGATGTTGATTCAATATCCAGTGAAAAGATAGGCCACAAATTTAGTGTTGCAAACGCAATTAGCATTCTAATTGTGTCATGCCTTGCACTTGGAGCAAAAACTTAAGTATATTCCACACCATTCTCTTTTTTATATCCTTAGCTTCCAATCACACCTTATACTGGTCGATTTGACTATTTCATTTCAGTTTCATCTTATAAAATTACTTGACTCCAAAGGTTTTTTACCCTTTTGGAATATATGTCAACTCCCATGTGTTATTTCTTTCAATCGCATCAGTATCGTCATCCATATCTTTACTCCATTTCTCCTCTTTAACAACATTGTCAAAAGTTGTAGGATCACAATATGCAGACAACGCAGAGTGGGAAACATCTTCATTAACAAGAATTCATGTTACCTTTTAATCTACCAGATATGTGGGCCTTATGCAAGAACAACTAAGAGGCTGATCAGGTGCATCAATTTCATCAAAAACTTGTGGTGAAATTTCATCACCTGCTTCAGTAGAAGTATCAGTACTTTTGGGTGCTGCAACTACTTCATCGACTTCATTATTAATTAGGATTGGAGTGCATTGATGTATATTCCAATCCCAAGGGTTCTCATAAAAAACATCTTTCCTAGTCACAACCTTCTTTGTCACTAACACCAAGAAAAACACATTATCAGCTTTATCATCAAGCTTCTTTCTTTATTCTTTTGGAACATGTACATATGCAATGGATCAAATTTTTTTGATGTTGTCTACTGGCAGTTTCCTTCAGCTCCAAAATTCTTCAGGCATTACATCTCGAAAATAAAAAGTGGAACTTCTGTTTAAAATGTGAATGCTGCAATTCACCATTCTGGCGAAAATTCCTTTGGAAATCATCCCCGAGCCATCAAGATACCTATCATGTTAAGAATGGTTCTATTCTACCTCTGTGACACACAATTTTTCTGCGTTGTACATGTTGTTATGACCTCTTTTCTAATGTTACGAGTCTCACAAATTTCATCAAGTACCTTAGGGAAATATTGTCCTCCATGATCCCTGAAGGTTCTTATTGGTCCTTCCATTATCATTCTCCACACTTACTTAAAAGCTTTAAAATACATTAAAAGCCTCAGATTTTTCTTTCAGAATCTAAACCCAAATCATCCTAGAATAATCATCAATAATGGTAATAAAATACGTCTTGCTCCCGTTAGAGATTGGTCAGTGGCCCACACGTATTCGACTGTAATGGACCTAATAACTCCTCGGATAACCGTGACTTACTATAAGGAAAATTAAACGACGTTATTTTCTAACAACACATTCATCACAAACTTGAAATGGCACAACAATTTCATAAAGCCCCGTCACTGTACTCATCTTTTGAAGGATCTGCAAGACACCAAAATTCAAGTTACCATATCTAAAATTCCTCAACCATAAAGGATTTTTTAAATCCTTTACATAGCATGATTGACCATTTTCAATCTTCAAAGGAAGACACTCGTTTGTATTCATTTTCACAAAACCAATAACACATCTAGGGGGATTAGAAATTTCACAATAGCATTCCTTAACGTGATGGCATATCCTTTTTTCTAAGAGTTGATCAACACTCAACAATTTGTTTTTTAATGTAGGAACAAAAAACACATTTGATATGATTTCCACGCACCTATTTTTTGTTCTAAAATTAATACAACCCTTTCTCGTGTCATTCACTATTGATAGATTACCAAAACTAACTATCGACCAAAAGTTTTTATTTAAATTATTAAATGAAGACTTACTTCCTGTCATATTGTTACTATGAGTAGTATCTAGATACACAAATAACTTGCTGCCGGGCTCATTTTTAGCATGAACCGCCATTAGGCAGCCTAGTAACATTTAGACCGACAATGACTAAATTTATGGCAATGAGAACGTCATTCTACATTTGATTTTTTAAAATCTCTCCCTCTGTTTTTTTCATAATTGTCTCTAAAATGCGTGTTGCAATTTTACTTTATATCTATCCTTTCCTCTAGAATTGGAAGAAATCAAAGTATAATCCTTCTAGGCCTGCTCATCAGACTTCTTATATTTTTGTGAATGTATTCTTAGCTCATACATTAATTGTAGAAAATTTTAGAAATATATTGATCGTACTAGAGAATATTAGAATTAAGAAAATGGATGTTATTTGACATAGTAAAGAGTACTGGGAAGGAACAAAATTTTAGTGGAACATGTCACTTTCTTCCATGGTAGTATCTGTTTATGTTTATCAAAGAAAGACAGATGATGTCATTGTTAGTATTTGAAACTTTAGAGAAAAGGAAGAGGTTCAGCAGAAAACTTTTTTCATTCATATGACATATTACGAAAGGCATACGCATATACCTATAAAAGCTTTTAAAAAGTTAGTAGAAACCATATATATCAAAACCACTTTTGTATGTTCTTACGAGGACTACCTTTCCTTTACAGAGAAACATTAAAAACTATTTTATTTTCATAAACTCCTCTTTCAGATTTTTCTTTGATAGTCCCAACATTACCCTTATAACTTCAAAATTTCCCTCAGGAAGAGACATGATCATTATGTTTGCAATCTAGTGATTTTAGATGCAATGAACAAGTTTAACTTCCCCATCCTTCTCTACTTGCCTTAATAGAATGAACTGCACTTTTATATGCTTGCTGCAACCATATTGAACTGTACTTTTGGCCATAATTATAGCTGAGTCATTTCCGACCTACATGACAATAGATTCATTAAGATTTCGATCCAGATCACTCAAATTTTTTCTAAAGCTTAGATTATTATTAGTTGCACCAACAACGACAATGTATTCTTCTGTTGAAGAAGATTGAGCAACCAATTCTTCCTTCTTTGGACTCCATTACAAATTGCCTAAACCAAGATGTATAAGCATATCTAGATGTACTTTTCATGTCATCATAATTTGTTCCCAATCACTACCTGAATAACCCATCAATTTCCCTCGCTCTTCCATTTTTAACCAAATACCATAATCAGCAGTTTCTTTGATATATCTAAACGTTCGTTTAGTAACACCAAAATGAACTTGACTTTGATCTACAATAAACCTCAATAGAAGATTTTTGCAAAAACTAGATCAGGCATTGATGCTTTCAAAGATAGCAAACTACTAATTAGACTTCTATAAACTTTTGGATTAGCACTAACCTCCTTCAAACTTTAATATCTTTTCATTGAGAACTGTGGGTTTGTACATGCTTGAACCTTTTAAGAAGATCCCTGGTATATCCTTAAAAGTGTAACATTCCTAGGGACATAAAAAAAGTGTTCACGAAAATGCAAACCACAACCTAGTAAAGAAACTCATTCGCAGCCGTATTGGTACATTTTTGATTGCTTTCATCCCGACCTCTCTGTCCACAAAGTGAAATATGATCTTTCCACCTTATTTCCTTGAAAAACAAGTCCCATTCACGGGTCTGTCAATTGTAAAAACTCTTCCATGATGTCTTTGAAAGAAATAGACTCATAAGAATCTCCATTCAGAAATGGTTCCCTCATACTTCTATATCTCACCTTCAATAAAGGAACTAACCCACCAAAGAGAAGTGTGATGAGCAACAACACAGCGGGGAAGCTAAAACCAGAAACATTCTTTGTTTTCATTTAACTCTTATTTTTCTCCATATTCTTTCTACTTTTTGGCATGGGCTCTACTGCTTGTGCTTTCAACTTTGAAATGGGAACCAATTTAACTTCTTATCACTTTGGATTCATTATACAAGGTTGTATAATAACTTCCCTAAGAAGAGGATGGGATACATTCTGGGGGGTGGCAATTGACGAGGTACACCAGTTTCTCCAAGTTGTGCCTTAAGAGTTACATTTTTCGGCATTTCATAGTATATATTTGCATTCAAATGTTGAGTGAACTATGCTAACTTTATAAAATAATTTCTCAACGTACTGCATTTTTATCTGCCTTACCAAGTTAACACTTTCTCATTTCTAATTATTCTAGACATCATGTTTTTATCCTCATAAATATTAACAATGTCACTCAAGGTAAATAGAGTGAATTTTTGGTATTTGATTACATTGTTCGAGTCTTCACTACCTGTGTTCATTTTAAACAAATAGCTACAGTTGCTTATATTAGCGCTGAATTAATTTTCTACAACTCAATCTTTTAGTAAATTACTTTCTAAATTTGGAGAAGAATGTAACAATGTGATTGAATACTATTCAACCCTTTTGTGAGATTAGAACCACGATACGGATATGACATATTCAAGTACCCGGAGACATCCGTAGAAACCTAACTCAATTAAGAAGGCACTTCATCAAAAAATCTTGAGCTGCTCATACTATGCAGTAGCCCCAGCGATGACATGTCCATAACCATAATCTCCCATTGCCCAATTTCCAGAACAAATTGCTCATTTCCTCTAATGTAAACTTAAAATTTCTAGCATAATCGCTAAAATTTCCAGTGAATTCATTCCTTGGTGGACATAAGCACTAAAAATCTATTTTGACTAGGTTTAAGCGTGGAGCTTCCCGAGGAAAATCTCTCGAGGTTGACTTAAAATTTCCAAAAGTATTGCCAAAATTCCGTATCAATCGACTCCCAGGTTGACCAAATCTATTTGGGTCCATCTGATCTGATTCCAAACCTAGCTTTGACCCGAAACAATTAGGCAGGTAATTAGCCATTTTAAATGCATCATCATCGGTAGTGTTTGGGAAAATATATCAATAGAAAAATCAAAGTTCTAAAATATCATAGAATTATCAATGTTTTTTCAAATGTTTTGGTTGTGTAGGACTTGCAAAGTATGTTGCGATCATGTGTAGGACGTAAAAAGTATGTTTCTATCATGTGTAGGACGTATGAAATATGTTGATGTCATGTGAAGGCCATTTTCTAAAATGTAACTTTCTTTTTAATTACCTGTTTGACTCGTGTTCTTGAGTTAACTAGAAAGATTCATCTTAAAAAGATATACCGGTCATTGAACTCTAGATTATGACCTTCCATTTGTGAAATATAGTGGCATAGAGAAAATAAATAGAATTAAACAGTTCTTGGTCACATACTTACACCCCTTACTTCATCGAGAAAGAGCACTCTTTCCTCAAGGTTCAATCACTTAAAAGAGGGTTCTCGTATCCATACATGATCATATTGGTAAAATACACATAACAAACTAATAAACTACCTTAAGAATTTATTTTTTGAAAAACTTTAAGGATATTCATTATTGTTTCTAATATATGATATCAACAAAATCTAATAGATTATTTTCAAAGATCTCAATAAAAAGACAATAAAAGAAAAGTAAATTAAAGTTTCTTCTCTATTCTTACTCCATCTCTCGCTAAATGTGTTATTAATTGCAAAAAAAAATTACCATACTTTTTACTCCCTACACATGATCGCAACATATCAAGAAAACATTGAGGATTTTGTCAGGACTCGATTACACCCCCTAGTTGTAATATGGCTTACTCGACCTCGATGAGGTCTAATACAAGCCTCATAGAATTCATAACATTCGATCATAAGGAAAACTGAAAAGGAATTAAAACTTTCAAAATTAAAAAACCCTTCACTTCAAGAATACGACATTTAAAATCATAGTGAAAGCCTACATATCACATGACCATCTAATTAAGGCCTGGAACCTAAATATAGGGTCAACGCCCATCACAATGAAATGACCTAAAAAAATAGACATAACCTATTACAAATTAAATATAAGAAACTTCTAAATACTTATCCACAAATCATGAGGACATACACTTGGTCTTGGAGAACTCTTCCCAAGCCCTTGAATCTAGATAACTCTATCAATTGCCAAAACCTACTATTGCAGTAAACAGTAGAAAACGTGTGTTAGCAGAATTAAGTACTAAGTATGATGACTATGCAAAAATAATCATAAAAAGGGACATTCAATTTGAAATTCATGCATATGTCATTTTGGTAAAACATCATGAACAGGTGCATATTAGGAATAATTTCCAAAAGTAATAAACACACAAATCATATCTTCACAATACGATATATTCAAGATACAAGCTTTAGACAATACATATTCATAAGGAACATAAGCATTACATACTTCACATAAACACATTAAGAACATACTCTAAGACAACTTTAAGTAATACTTGTGCAATATATGAGTAGCATTCCATAATACTACCCACACTAAGTATTCCTCAAACCCATCCTAGACTAGGCACATTCAATTCATCATGTTAAGACAAAGTAATAACTCGTAATATGACCTAAGAAAAATATACACTATTACATAAAATACAGAACTTAACAATTTATATTAACTTAATAAAGAGTACATCATTCATTATACATTAAGTCAATATCCTTTTATATAATACTCATAAGATATAATAGCATAACCATATACATAACCCTAGATTTAACTTGTGTCATGTGTAGATAAGGTTCCATAACGCTACCTATGCTACGTACAATATTTGGACTACCCTGGTCATACCTATCATATATGAGTCTCATCAGTAGTTCATACACATAGTAAAGAGACATTCATAATCATGTTCATATTCATAATTCATAAAAAAATTTCCTAATCATAGCATATACACATATTTAATATTTACAACAAATAACATAATGCATGTTCATAATGCATAAACATACTTAATATTCACAACACATAACATAATGCATATTCATAGTACACAAGCATAATGCATTCATAGTACATAAACATAAGAGAAATACACAATGACTACTATTAAAGTCTACTTGTGCAATGTATGAATGATATCCCATACTAAAACTCATACTAAGTAAATCCTTTGAGGAACCATAGCATATAACTCACTCTTGTATTCAGAATTCATATTCTTGTTCATTTGAGGGAATATATACTTAACCTACAAAGACACTGTGAGCTACATGAAATCCGGTGTCATATGACCCCACATCGAAAAAAGGTGTACTACTTGGCTACGGTACAACTAACATATTTAGCTTTAGTGTGGATCAACTAGATAATACTTGCGAGCATATAGTTATAATATAAGGATATTGCTTCTAAAAACCCGGCCTAACTAGCGGGAGAAATCCTCTCTCATAAAATCATATGTAAAAGACCCGGCCTAACTAGCGGGAGACACTCTATAATTTTTTCCTTATCTGCTCGGTACTATGCATTATTCCCAAAATTATTCATTATTAGTATTTAGATTGTATCTACATGTGTGAATGAATACTTTAGCCTTCATTCAATAAAATTCATGACATATATATATCAATGATTCAATAAAGTTAGAACTACCTTTTACCTTTAGAATCTTAATATACATGTGAGAAATCCTTTTACATACATTCATAGTGTTTTAATGAGAGCTACATTTCAATCAACACAATACGATCCTCATAGACATGTAAATTTCATATTTCATAATTTGTAAATGTGCATATGATAACTATACTTCCAATCGACACCTTATATACAAAATAATCACATTTATGCATGAAGTGTGTGTTTAAATGTCCCTACTATGGCAAAATAATGACAACATTAACATCATAGACATTTCCCTATCAGAGTGTTCATACATGTACATTCTATTACATTCATGCATAATCTTCATATATTGCATTCAAGGATTCATAGACCATGAAATTCAACATATCAACATTAACTATATTAGAAATTTACATGATTGTAATTCAATTAGTTATTCATTTATTGCATTTGTATACTCATATAATCGTATTTCAGGTCATGTGGGTATAACCCTTCAACTTTAGAACTACATAACATTAAACATATACCATAATGTAAGCACATCCGCCATAAGTGTATCAATCCATTCATACTCAATAATTAAATAACTCTACCATAAGTATATCACACATCAACCTACCACAATTCTATTTCATTAAGGATCAATCTCAACACATAGATTCAAGATACTACAAGAGGTAAGACAATTGACATCCCCCATCATCCACATATGCAATTTATCATAAAGTGATTCATAACTACATTTTTAGAGTCATGATCCTCATATCACCAATATATCAATTAATCAGTACAATAAGATATAATTACTGTCATGACTTCATAAACTAACTTCTTAAAAACATTTAGGAAAAATCAAGGGTTCTTGGAAGAATTCAATGTAAAACAACCGTATAATTTTCAACTAAACTTTAATTCATCAATATAGATGCTTTGAAAATGCTTTAGCATTGAACCAATACTTAGATTAGAAAATAGGATTTTGATTTTTTTTATACGACGCTTGAAATAAAGATTGATGAAGGATGAAAGATTGTCTTACCTATATTAAGAAACCTTGAAGATAATTTATGAAGAAACTCTTTTGAAATCCTCAAACTCAAACTTCCATGGCTTCTTCTTCATCCTTGAATTTAGAGAGAGAAATATTGAAAGAAGACAAACTTTTTTTTATTTGAACTGGGTCTTTTGTGAAAGTGATTTATTTTTGTTATATTTTAATATGAAATCCCTTATATAGTTATTTAGCAATACAATTAAATAGCATTTTCTTATTTAACTTTAAAATAATATTTATGAAAATGCGCTTCCACATATGGACTTAGCCAAAAAAATCTAAGAAAATGTTAAAGGATGAATTTAAGATACTTTAAGTGATTTACTAGCCTTGGATCCTCCCTTAAACTTACAATTAGCAAAAATTTTAGACCTTTTTATATTTCTAATTTATAGATAAACTTATAAGGCTCATATGTTAAGCTCTAGTTCAACCTTTTATATTGAGAGTCCTTACAATATTCAAATAAAACTTTGGAGCGCTAATATCTCAACTGATGACATTATTTTCGATGAATCATTCAGTGATTTTTCGAAACCCTACTCATAATGTTGTGTTTCACATGCCTATATTCTTTCCTGACTATGACGGGTTGGGCGAGGTTTGGACATGGGTTAGATGGACCCAAATAGCTTTGATCAACTGATACGGAGTTTTTATTATGCTTCTAGAACTATCAAGTCTATCTCGGGAGAGTGTAAAGAGTAATCTATGGGATCAAACCCTCTCCAACTGGACCCTCATTGTTTTAGTCAACCTTCAAATGAGTTAATTAGGAATTTTACCAATTCTTCTTAGACATTTCAAGTTCACATTGGGGGAATTGGGAAATTTTGCTGAAAATGGGGCGCCGGTAGTTGAGATGGTTAAGGACATGTCATCACCGGCTACTTCATAGTTGGAGCAGCTCAGGAGTTTAGGATGAAGTGTATGTGTTGTTGCACCAAGTTCCTACCCATGTCTCCGGGTACTTGGACACGCCATCAGCGAATTGTGGTTCCAATCTTGGAAAAGAGTTCAATAATCTTTTGAATTCTAATAGATTGGTACATTCTTCTCCGAAGTTAGGAAGTCATTCAGTAATAGGTAGGGTTTTAGAACACAAACTCAATGCTAATATAAGTAATTGTAGCTATTTTTTCAAAATGAAAAAAAATAGTGAAGACTCGAATAACGTAAACAAACATCGAAATACACTATATTTTCATTGATTTACAATGTTAATAATAATGAGTACAAGAAGAAGATGGCTAGAAAAATTAGGAACAGGGAATATGTAACTCTAAAGGCACAACTTGGAGATACCGGTGTACCTCCTAAAGTGAAGCTAACCCCAGGGATGTATTCCCATTCTCCTCCATGGATGTCTTTAACATCACTGTATATGATAAAGTGACGAGGATGAAAAGTGTCATTTGTTTCCATTCCAAAGTTTAAAACACATGCAGTAGTGTCCGCTCAAAAAACTAGCAAGAAAGTGCATAAAATGAGAGTGAGGTTAAACCTAAGAAGGTTGCTACTATTAGATTCCATGTTGTGCTAATGTTCATGCTTCTATTTGGTGGGTTGGTTCCTTTACTTAAAGTGAGATATTGAGGTATGAGGGAACCATTTGTGATTTGATTTTTTGAACAACATCATGGAAGATTTTTGACTGTTGACAGACCGATGAATAGAAAGAGATATTCTAGGAACTACGATGGAAAAGATCATAGCTTACATTGTGGCCGGGGATATTAGGGTGAAAGCAATATAAGGACTACCAATGGCATCTCATTGAAGTACTTTTAAGAAAAATAGTGAGTCGTTGCTCACAGTTCCTTGAGACATAGCGCATGTCCCTGGTTTCCAACCTTGCCTTTATCAAAATCCTACAGCGGGAAAAATGATTCTTGGATCCGAGGAGAAAGAGAGACAATTCTGTTAGCCGAACATAGAAGAAAAAGGGAAATGACAATACTATTTTGCTAAACAAAGAAAAATCTAAATACGTAAAAACTAAAAAATGAAATTGGATAACTTGCCCAGGCAAATTAAAGCTTGTAATGTTTTTGAATTAAACGTAGAATGATGGTGGACAAGAATTTGGAACAAAGAATTAACCAGCACAACATCAAGTTATACTCATCACATTTAGAACATAGACATCGACTCAAATATCAACTCTAACCATAAAACAGGAAATAAAATAATTATAACAAAATGGGAAAAAACTTTATAATTTCATGTATACAAACACAATAGAAGGAGAAAGTTTGCCAATCAGATCCACTGACAAATAGATATTATTGAAATGTCTGACTTGATATGAACTTTTTATTTGTACTCACAGTATAAGGACATTTGATTTGGTCCTCTTTTGATTAAAAATTATGTAATTAAATATGTGAGTTGATATAGAAAAAAAATTTGTTTTGTTTTTAAAATCCAACAGGTAATTTTTCTGCGCTTTGCACGCTCATAAATAATAATTTCATTGAACTTGCAAATAATTCTTTACTTATATACATACATTATAAATAATGGAAAAACTAGGTTCTTAATAAAACATTTGTAACATAGTAACATGAATTTGATTATTTTTCGTTATCACATAACTGAAGAACAACTAATGAATGTATTATTGAGGAAATAGTTAATCATTGGATCTTTAGTTAACATTAAAAGAAAAATAAAGAAGAAAATAAGAATGTATATACAGAGACATTTCCGAACAAAATTACATCTTTAAGTTTCATAGATTATACAATTGTGATATATGTCTAGGAAAAAATTCAAATATTTGTTACCAGATTAAAAAACAATTACGCCTGAACATGAAAGAAAATATAACCTTTGAACTTACAAAATGAACTTTTACAATAGATAAGTGAGAGACTTCATATCTATGTTAAAATAAATAATATGTAAGCTTATATATAGTACTTTTAAGTCATAGAATTTTATATTTAATATCAAAACATGTATTTTTGGAAATGAGTTCAATAATTATTCTCTACACAAATAATACACCTATTATATGTGTATATGTGTAATATAATAGGAGATAATACCTTTGCAGAAACATTAAGAATAGAGTTTAGTACATGTATTTTTTTTAAAAAAAAATTAACATCATAAGCATAAATCAGTGACAGAAAAAATTGGGAGGATAAGTAAACTTAGAATGAAATAGAAAGGAAAATTGAGTCCATTGAATGCACTGTGTCCGCTTATGAAAATTAGTCCCCTCTAATATCGGAGGTTTAAATAATTAAATCCTCTTAGGATGAAATTATTCTATTCACCATGGTATTGGTACAAAAATAATAGTTTTCCGTAAGCCACTCAACAGGAATAAAACACATGAATACTATTATGGAGAAGAAGAAAAAGAAGTTCAAAATTTTCATTATTTGAAATGAGAGGAAACCCCTCTATTTATAGGAAATAAAGTCTAGTGTGAAAAAATATGCTCATTGTTCCTTATTAGAATGGTCTCAACTCTTTGGAAATATCACAACCCGTTGGAAAGGTACCAACCTTTCATAAAATTCGCAATTATTCATAAAATCTACAACTTTTCTTAAAACTAACCATTATTCGTAAAAGTCACAACTTTTTTTAAAGTCACAATTTTTCATAAAAGTAACAACGTTTCATAAAAGCCACGTGTTTTTGATGAAGGCTAGTTTTGGAAATAAATAAATTAAAAGGGAGTATTGGTATGTGATGGAGACACCTAGGCGGGCTTAAGGTTTTTATGTATATATATATATATTTATATACATACACACAATTTGAAAAGAAACAAATTTTACCAACCAAATTTTTGAAACTTAATAATTTACTTTTTATTTGTTTTGTTCTTTATTCATTTTGACTATAACCTTATATCTTACCAGTCTTGGGAACGTGCGTTGCACGTTAGTCCCCTATTACTATATATATTTGTAACCTATATAAAATTGTCAATTAAAATTATATATGCATTCACATATAGATAGTTTTTTTTACTATATAAATATACTTGTTGAAGAAGTAGATAGTATGTCCCAATTTCATGAATTTTTAAACAAATGATTCATCATAATTATTGAAATGCTAGATTATCTAGCTAAACAAGAAATTCTAGATCCTTAGCATGGTCCGTGACGTGGAACGTTTAGGGGAGTGTCCTTAACCAGTAGGCATTGTCCAAGAATTTCCACCCTCTAAATCAAAGTATTTCTCTTTAGATATGTCACCAGGTATGTGGGATTTCACTAGTTGGTTCCTTGCGTCCACTAGCTCCATAGTATTCAATCAATTTTTTATTCTTTAAATCTTATTTAGATCTAGGATTTTCTAAAACCTTAGGAATTATTGTGAATTAGTAGTTATAATATTCTTAGTTGAATTAT
Organism: Solanum lycopersicum; assembly: GCF_036512215.1. Lineage (NCBI taxonomy): Eukaryota > Viridiplantae > Streptophyta > Magnoliopsida > Solanales > Solanaceae > Solanum > Solanum lycopersicum. The sequence goes on from NC_090802.1 coordinate 42,894,438, forward strand.
CATGTTTACATAGACACATTGCTTAATTCATTGCATGAAACTCAGAACCCTTGTTGTGTAGATTCTCTTAGTTCATAAATTATAATTGATAGGGTAGTTCAATAGATAAACATGCCTCATATTCCAAATGTTGCACTATTAGATTTGCTTATCAGAATATTGAGCTATTTAATATTTAAGTTATGTTGTATCATATACATTTCCAGTTGGAAATCTACTTAGCACTGAGTTGGAGTAAGGTTCATACTACCCTCATACTCCAAGAGCTACATGCCCCCGTAGGATTATAAGCCTCATCTGTTGGGCATCAGATTTAGTGATCACGTCAGTCATAACTTTGTTCCCTTGGCAAGGTACATTTGGTCCTTTCGATGGGCGTATACATCAGACTAGGTTACATGGTTTTGTGTCATTTTTAATAGCTCTCACATTCAGACTCTATTGAATTTGATTGGTGAAGAGGCACTAAAAGAGGGTGTGTACCATCAAGTAATACTGGAAGTTTCAGTTTAACCAATTGAAAATTCCATTTAGAATGATTTTGAGATTTGAAATCTAGGTAATGTAAGCACAATTTCAAGTGATAAAGTTTTTGTTACACCTACAAAAACTTCACAACATCACCGATCAAAGAATCCGAATTTGATTTAGCAAGTCAATGTTTCTAGAATTGGCAATTTTAATCTCGAATATTTAAAGGAGGACCCAAACAAGTTGAAAAATCGGTACTTAAAGCCGAGGAAATTTTAGTTTAAACTACTATGAATACAAGTGTAAAATTTCAAAAATCCAAGACTGGTCGTAGAGCCTAACATAGGTGTACGTCCATGACGTTTCGAAATTTTTTTTCAAGGACGTAATTATGTGCTTTAACCTATTTGACTAGCTTATAGGAGTCGTAAATGTATGAAATTAGGTGTAAGGGTAGTTAATACTTGTTTAGGGTGATTCGTGGTTGAAACTTCCGAGTTAAACTCCTCAAGTACAAACCAATGGCCTTTGAAGATGACCCTAACACATAGGAGGTAGCATTGCCTGGGCATTGTGAAACCACAATAGTCCATCAATGGCTCTTGTGTGGATCGATGGGGCATCGATATCGACCATCGTCCCACAATTAGACAAAATATTTGAGGCCCTCAGATGCATATTCTCTGAACTCAATGACATTTGTGCAGTACGGAAGGGACAGTGCCCGACGGCTTATAGACGGACAGTGATGGGGTTCCGTCTTTGAGGGTCCATTTTTATGCACAATCTAAGCAAAATCCAATTTAATTAGTTAGGGGTTTAGGTAATTAATTAGGGGTTTAAGGGAGTCTAATTAAATTAATTTAGCCCCAATATAAAGACCCCCAACCCTTATTAGTCTAGACACACCTCACAAAATAAACTCTAAACCTTCTCTCTTCTTTCTCTCTCTATTTGGAACACACCATTGAAGACAAGCAAGGGGGAGGTTTTGGGGCTTGAAAGGGATTATTTACTCATGAATATTCATCAAACTTTAATGTATGACATCTAATTCACCTTTGAGACTTATTTCCTCAAAGGTCTCCTTCAAAGTATTTCAAAAAGTTGAATTTTCAAGTGGGTTTCATTCAATTACAAATTTGATGTTATGAACTCCATTGTTTATGGTTTATTTAGGTTATAATGAATATATTATATTTATTTTAACTTGATTATGATAAATTGTGATGGTTTGGTCTTATTTGAAGAGCATGATCCTTAACCCTTAACCCTAGGTTTGATCTTGATGTTAATTAGGTTGGGATTGATTCAATTGACTTGATTATTGGTTAAATCACTATTAGATAATACTGTTACACTAATCATGAACAAATTAAGAAGAATTTTAGTCTTTCATACACGTTCTTGAGAAGTGATCTAGGTCATGCGAATTTACTTAAGTATCTTGTCTTAAGCTTAAAATTAGTATTTATCTATGATGTAGTGACTCTTTTAGTCTTGTTATCATGTCAGTTATTGAATTATGATGTGGTACATGTAATTGAATTGAATTGAGGGTTTATGGTAAGGCCTAAGTAATGAACTATGAAGAAGGCTTGGTAAGTCTTATGATCTCTATCTTTACTTACAATTGTGATTAATTGTGGTTAAGTCATGATGTTATATTGGAGTATGCCATGTATTAGGATTATTAGGATGGTATGACGTTGAATTGAAATGTCCTGACTATGTTTTCACGTTGATTAAGGTGTATGTGTTATAAGGATGGTGAAGATTATCAATGTTCATTATTTTGCTAGGAAATGCTAATGTGTCAACCTCACTTATATATGAATTGTAATGAAAGGACTTATACTAATAAAATTCTTATTGAGCTATTGATGATGATGAATATACAAGGGATACATGCTATGACCAAAACTAAGCTATGATTGATAATTAAAGGCTTAAAGACATTTCAATAAAAGGACTTAGCTTAGCACCGAGTGAACTTGACAATGGGAGGTGATGACTTCCCAAAGAGGAAGATTCACCCGATAGTTCTACATGAGATGTTGACTTCCCGAAGAAGAATACTCATCCAATAGATTCCCATGAGAGGAGATACCAATTACAAAGTGGTATAAAGAGGGAATATAATATCTTTTAGTTCTTGAACTATGTCTCCCCCATAGGGAGACTAGCTAGTGGATTAAATTAGAAAGCTACATTCATGTTTTGTTTTACTTGTGCTGGTAGACCACCTTTCATTGGTGTAAGGTTTTACAACACCTGATTCAACATTTAGCTCTTGTGGTCTATGTCGCTTAAGGCAAGTGTTTCATAAACTAGAATAAGGTAATGAAATATAAACTAACTAAGGTGACTTGAGAGGTTTGATTTAACTTAGGTAGGGGTACGGGGGTCGACTTATGCGTTGCACTAAGTTGGCCTTGATTGAATCTTTAGGGAGTTGATATTATGCATGTATACGATAATGATGTATATGATGATAATATGTTGATAATACACTATATGGCATTACATGATGGTGATTATCCTTATGAATCTGTATTTGGATTATGGTATTAAAGATGGACATTGGTAATGTTTTCTTATTGGGGCTACTTGATTGAGCAAGATTATAGGGCCTTACTTGGTCATTGCACTTGTTGACTTGATGAAGATTCATGAGTAGTTCTCTTGTTTATTATTATATGGTTAACTCTTATTCATTCTTATGATGAATTCCTTGATGATAGGGTTGTAGTAGATTATGGGTTCAAGTATGATGGTATGCATATTACGTGATTGGGTTCAAGTATGATATTTTGTTACTTGGTATGACTTGCTTGATTATGCATAAGACTTCTAAAGGGTAAAATAGTATGTTTTAAATAAACGTCTCTTTTTGACGTATTTGATCAAATATATGCATATGGTCTCATACTTAGTACAAATGGCATACTAATCCCATTTCCTTCCTAATTTCCAAACATTTTAGGTTCCGGTCGTTAAAGGCTAATTCAAGACGACTTGAAGATCACTTGGATATTCTCTACCATCCAAGTGGGTAGTTCCTTACTTTCTGAGGGTGATGCCAATATCATACTTATTATGTTACTTTGATTTTCCAAGACTTTTATGTTCATTCCAATTTCTTTTGAGTAATATTTATAGGCCTATATGTGAATTCTTTACATTGATTTAGGGCTATGCCCAAATAGCTACGATCTTTAGATGGTATGAGATGAGATAACTATTATGACTGTAATGTATATAATTATGTCCATTAAAAGTAGAAGGCTACGTAACCTACCTATACGAAGGGTCTATGTATACTCTATCTATCTATCTATCTATCTATCTATCTATCTATACATATACATATATATATATATATATATATATATATATATATATATATATATTATGTGTATATAAAGGTCTATGTAAACCTCCAAGTAGAAGTGATAAAAGTTTTAAATTTTCTGTCAAATTTCACTTATGAATGTGATGATGTAAGTTAAGAGGATAGTCATAGTCCTCAAAGAGGAAGATGACGCTTGTTAAGTCTAGGGGGTAACATGAATGTGACAACGAGTGAGGACATTGATGTCTCATTATCAATAATGGTGTTCAAGGCTTTGAACAAAGGGAGAGCAACTTGCAGCAAAGAGAACTGGAACATGGTTCTACGTACGAAAGATCACCTAATTTTTATCTATGTTCGCGATGTAATTTCTCAAATGACCTATTATGCTCGAATAGTTTTGATGTTTTCTTGAAGGATAAAAGAAAAGATGGTAATTTTATAACTCCAATATTACACATTTCTAGTCCTGAAGTAAATAATATTTTGCAAGAATGGGAGGCTCCCATTGCACTCAAATCCAATTTAGCGATGAAGTCATCCATAGTCACTTTGAACACATTAGCTCACGAGTTCCCTACCCAATCTTTGGAGTCATTTAGGGACCTTCAAGGTAAGTTTGTACAACTAATTTTTTTCCAAAAGGGAATGACAAAAATATGGTCAAAGGAATGTCATTACTTTCTCAAGCTAATCTCACAAATAATTCAATTATTTCAAACGAAAATCAAGGGGAGAGGAGTGATCCTATGTGGGATGATTTGGTTGATGAAGAAGTGCCGGTCTGAACTCCTATTTTTGAATGGAAAATTCAGTCCAGAAGCTTTAGAATTTGTTACTAAATGTTTGATTGCAAAGAAGAATGCAACAAAGTCTTAGCATCACGAGTTAATCCAACTAATGTTTATGCTATTGATTTGGGCGATGATTCTTTGAATGAGGATGAGGAATATAATATACTAGACAAATGTTTTAATAATGTGTATAGGGATGGGGATATCTCACCTAGGCATCAAAGAAGTGGAAGTAACAAAATCAAAAAGAATAGACATGGTAGACAACATAGTCGGGATGGTATACTAACCTGAGAGTTTGTTCCAAGGAAAATATCTATGCCACTGGCAAAGAAAAATCATATGACAGTATCAATAGATTTAGCAAGATTCAATCAACCCAAGAAAAAGTGATGAACTATGAAGTGTTGTTAGACATATTTGAAGAAAAAGGCAAAAGGAAAATACATTAGGTTACTATAGACATACAACCTATTTTTTTAATTTATACATTCATAATAGGAAGGTTGAGGTTTATAACACCACTTTCTTCTTCAATTTTATATTTTTGCACTATTTAAGTATCCTCATTTGTATTATCATCATAGAGTATGCTACTAACGCAATGATGGTCGTAGAATGCGTAGTTTCTCTAGTTCTTATTAATTAGTAGAGGTTCATAACTTTATTAGGAATAGAAAGGTAAGGACTTGCCCCCATGCTTGAACTTATCCATATTGAGGATTTTTATATTTTGTTTCTATTAATAAAACACCAATAGATATGTCTATTACTATATTTTTTAAAAAATACATATCATGTTTATAATAACTACTTGGTCATTGCATTCAACTCAGTAATTCAGAATTTACATTATGTTCAAATTATGTCATTGCTCAGCTATTCTTTGTTTGACCTATATATTTGTTGAGATTTTTTCTATATCATGCATGCTCAGTACATTAAAAGTACTAACGCATACGTTGTGCTACATCCTTTCGTTATTTAGGTTCAGGAATTAAGAAACAAAAAAATGCATTAATTGGTTTCCCATCCGTATCCATCACCTTGAATAATGAGTCCTTATAATTTGAGGGCAATATACATATTATCTTTCATATTCAGTCTTTTCTTTCAGCTTTATGTTTTGCTAGGGTTTGCGGGGGGCATGTCAAGAAACTATAGTCAGTAGCGAATTTCAGATATAGTATTAGATTCAGCTTATTCTTTGAGTGAAGGCTCAATATCTCTTATATCTTAGAAATTTTTATATACATTCAATAAGTTTTGGGTCTTCCCCACCATCAGTACATAATTGATTTAGCTTCACGATTAGTTCATGTTTTGCTTAGATATTCTCAGTATGCTTGTTATATGCAAGTTTCAAGGTTAGATTGAGGTTACTCGTGATCCTAGGTCCTGTGTTCCGTCAAGGGGGTATCATCGGGGCATGATAATTCACAACATTTATTTAGATAGACGTTAAAGTAAAACAATCAAAAAATTTCATTCAAAGTAACAATCTTTCAGCAATCTCTATTTAAATTACTTGTATTTAAAAATATATTGCTAAACTATTTAAGTATTATCAAACTCATCATGTATTAATAAAAGTTTTGGGAATGAAGAAAACTTAAAAGAATAATTACACAAAAACAAAGAAAATAGTTCCATAGCTATACAAAATAATATAGAATTACATAAAAATATTAATTGAATACCAAATTTATTTTTGACAACAATACATTAACTCCAAAATGAAAAAACAAAACTTAAAATCATAAGAGCTCTAACATAAAAAAGTTCTAAAGAAATAAATAATGGCCAAAACCCCCCACAATCTATAGCCAGATTTTCCAACTACGCACTCATACTTTACGGGGATCCTATTACCCCTCTGAAATTTATAAGACTGTATTTATATCTTCCCTTATTGCTTGTCTCCCAATGTGAGTGTATTTCACTCTCTTTCACAGAGTGATCACCAAAAAAATATTAAAAATATTGTTTAAATTAATTATTTCATTACACACGCACGCACGCATGCACATACGGATCCGTGCGCCTACACATGCACGCACACACACACACACATATAAATTTAATTTCTTTCTTCTATATGGTAGCATATGCCAAATGTCTCCACCATTATCATCCCAAACATGATGCTCCATTGCCACCTCTCCACCGGATCAAGTGTTAAATTTCATAACAAGTGTCACGTAAAAACTATGGAAAAAAAAATCAAATCCACTATCTCCAATCACCAAAAAAAAATTTTCAATCGGATTAGACTCATAGTGACCATGGTGGTGGTGTGAATATACTCTTTTGCAAGATTTATTATTTGAAAGAAATGGTGGAGATATCTTTGAGTAAGTGGATGAGCTAACCTTGAAGGCGGATAAATAACTTAGGTGTAGGTGGAGATGGTGGTGGCAGTGAATTCTCACACTATGCTGGCGACGATTACATATCCCTCAGAGAAGACAAAAGAAAGCGCCCAATATAACCCCTTATTTTTTCTCCAAATAAAAGTTCTCACAAAATAGTTAGGTTTCAAATATGAATACATAACAAAGGTTTGAGAAGAAAGTGAAAAAGAATGTCTCTTAAAGAAATATCTACTTTAAAATACACGTGTAAAGTGGGTGTGATTCACCACAAGACACAAATCTGATTATGACATTTTAAGGCACAACTTATTTCATTATCAAATAATTCAGGGGGGTCATAGGACCCCCGTGAGGTATGAGGGTGTAGTTGGAAATCTTGCTATAGGTTGGGGGGCTTTTGGCCATTTCTCTAAAAAGGAATATATAGGTCATATATAATACTTTTCACATTAACACTTGAACTATATTATGAGAAAACCTCTCTTCTTAATTTAAGAATGAAGCTATTTATTCTTCTCCTTAGTTAGCTTCTTGACGACATGTATTAATATGATTATCTAGGAAGAAGAAAAGAGAATATAGATGATAGAAAAGAAAAGAATGTAATGATCTAGGGAGAAATTTACTGGTACTTATAGTAATATTTGAATGTCTTTTCACCTACGAAAATTTATCAATGGAGCACATTGAATCATGATACATAAAATTTTATTTTGTTTCCAAAATTCAAAGAGTCACCGAATTGGAAGATCTTCATAGATTATTTTGTCTTATACGCTAACTAGGTGAATTACTCATGCTTCACACGAAATTGAACTATGTTAATAAGCTCACATTGATCATTCGGATTTTCAATATATACACTACATTGTAATGATCATTTCAACTGAATACAATCCAAAACCTTATAATAGTTACATTTTTTATTTTTTATTTTTTATTTTTAAAACAAAAATTATGATTCATTGAGATATTTTAAGTATATGAAAGAAATCTAAGAAATATCCAAGGAAATAGTTGGTCAGAAGTAATGAAATTTTCTAAATTTCAAGAACTTATAAAGAACAACATATGACGTTAATGAAGAAACCAAAAAATCTCAAACAAAAACACTCCCAGGTTAAGTGGAACATCATGTCCATACAAGAACATGATTAATTAATTCAAATGGAGAGCCTCCTGCTCTTTTTTAATGACCCTAAATTCTTTACTATTAGATGTTTTTCCTCATCATCTAAGAATAGTCATTATTATTTATAGGTTTAATATCACCAACCGAACTTATTTAAAATTAAACAATAGTTGTTATTATGGTTATACTATGCAATTACAAAGAATGAATGTAATTATCAATCAAGCAGTAGGCGACATAATTCATAACTGGATATTCTAAAAAAAAATTTACACATAACATATTCAAATCTCAAACCATAATTTTATGAGTGATTGAATTCAAAAACATCCGCAAATAATAATAAATACAATCTTACTTTCCTAACAATCAAGTATAAAAACTCATGTTGCTTAACATATTTTTCAAAAAGATAGTTTGTCGGTCTATATCCATGTTTACAATTCACAAGTTTAATTGAAATAAGCCAAATGAAAGAGTTATTACATCTTTATCAAAAAAGCAAAAAAATAAAACTTTATTGAAATAAAGAGTTAGTCACTACGGCAAAAATGAAATTTAGCGACAGTTATAAATCTCATTAAAAACGTACATAGCAAAATTGAAACTAATGACAATTACTTTATTTAGGTAAAGGCTCTAGCACACTTCGTTACTATGCATATTCATTTTTAATAAAAAATATATTTGTTTTAGTGTATTTTTTACATTTTTATTAGTTTCTAGAAAATTGGATATCTTATTATGCTTGAAAAGAAGAGATGAAGAAATATGACAAATTAGTTAACTTGCGATAAGAGAACTTAACTTATTGTCTATACACCATATTTTAGGAAGGTTGCAATGACATATAAAATGTTTGTACCTAATAATTAGCAATCAAAATAATATATGAACTGTGGCAAAGAACAAAACAATTTGTTTGGTTCTTTTAACAAATATCCACATTAGTTCCGTATAAGTTATCCATATTTGTTGTTTTGTGAAATAAAATATAGCAAACCCCACAATCAATTTTCCCAAAAATATACGAATAAAACAGTAGAAAGAGACAAAATGGAAGATAATTTTTTAATGATCCTCACTAAAATTTTTAATAGAGTAAAAAAAAGACAACAAAATAGTAAAAATAAATAGCAATAGATACGTGAATTTTCTATGACTTGCAGTAAAAGATTAAGCTTCATTAGACAGGAGGAAGAAAACTTTGAGGAATGAGATACACTTCATTGGAATCGTAATTAATGTATTTAAATTCAACTCCCCTCTAGCGAAAAAACCTAAAAATAGTAGTGGCAGAAAAAAATATTTTTGTTTATTAAAGAACCAAATATAGTGAATCGAACAATTTTAGCAGTTTTTTAAATTGTAGACTAAAAGATGCAAGAGTAGTCATGTAAAATTGAGATTAAAATCATTTTTCTTTGTTTATATGAAGAAAACTGTACGAATGGAAGAAAGAAAAAATTGATTTTCCATCATCCTTGCTTAAATTTTTAATAGAGCTACTAATGAAACAAACTTCATAAGAAGAATAATAGTGGCAGAAATTCATAACTTTTTAATAAAAGGGGAAATCTAGTTTTGGTAATCGATAAATTTAAAGGGGGATCCTTGTTTGTGATTGCGCCACCTAGGCGGAAAAGGCGAAGGCTAGTTTTTTTAATAGATAAATTTAAAGGGAAATCCTTGTTTGTGATTGCGTCATGTAGGCAGGCCTAGTGTTCTCTTTTATATATATATATGATTGAAATTAACCTAATCAACTATAATTATAATGTAATAACTAAAAATATCAAGTGTACTTGTCACAAACCCGACCGTCGTGACTGGCACCCACACTAACTCTCCCGCGGGAGAACAACTACTACAACACAATTAAAGCAACTAAACCAAAACTAAGACATTTAAGTTACGAAAGAAAGTTAAATAAACTAAACGAGAAGTTCCCATAAACATCAACAAGCATAATAAAGTTATAACTAAATAATGCGGAAGTCAACAACCTAGAACCTAAGAGTCAATGTACCAAAACTACTAGACGATAACAAAGTCTAAGACAAAAAGGGTCATAACCCCAACTATCATTAAAAAAATGTAAAAACTAGTCTATGTATAAAATGTGGACATAGACTCAAAAGAATCCAAAGCATCCAGGAAGACGCTAGCTCACCCTTGAATTTGATAACAACGATCATAGTTCTTCTAAGCGAGGTCTGTCAATAGCCACTGGAAGTTACCTTGTACTCACCAAAAATAAAAGCACGTGCATTATTAGTACACAACCACCATGCAATGGTAAGATCACGTGTCTATATATCCTCCCCATAAGTCCAACATAAACAAGTCTAACAACATTATAATAACATGAATATATATCAGAATATAGAGTATTATGAACATTTACGAATAACGATCAACTTCATATTTATGAAATTACATAATTATGTCAAGTAGTTTGTACTCTCATAGAACCCAAATACAAACTTTTAGTGCATCATAACGTGGTACTCGATCCCATAATGTCTCAATATGGCCACCTGATCTCATTTTAATGATGGAACGTGGCAATTCAATCCAGTTAGTTATGGTGAAACATAGCAATCCGATTCATCAACAAGCCACAAACAAAAAAACAAGACCCATATATTTAGAATATACATTTGAGTAAATATATAATTATTGAGTAAAAGTTAATTTATTTGCATCAAATTTTTTTAATTGAATTTTAACTTTAAACGTAAACATATTATACAATGTGATATTTTAGGACCCACAAGTAATCCTATTATAAATTCATCATGTACTGTTATGGTACCGATGTTCCCTGATAAAATGGCTTAAAAAGATTAAACCGTGTAAGCAATTACTATTTAGCAAAATGTAGTTCAATACTAATAATATCATAAATATAATTAAATAAGATACAAAGATTATGCATACAAGAATGAAGCATGTCAATGATTCTTAATTGCCCAGAAAGAAATTCACCTATTCGTAGTAAGTTTTTGATAGTGGGTCACCCATGTGGACCAATTCGATTCTATCTGTTTTATACTCTATCCAATTAATAAGTTGATTTATTAATTTGGACAATTCTTATTAAAAGAATAAGGCAAGTAATTTTTTTACCTCTTCTTTAAAGAGTCCAAGTGGGTGTAACTTTTATATGAACGTGCAATATGAAAAACGTGGAGAGGAAATGTGAGAAACACAAAAAAAAAAACTAGTGATGCCAGACAAATTAAGCAACACACAAAGAAGCATTCTAGTTTGTGAAAAAAGACATTTGTTTCCTAGGAATTCAAAGAGGGACTTGAGTGCAATCCTGTTAATGTAGCAAAATCAACGATTCCGCTGCAAATTACAAGTTACGCATCTCATTTTTTATTTGCTTTAAAATTTCATCGTTGGTATAAGAGTAAGTTAATTAATCCAATTAGGCGCTACTTCCTTGTACATTCAGTTTGTATGTTGAAATTCTTTTGAAAAGAGTGAATCGGAAAAATTGAAAGATATTGATTATTTTTTGAAAAAAAGGATGCATTTACTCCTCCGCCACCCTCCCGCGAACTTAGATAAATGGTACGTATATGCCCTCCGTTATACTTTGCGTCCACCTAAGCCGCTGTTGTCCAATCGAAGGAACACACATGCCCCTTTCACTAACGACTCCCTCATTTTGTACAAGTGTATTAATCCTTATGAAGGATCCCGTTTTACCATTCTTTTTTACCCATAAAACAACAACCCGCCACATAAACCCAATACCCACCAAATCCCTCTAAGACATCTCATAGTTAAAAGACCTACATCTAACAGGTCCATTCAAATCACACAAAACCCCTTCCTTCATGAAGTTCATCATTTCTGCTACGTCTTGCTCGTGGATTATATGTAAATTTCAAATTTTTAGTGTTCAAAAAATTCTTGTAATTGTTCATTATTTTGCAAGAAGTTGTTGTAGTTTCACCGAAATCAGCGTGAGTTCACCACCCAAAACTCCACTTATTTATCTCTATTTTTGGATAGCGATGAAACAGCCACCGCCCTTGTTCAATAAACAATCAAGAACGGACCAACCCACCATCATATCTCTACAACTAAAAACAGCCAAACAACCTCCAAACGCCCAATTTTTTCCAATCAAATGAGTTTACCACCACTTCTCCAATAAGCTCTGACCAGCAATGTGTTAGATTTGGGTCTTTTAATTAGAATATAGCTGAGAGGGATTCGACTAGGTATTTCATGTATGAGGTGGGTTGTTGTTTTACGGTTTAAAAAAAAGGTCAAACATGTAGTTTATTAAGATCAAGACACATGTAAAATATGAGACGGCTGCTAGTGAGAAGGGCATGTGTTTACCCATAATTGGACGACACAGGCTTGGGTGAACACTAAGTATATTGAGGGCATAAACGTAGCATTTATCAAAGTTCGGGAGTAAATTCATCATTTTGCCCTTTTTTTATATTTTTATGTGGATTATTTATATGGTAAATAGGATTCGAACCCCTATTGATTCTGGCCCATAACGTAGATAGGATTCTTTGTCCTATAATGAAAGAAATTCTGCATTTTTTTAAAAAAAAAGAGAATTGCTTCTTCTTTTTGCAATCTGAAAATTGGTTGTACAATTAGTTTGGCCAACACATTGTTACAAAAATGTGATTCTTTGTTGCTCTCCGAAAACATATTATAATGAAAAAAAACAGATTTAAAACAAGTATGATATGAATGGTTGAAAATTGGCTGTTTTCTTACTTTTTTTTAAAAAAAAATTGCTCCTATCTGTAGTTATATGAAAATTGTGTGTATAGTTTTTCGATTGGAAACTTATTTTTTCATTATCTGCTCATTTATAGCTTTCCGAAAATATATTATAACAGTGAGACAGACGTAAAATGAGTGAGATGTGATTTTTTTATGTATGGCTGGAAAAAGAATTTTTTTTAAGAATAATTTTTTTAATGAAATTTGTGTCTTATTTAGGATTATATTTTTGAAAAAGAATATGTGTTGTCTTTAAGATCTTATTAGTCTTGTTTATTTTTTTAGTTCTTTTGCTCCTTCAACAGTTGCTTGCGTTTTAAAAGAAATTTATGACGTATATTGTTGCATTAAATGGTTTTAACCATATTTCTGTTTTTGTTTCCTTTTCATATATGTCTGAATGGGAACATGCTCAAATTACTCCAAATGGACTTTATTAAAGTAAAGCAAAAGCATGAGGTAGAAGAGCAACCAGTCGTAAGACATGTTTTTGAGGGTGAGAAATCGTACAAATTGGTGTGCCAAAGAAGATGTAAAATTTGTTAAGGAGTGAAAGAACCATTCGAAGGAAAAGAGAGAAAGACGTAAGAAAATTTAGGTCTTTGAAGATTGATCCCCTTGACCGTTTAATAAATTTCCTCAAAATCTTTGTCATGAAATTTGAAAGCTTAGTGATATAGACATTCATGTTACGAAGAGGGAAGGATACAATGATTTTTATCATTCCTTGTCAAAATATTTGAAAAGTAAACGGAATGAAATTCGTATTGCACATAATGAAGAGTTATGGGTGTACATTGTAAAAAGAAAAGTAAAGTGGATAAAACTACACCACATACTTCCTTTTTAGTATTGTTGTTATTTTTTTTAATAAAAGTGAGCATCTAAGACTATGCTTTAATATGAATATTTGAGTTTTATTCTCTTTTGTTTTGGATAAGTAAATTATTATTCTATTACCAATGTCATATGGTGTTTATTTATTAAACATGTAAATCTTTGTGGTTATAGTCTAAAATAAATAATGTACACATCAAGAAGTTAGTTTCAAATTTTGGTTAAATATTTAATTCGTAGATGATGAAGTGGTGTTTATGTGACTTTTGATTTCACATTTAAATATGAAAATATTATGAGAATGATTTTATTGAATGTGTATGTCACGTACATAATTGATTAAAAAATTCTTGCATAATTATAACTCATACATAATATGGCATCAAAATGTATCATTACTGCCTTAAGCAAAGGTGAAAAACATAACACTAATAACTACGACATCAAAAATCGTAAAATATTGTATGTGTAGAAAGAGAAATGATCTAAAAGGTATATAAACCATGTTTTTAATCAACCAGAAGAGGATAATACTGCATATCACCTTAGGGTGATGTCAAACATGATAGCTCAACTCAAAAGTGTTGGTCATGTATTTCAGATGAGAAACAAATTCATGTTGTGATTTCGTCTCTTCATGATAATGGAGAACATGTGAGGTTTACTTGACCCATAACGATAACATCAAAAAAATTCTTTATATGGCACGCCATGTTGAACTGGAAGATGAGCGTCTTGGTGCTGCTAAAATTTGCTTCTAATGCCTTTGTGGCAGAGTCAAGTGATACAAAATTTTCAGGCTTTAAGTATAAGAAAGTTAAAAACGGAATGGAAAAGACAGGAAGCTGGAAAAGGACTCCCGAATAAAAAAAAGACAAATTCCAAGAAAGGAAAATAGTTTTTTCAAAAAGAGAGACAAGAGAAAAACAAGTGCTACAATGGCCAAATGTTGAGGCATTTCGGTTGTGAATGCAATGAACCGAAAAAGGTAGCATTTTTAAACACATCTCCAAGTGAAACAATGTTTCAAGAACTTCTTTTCTAAATAAATCTTATCCTATGTGGATTGTAGACTCAGGGTCCGCGACCCCGTAAGTAGAGATCGAGAAGAATTTGTAGAGTTCATCGAATATATATATGAATAAAGGTGTATATACGGGGGGAAATAATGTGACATTAGAAGTCAAAAGGATAGGAACTTGCAAAGTAGACTTGTGTGGTGGTCCTTTTTTGATATTGCATGACGTCCTTTATACACAAGAGATTCCACAAAACATAGTATTTGTGTCAATTCTATTAGACGTTGGTTTTTATTTGCTTTTTAGTCATAATAGTGTTAGAATATGTCTAGATTATTTTGTGTATAGTTTTGGACTACATCATGATAGTTTACCATTTTAGATTGTAATCCTTCAACTTATGGCTATTAGGTTGATTGTTGCGTAATGACGTGTTTTTCAAGTTTCAATGATATTAATGTTACTACATGACATGCAAGATAAGGTCACATAGGGCAAGATCGAATGAAAAGGTTGGAAAAAAAGATCGTTCATGTTCTTTCACTAAAAATGATATGCCAAGTTGTTAAAATTGTCTTACTGGAAAGGTTACACGAATACCATTTGGGAAGGCTAAAAGAGTCGAGTTCCCTCATCAATTAATTCATTATGATACTTGTAGTCCAAAAAATGTGAAGGCAAAGTCTAGTAATGCATACTACATTACATTTATTATTTATTTCACACGTTTTTGTTATGTATATTTGATATCTCATAAATGTTAAACACTTGAGTGTTTTAGAAGATATATGAATGGAGATTTAAGTCAATTGTATAAAAGCATAAAGACTTTAAGAACTTATCGGGGACATGAATATTTTTCAAAATAATTTTTAAAATCATCTATTGAAATGGGTATCATCAGACAATTAACTACTCCTTATACACCTCAACAAAATGTTGTAGATGAAAGAAGGACTAGAACATTATTCCACATGACAAGATCTATGATGGTGCAACCAAATTTGTCTCTCTTTCTCGGGAGATGCATTATTGATTGCAGCTTAAATATTGAACAAAGTTTCTTCTAAATCATTCTCTCTAATCCTTATGAACTTTGGATTGGTTACAAAATAAAGCTGAATGATCTACTACCTTGAGGTTGTTCAATATATATAAATGATCGTTTTGGTGAGATTTGTAAACTAAGTCCAAAAGGAAAGAAATGTATCTTTTCAAAGTACGATAAAAAATTCAAAGGTTATGTGTTCGTTGATAAACTAGACTATAGAAGTATTATTGAAATTATATCACGAGGTGTTCAATTTTTTATGAACATTATTTTCCCAAAAAAGGGTGAAATAGATGATGTTCAGTCTCTCTATGAATGTTGAATATACAAGATCAAGTAATTTTGTCAGACAAACATGATAATTTATCACGCCCCAACATACCCCCGAGACGCGGACACGGAACCTAGGACCACAAGTGATCCCAAGCTAAACCTGCTGGCATGATCATGAGCATACTAGAGATAATAAATTGTTGCGGAAGCTAAATCATTCTTAAAATTAAAATAGGGGGAATACCCATATTCTTTAACTGATATATTTGAAAACAATGAGTTTAATACAAAGGAAATATCAAATCAATATTAAGCTGAATCTAACTACATCTAAAAATAGCCTCTAAATTAGACTAGAAATACAGGGACAAGCCCCAGCTAATTTATTAAATTAAATGACTATACAATAAAATGAAACTCATGACTGTTGTCCTCGGAGAATGAGGACTCACCACTGTATATGCTGAAGTGGAGATCGAGAAATCGATCTATGCGTGATCTGGATGGTGAGAACCTGAACCTACATCTCGAGAAGATGTAGCGCACGTATGCGTCAGTACTTCAAAGGTATTGAGCATGTAGGATAGAGTAAAGCTGAAACAAAACATAACTGAACAAGCACAAAAACAAGTATAATAATTTGAACATGATATGCTAATTTTTGAGCAAGCTGGATGCAATGACCAATTTATAACATGCTGAAACTGAATACTGAATATATTGATAAATGATCAATGTAGAGAGTCTTACTGAACTATGGGACCTACTAATAACCGATAATAAAATCACATAAGCCAATTGTGGAGTCCGATGTATACGCCCCATCGAGAGGACCCAATATACCCTACCAAAGGTATAAAGGCATGCTGGCGTGATTGCTAAACTGATTACCCACACAGGAGACTTACAACCTACATGGCTAGTAGTTCTGCGACTATTGGGTACGCCAAACCCTTGCCCAATTCGGTATTATGCTACTCCCAATGAAGTCTGTAAATTAACAGATTATACCTGAATTTCTGTAAATACTAGATAGCTCCAAACTAAACATGCAAACTGAGAAATGCAACAATTAATCTGGAAATTATGCGTTAAAACTGAGGCATGTATATCTGAAATGTCTGAAATATATGACCTAGCATGTGTAATTCAAGAACTAAAGATATATAAAGCTAGGGTTGTGAAATTCATGCGATAATCTGAGTAATAACATGATCATCTAATTTGGAACATATATTTAATAAATTCTTGTAGTTATATCGAAGTTCTTGAAACCCTACGTTTAATCATGATAAGAGAATCAAGAACTGACTGAAACAAAGGACCCAATGGGTGAAAGGAACCCACTAGTGAAATCCCACATACCTGGTGATGAAATCCATGGAAAAATACATAAGTTTCGAGGCTAGAACTGCTGGAGCTTATGGCTTTCTTGAACTAGGGTTCTTGAGCTTTTTTCTCCTCTCTTGCTTTTAATTTTCTAAGTTTTGATTTAATGATTTGATTCGGATATTTTTTAACTATGTTTGTAGGCTTAAACTGACTAAAATATGATGATTTAGGGTCAAAACGATGTAACTTATGGTTTAAACGGAGTGAAAAAGGTCAAAAAGACACGTGGGAAGGTTGCTGTCGAGCGTCACGATGGCCAGGACTGACGGTCCGCCGTGCGCCTGACGCCCCGTCGTTGTGTCCTCGTGAGGGCCTGTTGGACCTATGGACTATAAGTCCGTCCGTCATCCAAGACTTAACAAATTTTTCCAGGCTGAAATTTTTGGGAGTTTCTGATCCCATCGACGGTAGTGCAAGACGTAGCGTGGTTCAGGCTACGGTCTGTCGATGCTACCGTTGGTAGCACCTGCTGATTTTTCTGAAAAAATGATTTTTTTATTTGTTTTGGCTTCAAGGTGTTACATTATCTCACCCTTTGGAACATTCATCCTTGCATGAAGATCAAACTAGCTGAAATAGAGGGAGAGTGATGCAAACCTCACTACTAAACACTGAGAATTGAGCTCTGATTGAATTGAGTTCTGAGTACATGCAATTACGCTAAAAATAAAAGTACAAACTGAGGGAACATGATTCTAAAACTTAATTTACGCATGAATGACTGTAAAATTGAAGAGGAACTATTACCTCAAGCTGGAGTGGAATCGGAAGGAAAAAGGTAAGCATACTTGGCTTTCATGGTTGTTTCTGCTTCCTAAGTAGCTCCCTCTACGGACTGACTCCTCCACAAAACCTTGACTAAAGCGACTTCTTTGTTTCTGAACCTTCTAACCTGACGGTCAAGAATCTCAACTGGTAAATTCTCATAATAAAGACTATCATTCACGGACACACTCTCTATTGGCACTATAGAGGTTGGGTCAACCACGCACTTCTTCAAGATAGAGATGTGGAAGACCGGATGCACTGCTGATAATTTTGCTGGAAACTCTAACTCAAACTCCACCTTTCCAATCCTTTTCAAGATCTTGTAAGGGCCTACATAACTAGGACTGAGCCTCCCTTTCTTAACAAATCTCATCACCCCTTTCATAGGTGAGACTTTCAGAAAAATCCAATCGTCAACTTGGAACTCTAGTTCCATTCTCCTTACATCTTCATAAGATTTTTGACGACTTTGTTCTGTCTTAAGTCTATCTCTAATGAGTTGCACTTTCTCCATAGCATAAAGGACTGAAGTTGGCCCTATCAACGCTCCTTCACCTACTTCAACTTAACTAACATGAGATCTACATCTACGCCCATATAAAGCCTCATAAGGGGCCATCTGAATGCTACAATGGTAGCTATTATTGTAGGCAAACTCAATAAGTGGAACATGATCATCCCAACTACCTTTGAAATAGATCACACAAGCTATCAACATATCCTATAAGGTCTGCATGGTACACTCTGTTTGCCCATCAATCTATGGATGAAATGTTGTACTAAGGTTAACATTAGTACAAAGTCCTTTTTGGAATGACTTCCAGAAATGAGAGGTAAAATGAGGACTTCTATCTGAGATAATAGACAAAGGAAACCCATGCAACCTCACAATTTCAGTAAGGTAAAACTTGGCATAGTCCTCTGCCGAATATGTTGTCTTGACCGCCAAAAAGAGAGAAGACTTAGTCATCCTGTCAACAATCACTCAAATTGAGTCATGCTATCTGCGAGTACGAGGTAACCCTTGATGAAATCCATACTGATCACATCCCACTTCTAAGTAGGAATATCGATCTCTTGAGTCATACAAAATGGCTTCTGATGTTCTACTTTTACTTGATAGTAACTGGGCCCCTTACACACAAAGTGTGCTATATCCCTCTTCACGTCATTTCACCAATACACTTCCTGCAGATCATGGTACATCTTAGTGTCACCTGCAAGAATAGAATACCTGGAGTTATGAGCTTCTGCAAATATATGCTGCCTAAACTCTCCCACATCAAAAACACACAATCTACCTTGGTAGCGAAGTACACTATCTCCCACATGGGAGAAAAACTCCACTCTTTGATTATTGACAGCACCCTTTAGTTCAATCAAGATCGGATGACTCTCTTAATTTTCCTTAACCTCCACTACAAAAGACGATTCTGCCCCATTTTGAACTATTACACCGTTGTCTGGTATTCTCATAAGGTGAACTCCCAAGCGAGCAAGCCTGTGAACATCCATCACTAGTCCTTTTATTTATTCCAAGACATGGGCTACACTACCCATATATAATCTACTAAGATCATCGGCCACTACATTTTCCTTTCCTGGATGATAATGCACACTCATATCATAATCCTTAAGGAACTCAAGCCATCTCCTCTGGCGAAGATTAAACTCTTTTTGGGTAAACACATACCGAAGGCTCTTATGATCGGTGAACACATCTATATGAAAACCATACAAGTAGTGTCTTCATATCTTGAGAGCAAACACTGCTGCAAGCTCGAGGTCATGAGTAAGATAGTTCTTCTTATGCACCTTAAGCTTTCTAGAGGAATAAGATATAACCTTATCTCTTTGCATCAACACACAACAAAGGACAACTATGGATGCATCGCAGTAGATCACATAACCATCTGAACCCTCTGGTAGAGTCAAGACAGGAGCTACAGTCAAACTAGTTTTCAATTCCGCGAAACTTTTCTCACAATCATCTGACCGTTGGAACTTGACCATCTTCTGAGTCAACCTAGTCAATGGTGAGGCTATGGATGAAAATCCTTCCACGAACCTTTTGTAATAACCTTCTAGACCTAAGAAACTTCTAATATATGCAGCAGAGGTAGGTCTGGGCCATAGTTTCACTACTTCTATCTTTTGTGAATCTACACGTATCCTTTCGCTAGATACAATGCGACTAAGGAAAGAAACGAATTGCAACCAAAACTCACATTTACTAAACTTAGCGAATAATTGGCGATCTTTGAAAGTCTGTAGAAAAAATCTCAAATGATTTGCATGATCTTCCTCTCTCCTAGAGTAAATGAGGATATCATCAATAAAGACGATAACGAATAAGTCTAAGTACTATTTGAACACTCTTTTCATCAAATCCATGAAAGATACAGGAGCATTGGTTATTCCAAACGACATAACTACAAATTCATAAAAACCATACCGAATTCTGAAGGCTGTTTTAGGAATGTCACTATCTCTGACTCTGAGCTGATGATAACCCGATCATAGGTCTATATTTCAGAAATGACTAGCACCCAGAAGTTGGTAAAACAAGTCATCCATCCTGGGGATGGGCTACTTATTATTTATTGTGACCTTGTTCAATTGTCTATAGTCAATACACATTCAGAGAGAACCATCTTTCTTCTCTACGAACAATACTGGTGCACCCCATTGTGAAATACTAGGTCTGATGAAACCCTTATCTATATGGTCTTTTAACTGGTCTTTCAATTACTTAAGCTTTGATGGAGCCATTTTATAAGGAGAAATGAAAATAGGCCGGGTATCTGGAAAGAGATAAATTCCAAATTTGAAATTTCCTTTCGGGAGGAACCCCGGAAAGATCTTTTGGAAATACTTTTGGAAATTCACAAACTACTGGAACTGACTCAAGAGATGGGGTTTCAAGGCTAGAATGCTTACCCCGAAGTAGATGATAGAGATAACCCTTAGATATCATCTTTGTGGACTTAAGGTAAGAAATAAAGTGTCCCATAGGCTCTACACTACTACCCTTCCATTCTAAGATTGGTTCATCTGGAAACTAAAAACAAAAAATCCTAGTTCTACAATCGACTGAGCCACAACATGAGTGTAATCAATCCATGCCTAGAAGGACATCGAAGTCTACTATATCTAACTCTACTAGATCTGCTGAGGTGACTTTCTGAGAGGCTATGACAGGGCAATTTCTTTATACCCATCTAGCTATTACTGGATCACCGACTAGAGTAGAGACTTAGAAGGGTTCAGAGAGATTTTTTGACTAATAATGATTTGGACTGCTATATGGAGTTACAAAAGACAAAGTCGTGTCTGTTGTCTTTCCGCTTAGTGAACTATATGTGAGTCACATCCTTGAGTTTGTAAGATGCCAATTTCAACTATTACTACCAGTTACTGACATCACACCAAATATGTTATTGACCTCATCAATGAACTTCTATGGATCCTTACCAACTTGCGATCCTAAAAACATAGGCGGATTTATCCTAGAAAAATCACAAACTCTGGCTGCCACTAATCGGTCATTTCTTTAGTAGGAACTAGAACCTTCTGATTGTTCTTGTTGCTCATACCCTGAGCAAAAAACATAATTGGCATTCTGAATCTCTTCATTAGAACATCCGTATCTGGTACTAGATGAACTGCGTTAGCGTTACGCGCATTAGAAGTCCATGCCTACGCTCTAAGAGGAGGCATATTCTGAAACATAGAACGTCAAGCTAGAATGGAATAACATCATACCTCACGCACGATAAGATTAATAAGAAAGCGAAGTCTTTCCTAAAATACTTTATATCCTCCCTAACATTAGATGTGGTGCACTTCACACCCATAAAAAGGACTCTACATAGTGCAACTTTTTTCAGACATCTTAGTACTCTTGAACCTAGTGCTCTGATAAAGAGTTTTTTCATGCCCCGAGCTACCCCAGAGAAGCGGACACGGAACCCTGGACCACAAGTGATCCCAAGCTAAACATGTTGGCATGATCATGAGCATTCTAAAGATAATAAATTTTTGCGGATGCTAATCATTCTTAAAATGAAAATAGGGGGAATACCCATATTCTTTAACTGAGATATTTGAAAACAATGAATTTAATACAAAAGAAATATTAACTAAATACTAAGCTTAATCTAACTATGTCTTAAAATAGCCTCTAAACTAGACTAGAAATATTGGGACAAGCCCCAGCTAAATCTACCAAAAACTGAAATTAAATGACTAAAGACTGAAATGAAACTCATGAATGTTGTCCTCGGAGAATGAGGAGTCACCACAGTATCTGCGGAAGTGGAGCTCAGGAAATTGATCTATGTGTGATCTGGATGCTGAGAACCTGAACCTACATCACGAGAAAATGTAGCGCACGTATGCGTTAGTACTTCAAAGATATTGAGCATGTAGGATAGAGTAAAGATGAAATAAAACATAACTGAACAAGCACAAAGACAAGTATAATAATTTGAACGAGATGTGCTGATTTCTGAGCTAACTAGATTCAATGACCAATTTATAACATGCTAAAACTGAATACTGAATATATTGATAAATGTTCAATGCAGAGAGTCTTACTGAACTGTGGGAGCTACTAATAATCAATAATAAAACCACATAAGCTAAACGTGGGAACCGATGTATACGCTCCATCGAGAGGACCCAATATACCCTGCAAAAGGTATAAAGGCATGCTGGCGTGATCACTTAACTGATTTCCCATAGAGAGGACTTACAACCTACATGACTAGTAGTGCTGGGACTATTAGGTACGCTAAACCCTATTCCTACTCGGTAT